>NC_028644.1:5690829-5808265 GCF_001406875.1 Solanum pennellii | reverse complement strand
CATATATTGTAATCTCTTATCTTTCATAAAAATTTGTACACACTTGAGCGAACAATTGTTAAGAAAAGTGAAAGAAGGATCTCAGTGTAAGTTAAACAGGTAGAGATTGTGTCGAAGAACAAGATATGATTTGCATATCAGACGGGGCTCTAAATAGTAACATTTTGTAACACTCCAGTTCTCAACAAGCTCTTAAAAAAACCTTGTTACCCACGGGGACTGGTCTATGCACCACATTGGTGGTCCGAACCAATATAAAAACACTCTATGTTATTTACTTATACAAGTTTTTATTACTATTAATTTATTCTGCTACCGTGTAAGTGAGCGACCGACCATTACAGGAAGTCAACTAACGAAAATTTTAATCCACCCCCTCTTGACTTTTAGTGTTTAACTATCAAAATCACCTCTGATTTTCCTTTCGTATTGAAATTTTATCTTGGTCAAGAGTTGGTAGATTATTCAAACCTTACCGCTAAACTTGTGGGTTTTCTCCTAGTGTTTAAAAATCAATCCGTAGATATTCAAGACAACCTTGAATACTTTGATGTGGCTTATGGAAAAACAGTCCTATAGTTGAAGTTTTTTTTTTTTTTGAATTATTGAACAATTTCATGTCATTTACTATGTATGTTGCATTTCCTAGTTTTTGACGTATTTTGCTTTATCTATTTGGTTCGTAAGTGCCTCTCCATACTAGAGTTTAAAGGATGGTCTGTTCCACCATCAAGCTGGAAATTCTTAGAACTTAACGCAGCCTTTGAACAGTACGATATAGAGAATGTAGGTAAGTAGCTGATCTTCAAATGTAATAATGGTTGATGATATTTATAATGAACGATAAAAATAAGTTATTCTATCGTGGTATGTGAGGTTTCTAGGAGTATGAGTTAGAGTATGATCATTTGTGTACCACTGGGTTCTTGCAAGTGGTTCAGCGATTTCAGTCCAGTGTAGACTCAACATAGTAATCAGTCACTAGAAAAATCAAACATAATATTATGTCGTAATGTAGTTGAAAGACCTGTATGCTTCTATCACAGGTAGAAAGCTATTTTTGGGGCAAGACACTGAGCAACTGAGTTAAATTTATGGTTACAATGCAAATATCAATGTACTTTCATTTGACACCCAACAGAATGATAAATGATTCGTCTCACCGTGATGCTCTCTTGAATTCTCTTAAATGCTTCTATCACCCCATTCCCGCAGGGGCGAAAAACGACTATGCTACCTGAATATCTGGGGAATTAAGTTGGAATGGGAGAACACTCATTTTGGGGTGGGCTTACTACTTAGATGCTTTAAGCAGTTATTCATTCTGCACTTGGCTATTCAGTGTATACAGTAGGCATGATAATTTGTCCACAAGAGGTGCACCTTTCTCATATTAGGGAAATACCCTTTCAATACTCTAACGCTCATATCATATATGAAATGAACTTTAGACCCTTAATTTACTTGGATAAAGGTGATGAGTATTTGAACAAAACTATTAACAGAATGGACACTTTTAAACTAGAGTATTTTACAATAGGAATATTTTATACTAAATAATTTTGAATTTCTATTGAATTCTTTACCTAATTAAAGGACATTTTTTAAACCTTTCTTTTTCATTTTTGTTTTTAATGTTTTGCTACTTTTTAATTTTGGGGTGGACTATTGCTTAGATGTTTTTAGTAGTTATTTACTCCGTACTCGGTTATTCAACATATATCATGGAAACAATAATTGGTATATTAGAGGAGTGTCCTTTCTGATCCTCTCAATGCACAAATGCTCACACTGAATGTAGACCGTACTATAGATCCTTATTTAACTTGAATCAAGGTGGTGGGTTTTTAACCAACTATTATCAAAAGACACTTGAGTATTTTATACTAAATTGTTTGAAATGACATTTCAATTCAATTTGACATCATTTAAGAAAATCTTTTTTATTATTATTTTTTTCATTTTTCTTTCTTAAATGAAATTTCATTTTTTTCATTTTACAGTATGTTTTTATTTATTTATTCATTATATATTATTATAAGTGGGAGGGACTCAAGTTAAAAGTTTAATTACGAAAATATTCATATAGTACATGTGTCAATGTTCTAGTTGTTAATATTTATCTTCATGTGCTTAAGATTTGGGGTTTACGCATTAATTTATAAGCTTCTACTTCTCCATGTTCAAGAAAAATTTAAACCTAATTAATTACTATCTCTATGATTAATTTCTCAATCGAGCTTATCGAAAAGTAATAATATTTGTGGACAAAAATGTAAATACACATTGATTATAAAATATTCAATATTATTCTTATATATTTATCAACAAAAAATATAAATACACATTATTATAATAAATACTAATATACATACACGAAGGGTCGTCTTTCACTTTTTACAAAGTTTAGACTTTTATTGTTTCAATAAAGGGAGAAGATTAAGAGTTTTTCTTTCACCTTTTACGAAATTTAGATCTTTATTGCTTTAATAAAGGAAGAAAACTAAAAGTTGTAATAGACGATAAAGGGTCACCATATGTGAATTTATAAAATTAATGTTTGTTAGGCATAATACATATATCAGACTTTAAACGTGACTTTAAATTTTAACTTTGATATTCAACTGTCATAGTGCACAAACATGCACTTAACTATCCTACCTTTAAATAAATAAACACGCGATTTTGGAGCCAAAGAGAGTGAAATACAAATGCTACCACGTGCATTAGTGAGTCACTCAATGGTTTTCAACTAAATAAATATTTTACACATTCATTTTAGAATTAAAAAAAATAAAAAGAGATTTTGATTTGGAAATGTAAAAATACATAAAAGGGATTCGTTATGAATAAACTTGTTATTTCAACATTTTTTACCGTTGCGGGCCTCGAAAATTACTCCTAACTCACGCAAAATACGTGCACATCAGTGTTTTTCCAGGTAGGACTCGTGTGTTTATTTAGTAAAATGTTGGATAGTTAAAGTGTCGGTTTGTGCACTATCATAGTTGGAGATCAAAGTTAAAATTTGAAGATAACTTTAGGGTCTAATATATGTATTATGCCTATTTGTTATATGCATTCTTGTCTATCATTTTCATTTTTATTCAAGACCATCTTGCTATTACAGTAAGTTTCCTTTTCAAGTTTCTTTCTTTGATTAAGTTTCCTTTTCAAGTTTCTTTCTTTGATTACTTTATGTTTCAACTTTTAGTAATTGTTATTACTATTTATTTACATGGGTTTGGACTGAATTTTAGATTGTAATATAAATTTTACAGGTGCTATGACAAACTACATGGCTAATAACAATGAGATTGATAAATATACTGATACAAAAAGTCGATCGTAGTCTACAAATGCACATTAATACATATTCTTTTGTAAAATTATATTATTCATGTACATATTTTTAAAATTAATCTGATATTATCCATTATCACTTGACATTATGTTCCAATAAGGTTGAATGATACATTTGATTTAATGATAAGTCATTATTCAAAATAACATGGATCAATTACCACTTGACATTCTATTTTTTCTCTTTTTTTTTTTTATATCACAAGTATTCTAAATATGTCCGTTGGTCTTGAATGGATAGAAATCTTAGCTCTTATAAATATTTTTTTATACGTGTTCTTGATTTTCTCATTTAGGTATTGAGGCTCTAATTAACTTTGTATATATATGACATAGATGTTTTGCTATTTTTTTATCTGGATTTTTCATCATTTTTCTATATTAAAAGGTCACATTTCAATAATTCATACCTCTTCAGTTTCATAACCTATGTTAATCTCCATAGTTTTCATTGCTTTTGTATTTATAACTCCCAAAATCAAATGTATATATTTGTCATAATTTATTGTAATCTTTCATGTATCCTTATAGAAATGTAAATATGTAAATCATGTATTTGAATTAGATAGTGAGGTATAGTAGTTGACGTGTGTGTCACAACAAAATATTATATGTTGTGTATATTCTCTTTTCTTGCTTTTAGTATGCCTATATTCTTATACAGTATAGAAAATTTTCATATCACTATATTGACATGATTTTATATCACGTTTTTAGAAAAATAATTTTGATACAAATTTATTTATTGTGTGATAATGGTTCTTTTACGTTATAAGTAATTAGTGTAATTTATTTTAGGAGCATGGATTTTGCTAAGTTCATCAAGTTGATAAAATATGAAATGCTTTGTGCACTACTATTCTTATGTGTTTAACTATTCTATGTTATACAATACTTACTTTTATTTTAGGGGTTACATATTTTACAAAACAATATGTTGATTTTTCATATATTGTAAATATGTAATTTTGTTATTGAATAGTTTGTGATACTTATTGCCATCTGATTTTCTTAACATACCGAATATTATGTTTTCACGTAACTCACGCGTCAGGATTAGTACTATAATATATTGCAAAGACTTCAGATGAAGTGTGCTACGCTATACCAATTTCTTTGGATGTCTGTTCCAGTATCACTCTGTTTCTCTTTCATAGTGCACATACATGCAAACGCTCCCACGTGTATTAGTGAGCCACTCAATGGCTGCCAACTAATTAAATATTTTACAGGTTCATTGTAGATTTAAAAAAAAAATTAAAATTATATTTTAATTGGAAGTATAAAAATATATAAAAGAGGGATTCGTCAAGGATAAAGTTTTCATTTCAGCATTTTTTTACCGTTGTGGGTCACGGAAATTACTCCTAACTCGCATAATATACATGCACCTCACGCACTTTGTCAGGTAGAACTTGCGTGTTTATTTATTAAAAGGTTAGATAGTTAAAGTGCATGTTTGTGCACTATGAAAGTTGGAGGTCAAAGTTAAAATTTGAAGACAAATTTAGGGTCTAATATATGTATTATGCCTATTGTTATATGCATTCTTGTGTATTACTTTCATTTTTATTCAAGACCATCTTGCCATTACAATAAGTTTCCCTTTCAAGTTTCTTTCTTTGATTACTTTATGTCTCAACTTTAGCAATTGTTATTACTATTTATTTACATGGGTTTGGATTGAATTTTAGATTGTAATATCAATTTTATAAGTGTTATGACAAATTACAAGGCCAATAACAATGACATTGATAAATATCGGTACAAAAAGTCAATTGTAGTCTAATGCGCATTAATACATATTTTTTTGTAATAAAACAATAGGTTGATTGTTCATATATTCCAAATTGTAATTTTGTTATTGAATAGTTTGTGATACTTATTGCTTTGTGATTTTCTTAATATAATGTTTCAACGTAACTCAGGTGTGACCACTAGTACTTATATGAAATGTGCTAGGTTATTTTCTTCTCGTTTCCAATTTCGTGAAACTTTACCAAAACTGCAAAATTGAAGATTGGTACTCCATGGAGACCCACAAGAAAATCATGGCCGGTTTCTTTGGATCTCCGTTCAAGTATCACACTGTTTCACTTTCCCCAATAGTGAAATTCAAAAACCGCCACTCTTTCTTACCTGGCTTATATATGTTGCCGTGGACTTGTCAGCTGATATCTTGCACTACACAAGCTTTAAGCATGGATTAAGTTTGAGACATTTTGATTGGACTTATATTATGGAACCAATTCTTGTGCGTATCATTATGTGTTTGTTGTGAAAATATATTTTCTAACACTTGTTCCAGGAGTGTATTAAAGTAGTGGGTCAAGGATCTTACCTGTGTGTCTATGCAGATACCACTGCAGAGGGGGAGACTAGTGGTTAACGAATTCATTTGCATGGATTCGGTTACTAAGTTGAGCCTTTGCATTGTTCATGGATGGTAGTGCTTCAGCTCTATCTAACTATTTATAACTAATGACTTGTTTTCATGCCCCCATTTGAACTCATTTTAACTCTAATAAATGCTCCATGGTCTTATTGTGGGATTTGAGCTAGAGATATATTATTTAACTAGTCTTTTTGTTTCATTAATCGATATACAATTGTTGTTTTAATGAGTATTTATGTGTTTTGGAGTTGCACATATTTTATCTTTGTGGTTAAATGATTTGGTAAGTGTATGGACATTTGATACGCCCGACAGGTAGTGTTAGAGGGATCCCGTTGCACGAATCTGAGGTTGCTTCTATGAACAATCCACCAAGGTTATCAGGTAGTTTAGAATTTATGTTCTATACTGCAAAACATTGTTTCTACCTGATCAAAGTCCCTGTGAAAATGCTGCTCAGTCCTTTGGAAGTGAATAAAACTACAAAAGAATGTGGTGTTAATCAGCTCCGAACAGTATAGTTGAATGCTAATGTGAGTGTCATGTTTGAAACAACCTTATATTCTGGGTGCTAAAAAGCTTGTGTGGTTGATCAAATTGAACGTGTGATCCCGATTTAAATGAGGAATGGGAGGAAAATATTAAAAAAAAGATAGACAATTGACTGATTTGTTATCCTCAAGTGAGGTATTGACGATTCATCAATAGCTAATGTAATATTAAGATAGATAAAATGATATTTTTTTTGTTTTGTCCAGCTTTGGAAGAATTAGAAATTCAATATTAGAGGTTTCATATATATCAACTATATTACAAGTTTTAGAATTGATGAAATCGGAGATACTTCTGTGGAATTGCAATTTTAATACATGTTCTCAAATTTAGACATATAGTCAATAGCAAGTATAATACCTGGCCGTTTGGAGGTATTGTGTCAAGTGTTTGATTTATGTTTAGTGTATTCTTTGGAAAGCCAATTGCAGAGAACATGACATTTAAAAAAAATTCTCTTATTGTGGCGTGATGATTGTTCCACTTCTCGCATTTTGGGACATCGAATAGCATATCACCTGATTTCTCATTGAAATTTGTAATATAAGATATAAGATTAAACATCGTTACTATATATGCATAATTTTGTTAGATGTCATTGCTATACATGCATAATTTATTAGATGTCGATAATATATATACATCAATTTGCTTCTTATTTAAGACATTTTCTCTTCTTTTTTTCCAATTTTATACTCTCTTTTTAATCCTAAAAATTTATAAAAGGGACTTTTGATAGTTTTGTGCGCAGAATATGAGGATATCATAGTGGGTAGATCGCCGTTACTCCATTTCAACTCGTCATTACCAAGGTTATCTGTACTCTATGGGAAGGCGGAAGAAAGTCATGGCGGCGGCCAGAGGAGTAGACCGGCTGAGTGATCTGCCGGAGCCGATTCTACTCCACATCCTCTCTATGTTGTCGGATGCAAAACAAGTTGTGCGAACCAGCCTACTCTCTACAAGATGGCGATTTCTTTGGGTGTCTGTTCCATTAAATCTCTCTTTCCGTTTCCCCTATGGTGGAAATCAAAATGACACTGTTGCTTACCTGGCCTCCGTCCATAGAGAGCTTTATTATTGGAAATCTTGCAAGAAAATCAAGAGCTTTTGTATCGGGGGCCTTGGGTATGATGAGATTTATTCTAAAGATGTTGATTTATGGATACATTTTGCTACTAAAGTTGCAAATGTTGAATTCTTTTCACTTTCATTGATTACTGCAAGTCAACAAAATTATAAGTTTCCGCAGTTTGGGTATAAAAACTCGTCGTTAAAGCAATTGATTTTAAATCGATGTCAATTGAACCCTTGTGCTAGTGTTAATTGGAGTAATTTGGGTTTTCTTTCAATTGGGTTCATGGAATTGACGGATGGTGCTATGGAAAAGGTATTATCTGGTTGCCCTAACTTGGAATGCTTGGAATTAAAAAAGGTTTGGGGCATGCAACGTCTGGTAATTAGATCTGTGAACATGACAATACTGATTATCGAAGAGTACTACGATAAGAATCATGATATTTGGCTTGAAATAATAGCTCCGCATGTTAAACATTTGGAAATCTTGGGATTGTGTAGTCAGATACGCATCATACAGAGGAATGTTTCTTCCCTTCATTATGTTGTCCTTCGTTTTTATTTTGATTTTAAGGTTGAGGAAAGCAACTTAGAGAAGGAGTTTTGCTGTTTGAAGGAACTTCTTCATGGTGTTGCCTATGTCGAGTTTCTTGAACTGAGTAGCTGGTGCATCAAGGTTTATTCATACTCTTCACTATCCATAATTCTTGATTTTTTTATTTGTTGTTGAATCATCACTATAGTAACATTAATATCGTCACTACTTCGGATAATTTGATCTAAGTTGCTAAGTACTCAAGAGTAAAGAGTTCGCAATTGATAGAACAATGTATAAAATTTGGTTTGATTTAGATTGATCTTACTTCAAGTCGTGTTTATGGGGTTTCCAAGTGTTTATGGGTCGTCTTTGGATTTTCAAACCAACCATGATTGATGTGGAAAATCACAGTTGTACAGTCAAAGCTATTTTATGGGAATTATTCAACGGTTTGCATCTCATTTATCGAGTATGTCATATTTCCATGTTTTGACATATTCTACTTTATCTTTTTGGTTTATAAGTGCCTGTCCATTCTGAAGTTGAAAGGGTGGCAGTCTCCAACATCAAGCCGGAATTTATTGGACCTTCAAATAAACGAAGGCCAATTAGACTTCCCTGGAATTTGCAGCTTGCTACAGAGCTCATTGGATCTTGAGACATTGTTCATTGATTTGCATGGGGATTCATCAAGTGTAAGTTTCTTTTAGATCTTTATTTGTATTACGAAGAGGGGGGACATGACTTCCTTACTTGTTAAAAAGATAAGCCCCTACAAGGAAGACTCCCATTTGCAATTTGAGACAGAAATAGGTTAAGTGCTTAACAAGCTTCACAAGTAATGTAGCTAACAAGGTGTCACTCTTGCTTTTTGCGGCTACAATTTTTCCTTAGTCTCTAAGCATCTTCTTGATGCCTTCTATGATTAAACCAATCACAGAAAAGGAGCTTCACACCAATATCTTCTTGCTTGTGGAGATTTCTCATTTTATTGTGTTTTCACAAGAACTAAAAAGGAGAAAAAGGTGAGACAAATAACATTTGAGTTTACATAAGGATCAAACCGGGCAGTTCATTTTGTTGCACTATTGGAGATAAGCTTTGGGTTTTCTTTCGAACTTTTCACTTGTCAATTATTAAGTTCCCTCTAGCTTCTCTCGGCTGTGAGTTAAGGCCAAAAATTTTCTTCTCTACATCCCATAGGTGATTGTACCCATCCCAGCTAAAGAATCAGACACACATAGACTTCTCTGTAAAATTGTGTCACTTTGATCAACTCTTTAGTATCTTTTATAATAGGTTAATAGTGCCAAAAAGTTTTTGTAAATCCCTTGAGAGCATTCACAATAATGTAAGCGAGGGCGGTCATCGGCCCAAATGTGTCAAATACAATGTTCAAGACACCATAGGTGATTGTCTCTATCAAAATGATTTCGGGGTGAACTTTTTGAAGTTGTTGAAAAAAGACGCTTCACAAATGATTTTTCTCACCTTCATGCGAGGGGGTGAATGATCAGATTTGATGAAACTTTAAAACATTTATTGTTGTTTGCATGTACTACATTGTATGTAACATTTGCTAAGCGCTTTAGATGTTTCTTCAATTTAAAAAATCATGACCTTTTTATTGTATCCACAATCAACTCTTTGGCTTCCGGTTTTCATTTAAGGTGAGTACTCTGGTTAACGTAGTGGTTTCTTCCCTACAGGACTTGCTGTTAAGTTACACAAATGAGGGTAAACAAATCCAGAGGTTTGAGACACATAACTTTAACAACTCATTTCCACATCTGAAGACTGTTAAGATTGCTAACCTTAGGGGACTACTAAGTGAAAATAAGTTTTTGCTGCCACTGGTTAAGTATTTGCTCAAACATGCGATCGTGCTAGAAAAGTTTGTCATTGCTGTATTATTATTTGGGAGTGATGCGTTTCCAGATCATGCTGAAATGACACAGGAGTTACTAAGCCTTCCAAGATCATCTCCACACATTTCAGTTGTCATTTCTCATCGATAACTTTTGGCCCTCATCTTTAGAGCCAATTGCAACATCTCAAACTAATTTTAAGAAAGCTAAGCAGTGGAACCTTTGAAGGAAAAGCTTTTTTGTAAACTGAGAAGTCTATCGTAATATTTCTATGTTTGTTGAAACGTTCATGTTACTATAAATGTATGAACATATCGAGAAATTCTCACATCTATGGACAAGCACTACTGTAAACTGATGCAAACCCAATAATAATAATAATACACTGCCTTTGAAAGATTTTGTTATCAATAAAATAATGTACAATCTCACTTAACCCTAAATTTATAATGTCAAACACGAAGAATTACTATAACAAAAATAACTTTTAGCACCAATAAATAGATACATTAATAAAGAGTGTTAAATCTTTACGAGTATTAGTTAAGTGTTAGTAGATTCATTGGCGCTAAAGACTTTAGGGGCATATAGAGTGTTAATTGCTGCCAAAAATACATATTTCACGGCAATTGAGCTATTTTTGCTAAAGACTTTAAGGACATTTATAAAGAATGTAAATTATCGCTAAAGATATATATTTAATGGTAATTAAGCTATTGTCATTATTTAATGTCGCTAAAGATCATTTTTGATGTAGTGAATTGACTAGACAGTAAGAAGAATTTCAGATATTATAGTCCAGTATTGTTAAGCTCATGCCACACTAGTTAACCTCATCTAAAATATCAACAAGGTAGGAATAGTCCCTACGTTCTTCAGTGTTAAAGTCTATCAATATCTCTTTATTCTCTTGAGAAAGCTATTTCAGATCGTTGTGAATATGTTTCTTCTAAGTTGGAATTAAGAAGCTCAAGTTGCATTGCTACACCTAGAAACTTAATAAACAGGTAGCACACTGAGTCTCTTTGAGTCGTCCAGGTCACCATGCATCGAGGAAAGTATCAACACAATGTGGACAGTCAAAATGTCACCATAATCTCTAGAGAAAATTTCGCAAATCGTCCCTATATATAATAAATTTAATTAGGATCCTAGCTACAGTTTGCATATTTATGGGTTGTAAACTATAGTTTAAGATGCTATGAGACACCTACCTGTTTGTATAATTTGGGGATAAGGTACAACTTATTTGAACATCACGAGTCAGTTTAGTTATTTAGTTGTATTAAGTTTGAGAAGTCTATCTCCCTGTTTATTTAGGATTAGGTTTCAACATTTATTGTCTAGTTATGTTTGGTTACTTCAGTTCGTTTAGTAGTCTTTCCAGTGTAACTCTATTTAAGCAACTTTATGTCATCATTAATAAATTATCGTCTTTCAACTTATAGTCAGTCCTTATATGGTATCATGGATCTTCACGCTCTAACGAGAACTATCCAATCTTTTTTCCTTCCTTCTCGTCAGTTGTTAATGTTGATAACACAATGGGTAGTAACATATTCATTCAGTTCAATCCTGCTTTCAAACTACCCATTAAACTAACTGGTTCTCACAACTTCGCCACCTGCAAAACCTTATTCTCCATGCTTATGTATGGAAACAACCTTTTTGGCTATCTCGATGGGACCACTCCAGCCTCCAATCGCACGATTTCCCTCGGTACGAACATATCTCCTAATCCTATCTTCTTACCTTGGTTCTACCAAGATAAACTCATCCAAAATTCCCTTATGGCTTTTGTCGAACCCACCATTGATTCTACTGTTGCTACCGCTGACTCGGCTAAATCAGCTTGGGATGCTTTACATACCACTTTTGCGAACAAGTCTCAAACTCAGGTCTTTAGTTTGCGTGATCAGCTTTCCCATGTCACTAAGGACTCTCGCTCCATCATTGAATATAGTCACGATATTTGGTTCCTTTCTGATGAGTTAGCAATTGTTGGTGTTCCTGTGACCAATCCTGAACTCATAGTTAAAATACTAAGTGGTATGGAGCTAGAGTTTCGAGAGATGTCTGGTGCCATTCGTGCACGTGATACAACCCTCTCTTATGAGGAATTGTTTGAAAAACTACTAGACTATGAACTCTTCCTTCACCACGAGGATGCTAAGAAACTGTCCAGTCCTATCACTGCTGCAGTTGCCACTCCCACAAAAAACAACACTAATAATCGCAACAATCGCAGGCAGACAACCAAATCTCAACAATAGGTTAGAACTCACGGAAAATACTGCACCACAATGGCAATCTAACTCAAACCCAAAGGGTGTTACTCGTTATCAACTATGTAACAAAATAGGATACACCGCCAGTGGCGGACCCAGGAACTCCATTCAGGAGATTCGAAAAATAACAATATAAACTGTAAATAAGTCTTTTGAAATGGGACCTTTGAATATTTTGGGTTTAAAACAACACTTTTGGAACGTTTTTAAAATAAAAAATGCTTGAAAAATAGAACTGATTTTTCTAAATAAAAATAAAGTAAAACTATAAAGGAAAAAAAATAAATGTTGTTGCAAGGATTCGAACCTGGGGCATGCAGCTTAATATTCAGGGGTCTTACCATTTAGCCGTCTATTTTTATTTGTTATTGAAGAGGTTCAAAACATATGCATCTACAGAAATACAAAAGTTTACCTTATATATATCGTGTATTTTTTGCCGAGCGTGTTAGGGTGAACACCCTGGACTCAACGTGGGTCCGCCCCTATACACCGCCAATGTTTGTCACTCAAAGTGTCACAATCACTTTGAAGCCAAAGCCAACTATGCAACTGGGTTTACTGCTGCCACCAAACCCTGGATAGTTGACTCGGGAGCCACCCATCACATCACCAAAGAACCACACAACCTACAGTCGTACCACAATAACGAAGAATTCTCCATGTGTGATGGTAATAAAATTTCTATATCTCACACTAGTTCTACTTTATTAAATGCATCAAATAATATTTTAAAACTAACCCACACTCTTTGTGCTCTTTCCATTAAACGTAAACTTATCTCAATTTCTAAGTTTTGCCAAGATAATTTTAAGTCGTTTGAATTTTTTCATTTTGACTTTGTTGTGAAGGATATGAAAATGTGTAAACCTTTGGTGCTCTACCAGATCAAAAATGGACTGTATGAGTGGTTTGTCCCATCTCCCAAGCGCACATGACCACTACATCCATTCCTCTCACCAGTTGACATCAACGTCTTCGTCATCCACACTCTAGAGTTCTTAGGTTTATTTTAAATAAGTTCTTGTTACCGTTTCATGAGTGAGACAAACCTTTTCATTGTAATTCTTGTTTATCTAATAAAGTCCATCGGCATCCTTTTTCCCAACTATCACTGCTTAGCTCTAAACCTCTTCAAATTATTATTAGTGATTTATGAAGGCTATTGTTGCCAATTTGTGTTTGAAAAACAGAATTACTGATTCCAACAAAACTTTGTAGAAACACAAAGTAACCAAACTTGAATGAACTAGTAAGAAAAATGAACAAAAATTAATTCAGAAAAAACTAAAATATGTAAACGTACCAAAATCTGGAAACATAGAATAGAAAAATATCAAGCCCACTGAATGCACATTGTCCCCTTAAGGAAATTATTCTCCTCTAGTATCCGAGGTTTGATTGAGAATATGTCCTCCCAGTATAGAATGATCTCAATCACCAACATATTAATACCCAAAAATCTGGTGTCAGTGAACCACTCAACTACAATAAAGTACACGAAGAGACTTTGTGCAGAAGAAGAACAAGAAGAAATCAGAAAAATTTGTAAGGAAAAATTCTAAAGATTAAATGGTAATTATAGGCAAGAAGAATAGGTTCCGAAAGGTTGCAACCCTATCAGAATCCACACGACCATTAATGAAAGTTTGCAACCTTTCAAACGGTCCCGGCTGTTCCTGAAAGTTGCAACCTTTCAGAACAGTCATTTCCAAACGGTGGAAATTTAAATATAAATGGTAAAAGATTGTAAATAAATGGGTCGAGCGGGTGCAAGTCGGGTCGGATTAATCAACTAAAAAGTTGAAACGTTACGATTTATCATAACTAAATAATTAAAAACTTTTTTGTAATCAACTAATTAATTGAAAACATTTTGGCCATTTAATTTTAATTAATTAATTAATTAAATAATTAAAAGAAACTTTGTAAAAAAATAATTTCTCGATCGATCAAAAACATGCACCTGAATGTGAGTTGCTCAACTGCCAAGGAGATGCAAAAATTCTTGAAAAAAAGTACTTATCTTCAAAAAACAAAAGAAATTAATTTTGCTAGAGGTGTAGATAAGACACAATATCTTACCTTTAATCAATTTTTTAATGCGCTCACAGGCTTTGATATAAGGTAAGATGAAGAAGACGTACCACAACAAAACCATAAAATGGTATTATCTGCCAAAAAGTTAGGGAAGAGAAACAACAACATCGCATACCGAATCATTGACAAAACAAGTTTTACTGGGTTTCCAAAAAAAATTGGATATTTGAAAACAACAACATCGACATGCCGAGTATTGACAAAAAAAGTTTTTTCTTGGTAGTCAAAGTTCTTTTTTGTAGATATTCAAAGCAAGTTAGGAGTAATCGTTCCTCTACTCACTAGCTTGAGGGGAAGTGTTGAAGAAGAAGGAAGCCAAAGATTGGAACATGTCAAAGGAACATATCCACAGCAGCTGATTGACGCGTCTGTAACAAGTGTTGATGAATAAGAAAGATGAGATTGGACCATGTCAAAGGAACTGGTCCAACAAAGCTGACTGACGAGTTCACAACACTGCTGAAGAATTAGAGTCACATTAGGATTAGACTACCTATGTTAATTAGGATTATATTTCGTCTAGAATTATATTATTATTCGGATTATAGTACAACTAGGATTAGATTATATATAATTGCATTATTATTATTATAGTAGTAATAGTTATTGTAGTAGGACTCTAAGTATAGTTAACTTAGGACTCTACAATTCTCTCCTATATAAAGAGCTTGTAACTCAACATTATTTTTATCAATATATGGATATACTATACATCAATACAATCCTTGATTTCTCTAATCCTAGATGTGAAATTTCTACATGAAATTCAACAGACTTATTGTTGTTCATCTTGTATCCGTAAGATACTTAGAACAAAACTTTGAAGAACTAGGTAAGACACAACAAAGTTTAAGAACATTTTCATAACTAGAAAATAAAAACTAGAATCAGAAACATATTAAAAAATATATGAAATATTTTGTCTTAAAGAAGATTTGTTGTCAATCTGTGTTTAAAGAATCTTACTGATTCTAACAAACTTTGCAGAAACACGAAGTAATCAAAGTTCAATGAACCAGTGAATAATAGAAGAACAGAAATTAATTCACAAATCTAAAATTTGTAACACATACTAGAATTTAGAAAAACAGAAAGAAGATCAAGCTCATTGAATGCGCAGTGTCCCCTTAAGGAAATTATTCCCCTCTAGTATTTGAGGTTTGATTTGGAATATGTCATCCCAAGGTAGAATGATCTCAATCACCAGTGTATTGATACCCAAAATGCTGTTGTCAACGAGCCACCCAACGGCAGTAAAGTACACTTAGAATACTAGATCTACAAGTAGTAGAAGAAATCCAGAAATTCTATATTTAAAATGAGAGGAAATCTTTCAATTTATAGAAAACAAAGGGTAGTGCGAAAAGATTCTTATTGTGCCTTACCGGAAAGTCACAAACCTTTGGAAAAGTCACAATCTTTTGGAAAGGTCGTAACTTTTCACAAAAGTCACAACTTTCCATAGAAGTCACAACTTTTCATAAAAGTCGCAACTTTTCATAAAAGTCACAACTTTTCATTAAAGTCGCAACCTTTCATAAAAGTCACAACTATTCATAAAAGTCGCAACTCTTCATTTTCCATTCACACATTTAAAACCCAACAATCCTCCGCATGAATGGGGAATGAATCCAAGACAAAGAAACGGACAATTATGTGTACTTTACAAGCAAGAATTAATTGCATCTGGATAAGTAGGTTTCCCCTTCGACTTTCCGTAGTGAACATATGTCGGATATACTCGGTCAATCGGTAGATGCGATATCTTTGAACCGTCGAGCTTTAGTGTATACCTAGACAACCATATGTTACACAATTAACCCTTTACCGTTTATGGTTCTTACGATTGTGTTCGTTGTAGCCATGAACACCTCCTAGTTTCATGAGTGTATAGAGAGATGGGCTTTTGACAATCGTCTTATTTGAAGCGGCTTACACTTCACACTCACATAGGTGATTCCTAATCGTGTTATCGTGTAGATACACTATTTGGTCAACTTGGCCGAACTTAGCAAATCATTAAACCCATTAAGCTTTATTAACTCATTAACAAGCCTTAATGTTGTATTCTTTTCCTTGAGCATTGTCTTCATTTTGAGAATGGATTGAGTTTATTGACAATGTTGAACCATCATTCACAACTTGTTTTTCTCCTTGAATCTAGATGTTGGGATCTCCAGTCTGCTAGATAGAGTTACCGCCATGATGACTTGTCTGAAGCCGTAAATCCATTCCCTTAGATGATCTTTCAAGTTTCTCTCTAGTTAGGCCTTTTTGTAAGTGGATCCGACACATTATCCTTTGACTTTACATAGTCAATTCTGATAATTCCACTAGAGAGTAGTTTTTTAGCGGTATTATGTCTATGGCATATTTGACGCGACTTTCTGTTATACGTCATGCTCCATGCCCTATTTATTGCATCTTGACTGTGAAAGTGTATGCATACTAATGCCAATGGTTTGGGCCAAAATAGAATATCTATCAAGAAATTCTGGAGTCTTTTAACTTATTCTCCGACCTTATCTAGAGCACCTAGCTCAAATATCATTGTACAGCTAGCGATACATGTCTATTTTAAAATATTTGTAAGAGACTACTCCTATACCAAGAGTAAATACATATTCGCTCGTGGATTTTACTTCGTTTGTCCGATGATCCAATTTGTATCACTATATCTTTCAATACTGTTGGATATTGTTATAATGCAAGACACAGTTTAAAGTATTATTTTAAAACTTCTAAACTCTATTTGTTGTCATCTAATGAATTTATTTGGGATCACTTGTGAACCAACTCAGTTTAAAATACCAAATGTTATATCTGATCGCACACACTACATGATATACATCATACTTCCCAAAACTCTAGCACAATCCAATTGTGAGTCACTTTTGCTTTCACTCTTTTGAAATGCAAAGCTCACATTTATTGGAGACTTGACAATATTGAGATCCAAATATTTTAACAAGTCAAGTACCTTTTCAATGCAATGAGACCGTGAAAATGCTAAACATTATGGAGTTTTATGAATTCTTATATCTAAGATCGCATCAGCAACTCCTATATTTTTCATTCCAAATTTGCTTTAAAGCATACGTTTAGTAGCATTTATGTCATTAGTGTCTCTATTGATGATCAACATATCACCAATATACAAACAAACAATGACCTTATGATTTTAATGTGAAAACATTTATCACTTCCATCATTCTTAAATCTATTTGCCAACATGTTTTTGTCAAATTATGTCATTGTTTGGATGCTTCGTTTAGTCCATAATGTGAATTAACAAGTTCATACACTTTCTTTTATTTACCAGGAACCACAAAACCCTCGGGTTGTTCCATGTAAATTTCTTCCTCCAATTCTACATTTAAGAAAGTAAAAAATTCATTTGATGAATTTGGAGGTCATATACCACAACTAATAATTTTAGCATCCGAATGGATTTAATTCTAGTTACTCACGAGTATATATATTGACAAGATCAAAACCTTGTTTTTATTTAAAGCCTTTGACACAAAGTCTTGCTTTATGTTTTTCAATAGTTTCATCAACTGTTATTTTTCTTCTAAAGATTCACTTTGAACCCAAAGGTTTATTTTCTGGAAGAAAATCAATTAACTTCTAATATGGTTGCTCAAGATTGCATCAATTTCACTATTAACACCATCTTTCCAAAGGATGAGTCTACAGAAGACACAAGAAATTTTACGAAATCATATTCGAAGGAATAGGAACTTGGACTTTGGCTAGACACCCCCACACTTTGAAATATTTCATGTCGAATTTCCTTCCTTTATATTTCTCATATGGAAAAGATTGTATCCTGAACAAAACAAAATCCCTTTCTTTCTGAAAAGACAAAACTTTTGGTTGTTCCCTTTTGCATTAAGGATAGTTACTCCACACAAGTTTTGAGGTAAACCCGAACTTATAAATAATGCATCCATCATTTCTTTCAACGTTCGGTTTTTCATTAGATTGAGGTGAATAGGGCAGTAGTTTATGCATAATTCCACTTTCCAAACATATTTCTGCATAAGGAGATTTATACTCTTCATTCTTATCACTTCTTATCTTTTTCCACACTGATTTTCAACTTCGATATTACATTATCGAGACATTTCTATTGCTTCATCCTTACTATTTTAGCAAATTGACACAGTCATTTCTAATGCAATTGACAATTAAAGTAATGAGATTCTTTTTCCCACCATGAGATGGAGTTAACTTCATATCACAAATGTCAGTGTAAATCAATTCTAATGGATTACAATTCCTTTCAGCGGATTTAGAAGAATGCTCAACATACTTAGATTCCACAAAACTTGACATTTTTATTTATTGCACTCAAAGTTAGACAAAACTTCTAAGTTGATCAGTTTTTCTTACAAGGTTTTGTAATTTACATGCCCCAAGTGTTCATTTGAAACATTGACTTAAGCATTTAAGAACAAATAAAAACATTGAGTTCGAAAAGCTGTTCGCGAAGTAGCTTTTTCCTCAATAATATTTCATTCTTATATCTTACAATTTTGTGTGATACAAACATTGTTTAGAGTTATCACCTTGTCAAATGTCCTTTTCGGAATGACCTTTCCATAACTTTCAATTTGATTGTTATAGAACTACCCATGAACAAAGTCTCATCGGGTTCAATAAAGACAATATAGTTCAAATGTTACGTTTACAAAAACATAACAAATGATTGTTCACCTATATTCATGTCTATGATACTTTTCATGAAAAATCACATCACGTCAAGTGACGTTTTTTATAAAAAAAAAAACACAATCATTTTAACAAGTATACATAACATTTGGTAGTTTCATACTAGTCATAATGTATACAAGTAATAGAGAAACTCAACAACCACAATACCAAATATACTTCAAGAATTTTGTGGGTCTAACATAATACAAAAGTATGATTGAATTTCATATCTTTTGCTCCAAAGTTAAATTAGACACCAAATCTAATCATAAGCAAAGAACCCCCACATTTTAAATGTGATCTCAAAAATATTTTTCAAGTATTTGAAAAAAGTTTTTCCATATATTCTAATATGAAAATTCTTTTGGAAACGTTATTCTGCGAAAGAATTATAGTTCTGCAATTCTCTTTGATAATATTTACACAATGTCAAAATTCATTCCATAGAGGCACAAAATCACAAACTCTAAGTCACTAGTATTTTTCCTCTATCATAAATAGGAATACCACTTAGTATTTTAAATACTAACAATAAGGACAAAAAAATTGTACAATTTATTTTTATATTATATTGAAGCTTATAGAAAATCAAAAGTACAACACTGACTTATTATGTGAAGTTTTCATATTCTTCAAACCAATTGCATAGTCCAATTAATCCAGAGTAGAAAACCACAAAAGTTTTTAGTCTACAAAAATCAGATACACTAACATTTCACATGGAGTACAAAACTATAAAAGTTTTTTTTTCTTTCTCCAAACAGAATAACACATATTCTTTACCACATAAAATTTTTTTCTTATCAAATAGTCTTCCAACTATAACATTTTGACATACTATTTTATTATACAAAAATATGCATCTCTCATTTTTGCAAACTACAGAATTTTAAAGGCAACAATATTTGTCAAATAAAATTTATTCCACAACATATAGTTTGAAGATCTTTTTCCAAAGATACACATGATAAAAAAAATCAAAGATGATAACTCTTAGAAACTATTTTCCTCCTTAGACATTATAATAAGAAGGTTACCTGGTAATCTTTAATCGGAATACAACAAAAATTATCTGTTACATTCTCACTTCGACCTTGCTAAACAAAGTAACGAATTATAAAGAAGTAATGCATTTATCTTCTACTTTCATAACAAGATTCTCTCAATCACTAGAATACGAATAATATTAACAGTATATTAATTTCCTTAAGATTGTTGTTCATCTTGTATTCGTAACATACTTAGAACAAAATTTTGAAGAACTCGGTAAGACACAACAAAGTTTAAGAATATTTTCATAGCTAGAAAATAAAAAAATAGTAGAGAAACTAGAATAAAAAACAGATTAGAAAAATATATGAAATATTTTCTTTAAAGAAGAATTATTGTCAATTAGTGTTTAAAGGATCTTACTGATTCCAACAAATTTTGCAGAAACACAATGTAACATTCCTGAAAATGTACTCGTCTAGTGAAGAGCCTATTAAGTTTTAAGAATAGGTATTGGGGGTACATAGGCATCGCAATGCCCAATATTTAAATATATTGGGCATATTAGAAAATATTGGCTTAAAGGGTGTTAGCCAATTTTCTATGTATTAACAAGGTTGTACCAAGAAGTCTACCTGCAATAAAGACCCTAAGCTAAAAATATTCCATTTTCATTGCTCACAAAATAAGTGCGAGGCATCCATATGTCAAGCCTAGGCACCATAGCACATGACCAATTAAAATGGTCATGTAGATTAAGCAGTGCCCAAGGAAATAGTGAGGATCCTTAGGAAAATAAGTAGACATTCCAAATGAACCATCAAAAATAGTTAGTTAGGAAAGTACAAGCAACACATGTGCAAGCACATGTGGAAACCGGCCAAAGGGGGGGAGGGGCAGGCGTGCGCAAGGGTCCACACATGTGGGGCCTAACTCTCTAACCAACTCTAGACTCTAAGTAAATGACTTACTAGGTAACTAACCTAGGAAAAAAAATAAACTATCTAGTGCACCCGACAACCTAAGACTTAATTGGGTGACACTAAACTAGTAATTAGTTCAAGATACATCCTAGTACATAATCCAGGATGGTCCAAAAGGGTTAGTTATGGTCCCAAAGACTTAGGTGTACTTTAGTAATTATACTAGGTCCCTTAATTAATTAAATTAAGGAATTAATTAATTAAGGAAAATTCACAAGCAAGGCCGAAACTCTTAGGAAAAATTTCAGATTTGACTAAGTTAAATGCTTTCCTATTTTTAGTCAATCTAGGAGGGGCGTTTTAGTAATTAACTAATTAATTTGTTTAATTAACTTAATTATCCTAAGTTGAATTAGTCAAAATCAGTTCCTAAGACTTAGACTCAAGTTCAAACACTAGAAAACTCGCGACTCAAAACAGTGAGCAAACGAAAGAAAAATAGAAAAGTTTCTCTCAATTCTCTTAGGCGATTTCAAGGTATTCTTCAAGGTTTTTGTGCAAGGTGATCTTCGTAGATTCAAGTCTACATAAGGTATGAGTTTTCTCTCTTGGATTCCTTTCCCCAAGAGGCTTTTCAAACGTTTTGAATTCATGAATATCGAAACTAGAGATATTCCCAATACTATTTAACATTTATCACCATAGTTATCCTTGTTTTTGATTTTAAGAGCTGTATAATGTAATCTCTAACATGTTATTGGTATGTGGTGCTAATTGATCATCATGTGTAGGGTTCTTGAGTTATTAATGTCGAATGGGACTTACAAATTAGATTTGTATAGTTTGAGTATTACTTACATGAGATAAAGAATGTGTAGTGTCTAATGGTGTTCGAGAAAGATGAATTGTTATGAGTTGCTTATGAAGTTGAATGTAGTGTTATAAGTTGTTCATTGAATTGTACTTATAAGTTAATTAAATGTAAATTATATTACCACAAGATGTGAAAGTTTGGCTTATGCCAATAAATTGGCTAGTAATAGAATTGGCTTACAATGTTATCTTAAGAATATGTGAAAGTTGGTTAATGACTAATTTAAACCAAATTAATCATGACCAATTTAAATTTGAATTCATAACCCAAGGGTATGCCAATCATTGGGACAAGTCCCAACATACCCTTTCCAAATGAACTATGAATATAAGTAAGTACATTGAATAAATTTCATAACGTTCATAGAGAGTGGTATAAAGCTACCAAATGTCATTGAACAATATAAGGTGAATAATAACATAATTAAAAGTTTAAGAATTATGAAAGTGACCAGAATGACATGTTAAAAGAAGTGAGACAAGTCTCACTCACACCTAGACAATTATGCTAAAGATACTTACATAAAAGGGTGTTAATAATTGTGAGCAAGTCTCATTAACACCAAGATGATAATGTAAGGTGAAATTCACATTTCATCAAGTAAAGAAAGGGATGACCGGTTATCCAAAGAGTTAAGTAAACCTCATAACTAGAAGCAAGCTTCCATAATGTTTGAGTCAACTCTAAAAGATATAAAGAAAAAGAAGTTGAGCAAAGCACCGATAGACTAGCAATGAACTTGTTCCAGCACATGTAAGCCTCATGAGATGAGGCTACCACCAAGATGGATAAGTAGTCTCCGTATGTCTCCTAGTCTTCGAACTATGTTGCCAACATAGGAACTAGCCAGTGGATTCCACCTAAGAGAGCTAGGTATGATGCGGTTTCATTTTGGCCGGTGAAACCACCCCTTTTCGATGTGAGGCAGACACTGGATTTCATGATTAGCTCACATGATCTATGTCGATTAAATGCTCAAAAAAGTATTCGGTTCACTTTATCCGTGAACCACCTCTTTTCGGTGTGGGAAAGACGCAGGAGTTGGTTTCACTTTAGCCGGTGAACCACCCCTTTTCGGTGTGGGGCAGACACTGGATTTCATGTTGGCTCGCATGATCTTAATGCTGAAGATTTCTTTAAGAATGTAAGAAAGAAAGAAGAAGAAATCTAAAGTTCAAGGTAAGCTAAGAAAGTAAGAGCTTAAGTATATCAAATCATCAGTGGTTGATAAGAATGAAGTTTTAACAAGTTATTGGCTTGTGCCAAATCAAGATATATGGTCCAATATCTTCACGTTATGCAAATGATCAAATAATGGGCATAGTCAAATAAAAATTGGCTTATAATGACTTCTTATATTATACCAATAAAGGGGAGTAAAACATAATGACTAATCAATGCCCCATTATCTCCATAATATGAAAATGATAAAATAAGTAGTCTAGCCAATAAAATTTGGCTTATAAAGATTTCATGCCCAATTTGACAAGAATGGAAAGAATAACTTGTATTAAGGGTAGCCAAATCATTTCCCTAGTCTTTTGGATTACTTACTCGATTCTTTGTAGGTATAGGACTACAATGAATCATTGCACTTGTAAGTAAAACATAAGATTAAAGAGATATTTGAACTACACATCAACAGGAAGAAAAAGACTGAAAAATAAACTAAGTGTTGGGGAAGGAGCTCTCGGGTTTGGAGGAGCAAATTTCAAAATTTTCGTTCGAGTTCTAAAATTATGTTCATGATTCTAAGGTCTTATGTTCATATAGAAAATGAGTTGTGTTCTTTGAATGCATTAAAATATGTCATATTCATACCATAATTCACAAATAACGAATTAAGAAAGTCTAGTGACTTTACTTTCTAGAAATGGTATGTTGTTATAGGAAGAGCTTTCCTTGATCATGCATAGTCCTTATGTGTATATGTGCATATACCCATACTTAGTACAAGTGTGTACTAACCCTATACTATTACTATTTTATAGGCGCAGGTCAGAGAGCAGATTGAAGACTCATTGAAGCAGTTTGGATCAGCAATCTCCAGACTTTGGTAGGTCTCTTGAGTTCGAGGATGCTACACCTATCATTCTAGTTTAGTACTTTAGACGTAGCTAGTTGATGTTGTCCCTAGCATTTCATTTCAGACTTTTATTCAAATCTTTGTATTAAGTGTTGACACCCAATTTCGGCTGACCTTTAACCATTTTTATGAATGTTATTCGATTAAATGCATATTTTAAAAATTCATTTAAAGCTTAAAATTTTAGTTGATTTTGCATAAAATTATATATTTTAGTATGTTTACTTTATATAATTATTGTAAATATTATTAAAACATTTTTTAAAAGTTCTTAATAAATTTCAAAATAATTACTTCATTCAAATGTTTAAAATTTAAGTGATTTTCAATTATATAAAAGATATCTTAATGCATGTTGTATTTTCATTAAATAGCAATTCCTAAATTTTCCTCTAAATTATTTAAAAATTAGCTTATTTTATTCCAATTTCTTTCAATTTTAGCCTATTCAATTTCAATTGTATTTCAAATATAACCATCTTGCATTTGCAATTCTAGTGAATCTCATTGCAATTTCAGTCATTCCATATCTTTTTCAATCTAATTTCAAGACTTCATCTTTTAATCTTATCCATCCATTAATAAATTAAATACTAGATCGAATCGTAACCTTTCATTTCTTATTAAATCAATGGTCCACATTCAATCTACCTATTCTAACCTAAAAAGAGCCTAATCCCTAAAAATTTCATTCTCTTCTCCCTCCCCTCTCTTGGGCAGCCGCCAGCCCCCTCTCTCTTTCTCTCCATTCTTTCCGGCTGAATCGCCACCTCGAAGTGGTGGCAGCCTCTCCTCTCTCCTCTCCTTCGTTTCCCCTCCTCCCTTCTTCCTTCCCCTTTCCGTCTCTTCTCCCCAACAGATTCTGGTGAAGCAGCAGCGCCTGGAGAGGCGCACAGCAGCAACATCAGGCCAGCGAGAGGCAGCAGCAACCAACAGTGCCAGCGAGGTGCACGCCAGGCGACCAACAACAGCCCGGCAAGGATAGCCGGCAGCCGTCGCTGCTTCATCTCCCTCCGCCTCTCGTTCCTTATTTTTTTTGCCTTTTCTCCCTTCTATTTTGCAGGACCAGCCGCAACAAGCTCCAGCAAAAACAGTGACCAACAAGACCTCGCTACAGTTGCTGCTCCGATCAGAAATTGGGAAGCAAATAAAAGATAAGGCGGATCTCTCAGATCCTCCCTAGATACGATCCTCTTTATCCGGAATTCAATTCCTCATGAATATGGCTGTTTGTTCTCGAAATATCGTGTTATAATTCATAGATATGATTTTCTAGTTCGTTTTACTGAAATTGCTTTATCTAATATTGTTATGGTGTTTGCTTTTGATTAAAATTTTGCCTTATTAGTCACTCTTCTCTTGCTCATTTGGTGAAATAGTTGCATTCTTTATCTTTCGCTTTAATCCTTCACATGTGATGTGTTGTTAAATGCTGGTATTAGATTTTGTTCTATCCTATATTTCAAATAGATAATTCTATATGTTTAGGTCGGCTGATTTTGAGCATGTCTGATCTTCAAACTCTATAGAATTTGTGGGTATTGCATTATGTCTCTCATTAATATGTTTTCCCTTGTATAATTTGGAAGTGCCTTTATTATGCTTAGTTGGAGATTTTTTTAGTTATCTCCAAGTCAATTTAAATCCGTTAATGAAGTTTGGCACTCTCTTATTCATGATAACTTGGGATGATTATTTAAAATAGAATTTATTCGAATAAATTAGTTGAACATGCCCATGAAAGCATGATCATAAATATTTGATTGTATTTGCCCTTTCTTTTTTAATTATATATGTTCTTTGTTTGATTATATCAATTTACCATTTCATATTGTGTTCTTTACTTGACATATTTGTGCTATTATGGTTACTGATTTCCTTTTACTTTATTTAAGTGATTTTCTTATTTATTTATGGAGCTGTCAATATGGGCTAGCCCACCCCATCCGGGCTAACCCATACAGGCTTTGACATTTGACAGGCCTGGTCGGGCTAGCCCATTTTTGACGTGGGCCAGAAAATGGTTGGCTAACTCACGAGTACGTGGGCTACGGGCTTGCCAGGCCAGCGCATTTTTCAAAAAAAGTATATTTTTATAATTATTAAATTAAATTATAAATTATTATTTAAAAATATTATCATAAATATCGACAAAACAATATTACATGATGTTAATGTTACTACTTGTTAATCAAATACACAAATAAAATTTTCTTTATAATAGTTATTAAGTTTTTTTTCAAGTAAAAGTATAAATATATAAATAGAAATAGGATAACTTTTACATATAGTAAGCACAAAATTCATATTTGTATGCTATAGCAAAGTTTGCATAATTGCGCTGCATAGTAAATATATACATGTATATTTGCTATACATATACAATTGAAGCGAATTGTATATAACGAATTGTGTAAAACGAGAAAGAGAGAAATTATATACAATTTAAATTTGTATAAAATGAGATAGAGAGAATGGCAAAAGAGACTTGGGCAGGGAAATATTTGTATTGTATAATTATAAGTGTATAGGACGACTATATACAATTTGAATTTGTATAAAATGAGAAAGAGAGAAAGACAAAAGAGACTTGGGCAGTAAATATACAATTGAATCGAATTGTATAAAATGAGAAAGAGAGAAATTATATACAATTTGAATTTGTATAAAACGAGAAAGAGAGAAAGGCCAAAAAAACTGGGCAGGGGAGTATTTTTTTGTATAATTATAAGTGTATAGGACGATAATATATGTATTTGCATGTGTATATAAAGCAATTTATAAATTTCGTTTCTGTTTGTATAAGCGAGAGAGGTGAGGGTGGCGAGCGAGATTAGGGAGAGTGACGAGCGAATTCTGGGAGAGGGGAACGAAAATGTATGTATATATACAATTTTTTCTTGCTTTATATAAACACAAACGCATTCTATACATTTGTGCTTGTGTAAAAAAAAAAAGAGGCAAGCGAGACTGCCACCAAATGAGAGTGGCGAGCGAGATTACACCAAGGAGAGTGGCGAAAATAGCTATAGTTTGCTATAGGGTACAATTAAATCAAAGTATATTTATAGAATTTAATTTGAATTAATAATTTGCTATTATATACAATTTTCCCATAGAAATATTAACCTAATTATTTTGAGTTTGAACTCTCTTTAATTTTAAATTTTAAAATTATATTATATTTTTTTAATTAATTCTTATTGGCCCACGGGCCGACCTTTATATTTCTCAAGCCCCTCAAATCAACAGGCTTATTCAGGCCGGACTAAAAACCCCTTTTCTTAAATGGGCTCCAAAAATCTTAGCCTACGCCTATTAAATCCCGAGTTAGGTTAGGCCGGCCCAACGTGTCTAGCCCATATTGACGGCTCTATTTATTTATATTTGGTAAACAAAAGAAAAATAATCTCATTTGACTCTCTTAAAATAAGAATAATATTAACTCATCCGTCCTTCCATTAATATTCGACTTAATCAATTCTTACTTGTTTATTTATGGCAACCTTATTATTTCATTGTCATATTTAGTTGCTCATATATTTGGTAAAATAATAATAATTTAAAATCAAATTTATTTATTTTTTTGCTTTTCTTTAGTTAACGAAAAATAATTTTGCTCTTCCTAATTATATTCTTTTCATAATACCTTACTTGTTTATATTTGGTATAATAATATATTTAAGAAAACTCTGATTTTGGCTCCTCTTTATTTAAGGACAATAAATATTACTCTCTCTTAATTTATTCTTACTTGCTTATATTTGGTAAATACAATTAAATGATTATGGCCCTCCTTGAAAAATAAGGAAATAGTATTAAATTTACTCCTTTATTATTTGTTTTCCTTATATGCTCTCTCCCCCCCCCCCCCCCCNATAAATAGGACCCTGCTATTCACTAATTCATTCATTCTCTCTTAGTACAAGAGCTAGACGTCTTAACTTTTCATTCTCTTACTATTCATACTATTGATATTCTTAAACGAATAAGTTTTCGGTAACTTTCAAGTGCTACTTGTGTACTTTGCTTTGTTAGAGTAAAAGTTGGATCAATTCGTTTTCATTGCTAGTATTCCTTTTCTGCTTAACCGGTTAGTATTCCTAATTAGCATTTACATTTTTTTTGCATTCATACATTTGTGTAAGTTTATTGTTCTATTATTTTATATATGTATAATTTGATGTTAAACAATTGCACATGTGTCTCATCTTGTCTAAAAATAAATGTGATTACTTGTGTAGCTATTTGATTTACTTTGACAGGTTTCAAACTTGAAGTTCAAGTTGAAGATTAGTTATGAAGAAAGTTTATTTGTTTAATTCATATATTTGAATCTATGTATTTCTTATTTATTTATTTGAACCTTTTTTGTGTAATATTTGTATAACTCTAAAGCTCTCGTATATAACCATCTTTTATTAAAAAACTTATTGGTGTTAAAAAGCACCCCTATGGGGTTCGTAATTTGTTTGATAAAATTTTGTATGTGATAAAGTAACTTTAGATCTAACCATAAAAAATAAAAATAAAATAAAGCAAATCATCTTCGCTCAATCATTTAGTTTTTGCCCAATTAATGTTTGAAGTTAATTTTATCCACTTTGGCGTGTTAAATAATGAGTTATGACTAATTTGCTAAAATGTTAAATATAATTTTTGTGCCTTTTAGTTACTCATTGAATAAATCATGTCTATAGAATTTATGCATTCATATGTCATTTGGAGTTAGAAAACATGCCTATAAGTTTTATTTAAGTGTGTTGATTATTAAATCACTTAGAAATCATGTTTATAGGAATTATCAACTAATTTTTAGCATGTTCATAATTGATTTGTTTCTTTACTTTGTCATTTTTAGTATGTTAAACACCTAGAAATCATGTTAATAGGCTTGTAAATTTTCAGCATATCAATAATTAAAATAAAATTCGTTGTGCATATTTTTGACCTTTTTTTTTAAATAAACAATTCCTATTGATTTATTACATCTAATAAATTTACTATCTCTTAAACATAATTTCTGCATTAATAAATAAATTTGCTATTATAAAATGTTCTCAATTAACTAATTTTTGAATGTATAACATTGTTTTAAAATAATTTTTTGTACTCATAATATTTTGCTACTGCTTTTTTCTAAAATGTTTTTCTGCATTAAATCTATTGTTGTTCTTAAAATAAATTTTCTGCCTAATTAAATAAAATTTGTTTTCCTAGGTTATATTTTGCATTAATAATTAAATTCTCTATTGTTTTAAAATATATGTGTATGTGGCTCATATCCTTTACTACTTGGAAATAAAATAAAATATATTATGTCACTTATCATTGTTCACTCTAAAATTAGTTCAACACTAAAATCTACATTCATGTCATATTTGGCCCTCATAATTAATCTTTGTTTTGTTATTATAACTTTGTATGCTCACACACTTAGCATGAGACCTTTCACAATTATGTGTTGTTTGCAAGTATGTCTATTTAAAGTTTAGAGGCCAAATTGAAACCTACCGTGCTAAAATGACTGTTTTGTTTGTCTTGTTTGTTTGACTTAGTGTCTAGGAGGGATAATATTCTGTTTTGTCAAAATCCACCCTTTAAGAGTCCAATGCCTCTTGAACAATCAAGTTGGGACGATTAGGCACCTTTTAGGTACGAAATGCATGTGGTTGTGGGGTAGGGGTAATTGTCCATACGAAGATGATGACATTGACTCAGGCTTGAAAGACAAACCTTGATTTTATCTGTCCCTATACGGCAGCCTATTGGAAAATAAAAGAAAGTCGAGTGCTGATCCAAAAAGTCTCTTTTGATTCTCCCTTCCCTTTTTACCCTTTTACTTGTTTAATAAATATGTTTATTTGGGGTAGATTAAAAATAAAAATAAATTTATTTGCTTATTTATTTGTCCATTTTTCTATCATCTCGCTTATCTTTAAATTTTTTATTTGATGTTTATTTATTGCTAAATCGCTTAGTTTTACATGCTTAAATAATTAATTAAAAACAATAAATTTATTTCTCAATTTGTTTAATATTTTATCACTTAGTCTTGCAAGCCTAAATAATTAATTAAAATAAGGATGCTCTTTTAATTGTTTAATATTATATTATCACATAGCTTTACATGCTTAGCTAATTAATTAGAATAATACAATAGATTTAATGGTCCAATATTGTAACACCCCATAACCAAAATAGACCAAAAATTAATTTTTTTCATAAAAATCTGCAGGTGCAACCAACGGTAGCATCAACGGTCCATAGGACAGACAATGGTCCGTCATGCACAAACGTCGATGGGATCAGAAACTCCCAAAAATTTCAGCCCAGAAAATTGGTAAAGTCTTTGACGACGGACGGACTTACAGTCCGTAGGTCAGACGACGGTTCGTAGTCCATTACCGTCGATCGATACCCCCATTCACCCACTCTCTTACAAGATCTATGGATGACCAGCACGATCCGTAGGTGGACCTACGGTCCTTAGGTCTGACCGTAGGTGGAAAATTTGCAGACAGTTAAGGGGAAATGCAGTTGGGTCAACTTCAAATGATAATAACTGTTAGCACAAAATGAATTAGGTGTCTCATGACCTACCTACAAATATATAATTGAATTATCTTTCCATAGCTACTGATCTTGCTAAAATCAGACCTCCGAGTAAAAGGTTATTCCCATTTTAGTAAAGGCCTGTCGAACAGGCCCTAACGACGGACCCAACGATAGGGCGTCGGGTAGATGACAGACCGTGAGTCCAGTCTATCGTTTGGCCCGAGATCAACTTTTCAGGGGTCTTTGGACCTTTCCCACTCTGTTTAAACGCTAATTTACGTCTTTTTGACCCTAAATCATCATATTTTAGTCAGTTAAAGCCTAGAAACATAATTAAAACATATCCAAGTCAAATCATTAAATCAAAACCTAGAAAATTAGAAGCAAGAGAGAAGAAAAAGCTCAAGAATTCTAGTTCAAGAACGCTGCAAGCTCCAGCAGTTCCAGCCCTGAAACTTCAGTATTTTTCCGTGGATTTCATCACCAGTATTTGGAATTTCACAAGTGGGTTCCTTTCACCCATTGGGTCCCTACCTTTCATTCATATTATCATGTTATTACTCAGATTATTGCATGAAATTCAGAACCCTAGCTTTGTATTTCTTTATTTCTTGAATTACACATGCTAGGTCAGATATTTCAGACACTTCAGATATACATGCCTTAGTTATAAATGCATCATTACCAGATTAATTATTGCATTCTAAGTTTGCATGTTCAGTTTCGAGCTATCCAGTATTTACAGAAACTCAGACATAATCAGTAAATTTACAGAATTCATGGGAGTAGCATAATACCGAGTTGGACTAGGGTTCAGCGTACCCAAATAGTCCAAGAACTAGTAGCCAAATAGGTTGTAAGTCCCCTCTGTGGGCGATCAGTTTAGTGATCACGCCAGCATTCCTTTATACCTCTGGCAGGGTACATTGGGTCTTCTCGATGGGGCGTATACATCGGACTCCACATTTAGCTCATGTGGTTTTATTATCGGTTATTAGTAGCTCCCACAGTTCAGTCAGACTCTCTGCATTGGCCATTTATTAGTATATTCAGTATTCAGTTTCAGCATGTTATAAATTAGTCATTGCATCCAGTTAGCTCAACATTCAGTTTATCATGTCAGATTATTTTACTTGCTATTTTGCTTGTTATGTTATGTTTTATTTAAGCTTACTACATGCTCAGTACCTTTCCAGTACTAGCGCATACATGCGGTACATCTTCTCGTGATATAGGTTCAGGTTCTCAGCATCTAGATCACCCATATATCAATTTTTGATCTCCTGTTGAGCAGATTCAGTGGTAAGTCCTCATTCTCCGAGGACAACAGTCATGAGTTTCATTTTAGTCTTTAGTCATTTAGTTTCAGTTTTTTCTAGATTTTGTTGGGGCTTGTCCAGTATTTCTAGTCAAGTTTAGAGGCTATTTTAAGACATAGTTAGTTTCAGCTTAGTAGTGAGTTAATATTTCTTTGTATTAAACACATCGATTTTTCATATATCTCAGTTTTAACATATAGGTATTCCCCATCTTTTCATTATAATTTATTATTTAGCTTCCACAACAGTTTATTATCATTAGTATGCTCATGATCATGCCAGCAGGATTAGCTTGGGATCACTTGTGGTCCTATGTTTCGTGTCTGCGTCTCGGGGGTAGCTCAAGGCGTGACAAAACTTTGTATCAGAGGACTAGGTTTAAGTAGAATCATTTTCATGGGTGTGAAGTGCACCACATCTAATGAGAGGGAGTCTATGAAGTGTTTAAGGAAAAACTTCACTTTCTTGTTACTCTTATCGTGCGTAAGGTATGATCTTATTTCAATCAAACTTGACGTTTTACGTTTCAGATCATTCCTTCTCGTAGAGCTTCGGCATGGAATGTTAAATTCATGCAATGGTAACGCAGTTCCTCTAGTACCATATAAGGAAGTTCAAATGCAGAATTTCAGAAAGCCAATTCAGCTTTTGGCTCAGAGTATGACCAACCAGAACAATCAGCAGGTTGTACTTTCTAATAATAGAAATGATCGATCAGTGGAAGCCAAAGTTTGTGATTTTGTTAGTATGAATCCGTCTAATTTTTTTGGGTTGCATGTGTTAAGGACCCACAGAAGTTCATTGATGAGGTCAAGAAAATATTTGGTATGATGTCAGTAATTGGTAGTGATAGGTGAGATTGGCATCCTACAAACTCAAGGATGTGACTCACATATGGTTTACTTAGTGGAAAGACAACAGACATGACTTTGTCTTTTGCAACTCAGTATAGCAGTCCAATTCAGTGTTAGTACAAAAAATCTCTCAGAACCTTTCTTAGTCTCTACTCCAGTCGGTGATCCAGTTATAGCTAGATGGGTATATAGAAATTACCCTGTCGCAATATCACAGAATGTCACCTCAACAGATCTAGTAGAGTTAGAAATGGTAGACTTTGATGTCATTCTGGGTATGGATTGCTCACATTGTATCTAGCGAAGGGATCCGAGTGGATTCGCAGAAGATAGAAGCAGTGAAACAATGTCCCAGACCTACCTTTGCTACAGATTTCAGAAGTTTCTTAGGTCTAGCAGGTTATTAAAGAAGGTTTGTGGAAGGATTTTCATCCATAGCCTCACCATTGACTAGGTTGACTCAGAAGATGGTCAAGTTTCAATTGTCAGATGATTGTGAGAAAAGCTTCACAGAATTGAAAACACGATTGACTACAGCTGCTATCTTGACTCTACCAAAGGGTTGAGATGGTTGTGTGATCTATTGTGATGCATCCGGAGTTGGCCTAGGTTATGTGTTGGTGCAGTGAGGTAAGGTGATAGCTTATGCCTCTAGACGACTTAAGGTTCATGAGAAGAACAATCCAACTCATGACTTCGAGCTTGTAGTAAAAGTGTTTGCACTCATGATCTGGAGACACTACTTGTATGGTGTTCACGTAGATGTGTTCACTGACCATAAGAGCCTTCAGTATGTGTTCTCTCAGAAAGAGTTGAATCTTCACCAGAGGAGATGGCTTGAATTCCTTAAGTATTATGATATGAGTGTGCATTATCATCTAGGTAAGGCAAATGTAGTAGCAGATGCTCTTACTAGATTATTTATGGGTATTATAGCCCATGTTGAGGAAGAAAGGAAGGAGCTAGTGAAGGATGTTCACAGGCTTGCTCGTTTGGGAGTTCGCCTTATGAGCATATCAGGCAGCGGTGTAACAGTTCAGAATGGGGCAGAATCGTCTTTGGTAGTTGAGGTTAAGGAAAAGTAAGACAGTGACCCAATCTTGCTTGAACTTAAGGGTGCAGCCCATAATCAGAGAGTGGAGATTTTCTCCCAAGGGGGAGATGGTGTACTTCGCTACCAGGGTAGATTGTGTGTTCCTGATGTGGGCGAGTTGAGACAGCATATTCTTGCAGAATCCCATAGCTCTAGGTATTCTATTCATCCAGGTGACACTAAGATGTACCGTGATCTGCGAGAAGTCTATTGGTGGAATGGAATGAAGAAGGATATAGCAGATTTTGTGAGTAAGTGCCCCAATTGCCAGCAAGTCAAGGTAGAACATCAAAAACCAGGAGGTATGACTCAAGAGATCGATATTCCTACTTGGAAGTGGGATGTGATCAATAAGGATTTCACACAGGGTTACCTCGTACTCGAAAACAACATAACTCCATTTGAGTTGATAGGATGACTAAATCTTCTCGCTTTTTAGCGGTCAAAACTACAAATTCGGCGGAGGACTATGCCAAGCTTTAAATCAATGAAATCTTGAGGTTGCATGGGGTTCCTTTGTCTATCATTTCAGATAGAGGTCCTCAGTTTACCTCTCATTTCTGGAAGTCATTTCAGAAAGGTCTTGGTACTCAAGCTAACCTTTGTACAACATTTCAACCACAGACGGATGGGCAGACAGAGCGTACTATTCAGACCTTAGAGGATATGTTAAGAGCTTGTGTGATCGATTTCAAAGGTAGTTGGGATGATCACATTCCTCTTATTGAGTCTGCCTACAATAATAGCTACCATTCCAGCATTCAGATGGCCCCTTAAGAGGCTTTATATGGGCGTAGATGTAGATCTCCTGTTGGTTGGTTTGAAGTAGGTGAAGCAGCTTTGATAGGTCCATATTCAGTCCTTTATGCTATGGAGAAAGTGCAACTCATTAGAGATATACTTAAGACAACCCAAAGTCGTCAGAAATCTTATGCAGATGTAAGGAGAAGGGAACTAGAATTCCAAGTTGATGATTGGGTTTTTTTGAAAGTCTCACCTATGAAATGGGTGATGAGATTTGGAAAGAAATGGAAGCTCCGCCCTAGATATGTAAGACCTTACAAGATCTTGATAAGGGTTGGCAAGATGGCATATGAGTTAGAGTTTCTAGCAGAATTAGCAGCAGTGCCTCCGGTCTTCCACATCTCACTCTTGAAGAAGTGTGTGGGTAACCCAGCCTCTATAGTGCCATTAGAGAGTGTGGCAAAGAAAGATTGTCTTTCTTATAAGGATGTACCAGCTGAGACTCTTGACCGTCAGGTTAGAAGGTTGAGAAACAAAGAAGTCGCTTTAGTCAAGGTTTTATGGAGGAGTCAGTCCGTAGAGGGATCTATCTGGGAAGCAGAAGCAGTCATGAAAGCCAAGTATCCTAACCTCTTTCCTTCTGATTCCACTCCAGCTTGAGGTAATATTCCTCTTCAGTTTTCCAGTCATTCATGAGTAAATTCAGTTTTAGAATCATGTTCCCTCAGTTTGTACTTGCATTTTCAGCGTAATTGCACGTACTCAGAACTCAATTCAGTCAAAAACTCAGTTCTCAGTGTTTAGTAGTGGGGTTTGCATCTCTCTCCCTCTATTTGAACTAGTGTAGTCTTCATTCAAGGATGAATGTTCTTAAGGGGGAGATAAAGTAACACCCATAGCCAAAATAGACCAAAAATCAGTTTTTTTTAAAAAAATCTGCAGGTGCAACCAACAGTGGCATCGACGGTCCATAGGACAGACGGCGGTCCTTCCTGCACAATCGCCGATGTGATAAGAAACTCCCAAAATTTCAGCCCAGAAAATTGGTTAAGTCTTGGACGATGAACGGACTTACGGTCCATAAGTCAGACGACGGTCCGTAGTCCATGACCGTCGATCGATATCCCCATTCACCCACTCTCTGACAAGAGCTACGGATGACCAGCACGATCCGTAGGTGGACCTATGGACCATAGGTGGAAAATTTGCAGAAAGTTAAGGGGAAATATAGTTGGGTCAACTTCAAATGATAATAACTCTTATCACAAAATGAATTAGGTGTCTCATGACCTACTCACAGATAGATAATTGAATTATCTTTCCATAGCCACCGACCTTGCTAAAATCAGACCTCCAAGTAAAAAGTTATGCCCATTTTAGTAAAGGCCTGTCGAACAGGCCCTAACGACGAACTCAATGACGGGGCGCCGGAAGACGGCGGACCGTCTGTCCTGGCCGTCGTTTGGCCCGACAGCAACTTTCCCAGGGGTCTTTTGGACCTTTTCCACTCCGTTTAAACCTTAAGTTACGTCTTTTTGACCCTAAATCATCATATTTTTGTCAGTTTAAGCCTAAAACATAATGAAAACATATACAAGTAAAATCATTAAATCAAAACCTAGAAAATTAGAAGCAAGAGAGGAGAAAAAGCTCAAGAACCCTAGTTCGAAAACGCCGCAGGCTCCAGCAGTTCCAGCCCTAAAACTGAAGTATTTTTTCCGTGGGTATAATCACAAGGTATGTGGAATTTCACAAGTGGGTTCCTTTCACCCATTGGGTCCCTACCTTTCAGTCAGATTCTTGATTCCCATATCATGCTTAGACATAGTGTTTCTAGAAATTTGATCGAACTTCATGAATTTATTAAATATATATTCCAAATTAGATTATCATGTTATTACTCAGATTATCGCATGAATTTAAGAACCCTAGCTTTGTATTTCTTTATTTCTTGAATTACACATGCTAGGTCAGATATTTCAGACACTTCCGCTATACATGCCTCAATTATAAATGCATAATTACCAAATTAATTGTTGCATACTCAGTTTGCATGTTCAGTTTTGAGCTATGCAGTATTTATAGAAACTCAGACATAATCAGTAAACTTACAGAATTCATGGGAGTAGCATAATACCGAGTTGGACTAGGGTTCAGCGTACCCAAATAGCCCCAGAACTACTAGCCAAGTAGGTTGTAAGTCCCCTCTGTGGGCAATCAGTTTAGTGATCACGCCAGCATTCCTTCATACCTCTGGCAGGGTATATTGGGTCCTCTCGATGGGGCGTATACATCGGACTCCACATTTAGCTCATGTGGTTTTATTATCGGTTATTAGTAGCTCCCACAGTTCAGTCAGACTCTCTGCATTGACCATTTATCAGTATATTCAGTATTCAGTTTCAGCATGTTATAAATTGGCCATTGCATCCAGTTAGCTCAGAATTCAGTTTATCGTGTCAGATTATTATACTTGCTATTTTGCTTGTTCATTTATGTCTTATTTCAGGTTTACTCTATCCTACATGCTCAGTACCCTTCCAGTACTGACGCATACGTGCGCTACATCTTCTCGTGATGTAGGTTCAGTTTCTTAGCATCTAGATCACGCATAGATCCATTTCCGATCTCCAGTTCAGCAGATTCAGTGGTGAGTCCTCATTCTCCTAGGACAATAGTATTGAGTTTCATTTAAGTCTTTAGTCATTTAGTTTCAGTTTTTCTAGATTTTGTTGGGGCTTGTTCCAGTATTTCTAGTCCAGTTTAGAGGCTTATTTCAGACATAGTTAGTTTCAGCTTAGTAGTGAGTTAATATTTCTTTGTATTAAACACATCGGTTTTTCATATATCTCAGTTTTATCATATAGGTATTCCCCATCTTTTCATTATAATTTATTATTTAGCTTCCGCAATAGTTTATTATCTTTAGTATGCTCATGATCATGCCAGCAGGATTAGCTTGGGATCACTTGTGGTCCTAGGTTCCTTGTCTGTGTCTCGGGGGTAGCTCGGGGCGTGATAAATATTTATCACCTAGCTAGCATGTTAAAATATAAACAATGAAGTGACCTTAATTTCTACTTGTAACCCCCACATAAATTGCATGAGATACAATCGTGACCCATATTTGTGGACCTCAAGGGATGCCTAACACCTTTCCCTCGCGGTAATTTGAACTCTTACCCTGATCTCTGGCTCGTTGACCTTAGCTAGACTTAGTTTGGTTATATATGTGCCCTAACACTCCTTAATTCATTAGGTGGCGACTCCTTAAACTCCATATCCCAAAAGAGTTGTTAGGTCGTGCACACAATCCATTTTTTGTAAAAAATGGGGCGCGACATCTATTGTAGATGGTTGTTTAGTTTGAGCTCATTATTCTATATAGTAATCATATGAAGTCTATGTATACTTCACTATGCTTTAAAAGTTTTAAATTTTCCGCAAAATTTAACTAGATTGATTGTGATGAAAGCTAAGAAGAGACTTGTCTACGACCTCTGAGAGGTTAATGACGCCGGTTGCATTCAGATTCCAGAATCCGGGTGTGACACACGAAGTAACCAAAGTTCAATGAACCAGTGAAGAATAGAAGAACAGAAATTAATTCACAAATCTAAAATTTGTAACACATACTAGAATTTGAAAAAACAGAAAGAAGATGAAGCCCACTGAATGCACAATGTCCCCTTAAGGAAATTATTCCCCTATAGAATCCGAGGTTTGATTTGGAATATGTCCTCCTAGGGTAAAATGATTTCAATTACCAGTATATTGATATCCAGAACTCTAGTGTCAGCGAGCCACTCAACGGCAGTAAAGTACACTTAGAATACTAGATTTAGAAGTAGTAGAAGTCCAGAAATTCTATATTTAAAATGAGAGGAATCTCTCAATTTATAGAAAACAAAGGGTAGTGCGAAAAGATTCTTATTGTGCCTTGCCGGAAAGGTCACAAACATTTGGAAAAGTGACAATCTTTCCATAAAAGTCACAAATTTTCATAAAAGTCGCAATTTTTCATAAAAGTCACAACATTTCATTAAAATCGCAAACTTTCATAAAAGTCACAACTTTTCATTAAAGTCGCAACCTTTCAAAAAAGTCACAACTATTCATAAAAGTCGCAACTCTTCATTTTCCATTCAAATTTAAAACCCAACACTAATCATCTCACATAACACTTATCATACAAATCATTATATAATTATAGACTTATAGTGACCATATTCAGTTACATATATCTTGATCATTTTCAAACCCATCATGTTCTTTCCCAGTCTCCAAAATTATATCATTTTAAAATAAATAAAATACTATAAATTGGAGACATTTTATGAAATTAAATAATAAATATTTATGTGAATGAAATAAGATATATACATATATATATANGCGGAAGACATATGTTGACAATAAATACCAAAAGAACCGCTTGAATAGATATATCAGTCTACATATTACACTTCTCTTGTCCAAAATCAACAAGCTTTCCAGCAAATTCTTAACAAAAGGTAATCATTTTTCTGTGTATTTTTTCTTCTATTCTGCACTTTTTTACCCTCTTGATCAGATTTAGATTAACCCCATTTTGTATTTTGTTATAAAGTTGTTTGCTTTGCACATTAGTCTTGAATCTTGATTTCCCAAAATGTCATATTTTACCTTTTTGTGTACTTATTATCAATTCATCTGATCAGATCCTTAGTTTCTCTGGTTCTTGATTCATCTGAATGTGTTTGAATATTTGTTTTGACTGTCAGATTTGTATGTATGCTTTTAGTTGACTTGTTTATGATGCCAAAATTTGCTCAAGTACTCAAATCTTGATTAAAGCTTTATGTTTTCTTCTTATAGCATTACTTATTAAAAAACGGACTTGATTTTTCTATGAAATTAGTGTCCAAGCTGAGTTTTGGCGCATCTCGACTAACTAGGCAACTCTGATCAAGGTTAGGACAGATAGGAAAAACCATTTAGTGTTTTTTTGTTTCTGTTGGGATTTGATCAAAATAGACTTTTTCTCTATTGGTTGTATTAGGGTTTCAAAGGTGTTTATAAATGATCTTTAGTTGTTGCATTTTATCTCTTAAAGATTTGATATTGGTTGTATTAGGGTTTCATCTCCACACATTTCAGTTGTCATTTCTCATCGATAACTTTTGGCCCCTATATTTAGAGCCAATTGCAACATCTCAAACTAATTTTGTAAAGAAATCTAAGCAGTGGAACCTTTTAGGAAAAGCTTTTTTGTAAACTGAGAAGTCTACTGTGACATATCGAGAAATTCTATCTATGGACAAGCACTACGGTAAACTGATGCAATCTAAATAATGATAATGCACTCCCTTTGAAAGATTTTTTTTTCCATAAATGAATGTACAATCTCACTTAACCCTAAATTTACAATGTCAAACACGAAGGAATTACTATAACAAAAATAATTTTTAGCAGCAATAAATAGATACATTAATAAAGAGTGTTAAATCTTTACAGGTATTAGTTAAGTGTTATTAGATTCATTGTTGCTAAAGGCTTTAGGGACATATACAATAAGTGTAAATTGCCGCTATTTTTTTTTGATATATTTAATGGTAATTAAGCTATTGTAAAAAATGTTGCGAAAGATCATTTTTGATGTAGTGAATTGATTGGACAGTCAGAAGAAATTCAGATGTTATAGTCCAATATTGTTAAGCTGATACAACACAAGTTCACCTCATCTAAAATATCAGCAAGGTAGGCATAATTCGTACGTTATTCAGTGATAAAGCCTGTCAATATCTCTTTATTCTCTTGAGACAACTATTTGAGATCCTTGTGAATATGTTTCTTCTAAGTTGGAATTGCTCAAGTTGCTTTGCTACACCTAGAAATTTAATAAAAAGGCAGTACACGAGTTTATTTGGGTCGTCCTGGCCACCATGCATCTAGGACAGTATCAACACTATGTGGACAGTCAAAATGTCACCATAATCGATAGAGAAAATTTCGCAAAGTCACTATATATAATGAAATTAATTAGGCTCCTTAGCTACAGTTTGCGTATTTACGGGTTGTAAACTATAGTTTAAGCTGCTATGAGAGACCTCGTTTGTATAATTTGGGGATAAGGTACAAGTATCCCTATAGTATGACCGAAATATCAGAGACACGTCTTAACTTAACAAAGGTCCTAATACCTCCGAACTTATTCAAAAAAATTTAGACAGAATGTTCATAATTGGTATTCTTGAAGCTCATTCAAAATCTTGTTGTTTTGGGGTTTTGATGATTTGTTGAGATGAAATTGAGTAATTTGAGAGTTGTTTTCAATAGATTAGAGTGTAAATAATTTAATTAATTGAATGCAAGTGAGTAGGAAAGAAACTGTTTGATTCTAGGGGAATTAGGGTGAGAAAATGAGCAAGGAAGCTCGTTGGATTTTTTGGCCCTGGCCAAAGCGCCCCAAACTCTCCTCTGAGCTTTAGGGGCTGGCGCACCGTGCCACCCATAACGCCAGGTTACCTTCCCCATATAGTTTGTCTTCGATTGCTCCGTCTGAGTTCATTTAAAGTGCACCTTCACTCATGTTCGAGGGCTACTCTTGGGTACGAAAGAAGGATATTCGAGCCTGGGCACATACCTTTGATATCATTGTTTAGCCTGCTTTACTATGTAAATCTCTCCGTATTGGTTATGGCTGAAGCCGATCCTCTCCTTGGTACTTCACCTAGTGGCTAAACTCAAGTCTCTTCTCTCGACCGGATGGGCCTATGTCAGTAGAACAGGTGAGGACTAACTAATCTAAGATACTTCTAAACACCTAAAATCATTCCTAACATTATCATAATCTTGAATTCATAATTCAAATTAACGGTAGAGTTGAGAATTTAGTTTTGATAATTCTTTCGGACGTTCTAAGAAAGTCCTTTTGATGAGTCTTCTACAACTTCTAGTAATTTGTTCAAGACTCGAGCAAGTGAATTTGAGGATGAAGAGAATATATTCATGAGTCTGCCTTATTATCATGATATCCTCTATGCGATGATTCAAAAGTCTTGAATTCATAATTCACATTAAAGAGAGAGTTAAGAGTAGAGTTCAAGAAAGCCTTTGAGTTCAATTGTGAATCCTTTGAGGTAAACTATTGATTTGATTTAAGTTCATAGAAAGTAAGTTTGAGAATGAGAAGATTTGTATTCACAAGTTTTATATTATTATGTAGACCTTCAAGTCGAGTCGTTCATGCCCATAACTTCCACATGAACTCGATTTAGTTGAGTACCTTTGAGAGGAGTAGTATCTTCAAGTTCTAAGTCTTGAGTAATAAGTTTCTATCACATTTGAGTTTATATTTCTAATTATGGTAATATAACATGTTACCCATGAAGTCCTTGAGTTGAATTGTTCACGGTCGTAATTCCGCATGAACCCTATTAGTCGAACAATCTTGAGATGAGAAGTGTCTTTGAGTCCTTGAGTTGAGTAGTTCATGCTCACAATTCCGTACCAGCCCACCACCATAGTTCATGCTCACAAATCATCCATAAACATGAGATCACGAACCTTGAATCCATAATCCAATTCAAGGTAAGTAAGAGTATCAAAGTCAAGAGAAGTTAAGAGTCAAGTTTGGAAGTTAAGAGCGAGTCAAAGTAAAGTTTATAAAGTTTTCAAAAGTCTTTCACAAATGTTTTTAAAGTTCAAGTTGAGTAAAGAGTAAAAATTGAAGTCTTTTCTTCAAAGAAGTATATGGGACTATGTATTCCCAAAGAGTTTAAAAATGTTTTCACATTTGACAAAGAAAGGGAACATTGATTCTAAGAGAGCTTTTAAGCTAAGTTATGAGTAATAATCTCAAACCAAAGAAAGAAGTTGTCATATGAGCTAAATATATTTTTAAGAGTAGTATTGAGCACTAATAAGGGGATGAAAGTTCATATTAACTCAATTCTCCATAAACCATGTATCCATAATGGGTATTAAATGATCATACTTTTTAGATGATCACTTAAGTTAAGCTTGTGGATCCACTAAGTAGAGCGTTGTATATGATGTTAAAGTATAGGACAGTTCTGGCAGCGTAGGCAAGACGTTGTATCACCACTTAGGTTGATAGTGATTGTTGTCGGTTAGAGAAACTCCTACAATAGTAATTGCATGGTTCCTCAAGGGGTTTTGCTTAGTATGAATGATGGTATGAGACTTCATTCATGCATTGCACAAGTAGACTTTGAGAGGGATCATGGTATGTCTTTTATTATATTATGATTACGAGTTGACATCATGTTTTAAATAACTTTTCTTTATATTGCACTTGTTTAAACTTCTTTATATTGATATGAGTTTAGTTAAGTATCAAGAGTTGAGTATTTCGAGTTGCATACCTTAAGTTGAGTATCTTGAGTAGATCTGTGATTCATTGAGTCGAGTATCATATCTTTGCAGTTGAGTATCTAATATTTGAAGTTGAGTATCTAATCTCTAAGTTTGAGTATCTAATCTCTAAGTTTGAGTATCTAATCCTTGAATACTTCTGAGTTGAGTAAGTTAGTAGTTTTGAGTATCCTTAAGTACTTCTTGAGTTGAGTACGTTTGAAAAGAGGTAAGTATGTTTTTAGTTTTTTCAAGTTCAAGCTTATGTTATGTTTTAGAATTCCTCTAATTACATGCTCGTATATTCCACATACTGAGCCATTTGGCCTGCATCTTCTCATGATGCAGACACATGTATACAGGATCATCAATCGGAGCTTCGTTGATACGTGTGAGAGTTCGAGTTAGCTATGGTGAGCCTACTTGCTTCTAGATGATTTCAATACCTTTCAGTTATATAAGTTGTTAGGATGTCGTGGGTCTTGTCCAACTTCCATCATTTTCATTTAGAGGCTTCAGAGATAGACAGTAAAGTTTCAGAAGTCTGTATCATTTATTTTATTAAATGCTTTAAGGTCTTAATTTTCCTATTTTATGACGAGTTGAATATAATTCTTTTTATTCAGAATTGTTCATTTGAGTTAAAGCCTTGTATTTCAATTTTATGAGTTTTTATTCTGTTTTAAGCTTTGTACGCTTAAGTTAGACTTCGGCTTGAAGTCAGTCAGATAAAAGGTTTGTTTGGGGACTAACAATGGTTCTCAAATGTAGGCTACGTCCAGGGTGTAGGCTCGGGTAGGTACACTTATTCTCCTGAAATTTCTACTAAAATTACTTTATTCACTTGCGGTGATTTTGGTCACAGATCTTTTAATTGTAGAAAATATTTTTCTGGAAAGTGGAGTTGGAGACCAAACTTACTAATCATCAAGTATCCAAAAATGTTTGGTTACCTAAAAGAAATTATCTTATTCTTTTCCAGGAGCAATCGAAGAAAACCTACAGAAAAAGAACGTGGGTACTTGACAATGGATGCTCCAAACATATGTGCAGAAAGAAAGAAAGTTCAAAACTATAAAAGAAAATAGATGGGGGGATGTGTCAGATTTGGAGACAATGCTAAAATGGAATTAACTAGAGTCGGGAATATTACACTCAACTCATCATGCGATATAATCGAAGTGTATTTAGTTGAGAAACTCAAACATAACCTTCTCAACGTTAGTAAACTTGTGATGTTGGATTTCAAGTTACTTTCAATACAACCAGCTCATCATCAAACATCCTCAGAAGAAGCTAATTCTTATCAGAGATCAATTTAATAAAATATATGTTTTAAATTATATTGATTTTCCATCTCTTACTTGTCTTACTGTAGTCTCAAGCGATCCTTGGATATGACATTTAAAGCTTGGACATGCAAGTACGCATGCTCTTGAAAACTTTCTAGACTTGAACTAGTCATTGGTCTACCTAAACTAGTTTGAGAAAGATCATATTTGTGATGCATGTCAAATGGGAAATAAGACTCGATCATCCTATAAAGAAAAGATATTGTAAGTACTTCAAAACCCCTTCAGCTCTTTCACATGGATTTGTTTCGTCCTACTCGAATGGAGGTAAACGATATGCATTTGTAATTGTTGATAACTTCTCAAGGTTCACATGGCTAATCTTTCTCACTCACAAAAAGAAGATTTTTCTACTTCATCTCAACTATTCATATTAGTTATGGTGGTGAATTCGAGAATACAGATTTGGAAGAATTCTGCGTGCAAAATGGTTTCACTCAAAACATCTCTTCAACCAGATCATCTCAACAAAACGGAGTTATAGAGAGGAAAAATTTCGCACTACAAGATACAACAAGAACTATGCTTCTCGATCAAAATCTTCTCGATCATTTTTCGGAAGAAGTTGTAAGTATTGTTTGTCACATTCTTAACAAGTTTTTATCAGACCTATACCAAAAAAGACTCCATATGAACTATGGAGAGGTAAGAAACCAAACATTAGCTACTTCCATCCATTTGGATGCAAATGTTTCATCAAGAATAACGGTAAGAACAATCTTGGTAAGTTTGATCAAAGAAGTGATGAAGGTATTTTTCTAGGTTATGCTCCAGTCTGTCAGGCCTTTCGTGCTTTTAGTAAAAGAACTTTAAGTGTTGAAGAATCTGTTCATGTGATATTTGATGACACTAATAAAAGAATACAGGAAAGTGAAGTAGGCGATGATGAAATTGATTAACTCAAACTAGCAAAAGATATTCCAAAAGTGTCCACTGAAAATCTCATTGAAGAGTCATCTACCACAGAAGAAGAGTCGACTACTTTAGCTGACAATGTAAATATTCCCAGGTAATGGAGACACAACGTGAGCTATCCTAAAAACTTCATTCTGGAAAAACCAGATGACAAAATCCAGACAAGATCCTCTCTCAAGAAAACAGCTTCATTGGCTCTCATATTATAATTAGAACCAAAACGAATTAATGAAGCAGTGGAAGATGAGTCATAGATACAAGCAATGAAAGAATAACTTGATCAATTCAAAAAGAATAAAGTGTGGAATCTTATTGAAATACCTAAGACATGTTCAGTAATAGGAACCAAATGGGTATTTCGCAACAAATTGGACGAAAATGGGAACGTTATTCGGTATAAAGTCAGGTTAGTAGCTCAGGGTTACTCACAACAAGAAAGATTCGACTATGATGAAGATTTTTCTCCTATGGCAAGGTTAGAATCTATTCGAATTCTTCTAGTGTTTGCTTTTTTCAATCGTTTCAAATTTTCAAATGGACGTTAAAAGCGCATTTTTAAGCAGATTTATCAAAGAAGAAGTTTTTGTTAAACAACCTCCCATTTTTTAGCATTCCTCTTGTCCTGATTATGTCTAAAATTATCGAAAGCTCTGTATAGTCTAAAACAATCCCCAAAAGCTTGGTATGAAAGATTGAGCACTTTTCTTGTAAAAAATGATTTCCAAAGAGGAAAAATTGATACAACTCTGTTTACAAAAAAATTGACTCGTGCATTTTTGTTGTTCAAATTTATCTTGGTGATATTATATTTGGAAGCTCTAATCCTTCTCTTTGTGAGAATTTTCAAATATCATGAAAGGTGAATTTGGAATGAGTCTTATGGATGAGCTCTCAATCGTCAAAATTCAAATATCGGTCCTCAAATTAAGCAGTTGGATAATTTTTTTTATATATAAATCAAGATAAGTATGCAAAAGAGTTGATCAAAATGTTTGGAATGGAAAAGAGTAAAGCCTTTGGAACTCACATGAGTCCCCCCCACTTGTCTAGAATCCGAGGAAAAGTAGTTGACGAAATACTTTATCGAGGAATGATTGGGTCTCTATTATATCTCAATGCTAGTCGACCAGACATCATGTTCAACATTTGTAAATGCGCACGATTTCAATCCTCTCCAAAGGAATCACATCTCACCATTGTAAATCGAATCATTTGATATCTCATTGGAACCTCTAACATGGGGTTATGGTATCATTTTTTTGAAAGTTTTGACTTAATTGGATAGTCAGATGATGATTTTTCATATGATAAAAATGACAAAAATAATAAAGCACCAGTAGAACATACTAGTTTTTGAGAAAATCTCTACTTTCCTGTCATAGTAAGAAACAGACCTCTATTTCCCTCTCAACTACTGAATCTGAGTATTTAGCAGTTGGAAGTTGTGGCACTCAACTACTTTGGATGATGCATCAACTCCCCTACTATGATTTATCCTTTGAGGGAGTACCTATTTTTTGCGATAATACTAGTGTTATCAGTCTATCTAAATATATTGCGCATCATTTTATAGATAAGCACATAGATATCAAGCATCATTTTATTCGTAATCATGTTAAAAACAATGATTTTGCTTGAATTTATTTATTTTGAGAATCTGTTAGCCGATATCTTTACAAAACCTTTACTTGAGGAAAGATTTTGTTTCTTTCGAGAATGTCTTGGACTTACCTTACTTATTAATTAAGTACCAGTTTTCTTGGTGTTACTCTTTCTGTAAAAATGTGATTAACACCCTGAAGTATTTTTTGGATGATCGCTAACCTCTAAATTACTTTGGTTTAAGTTGCTTTTACCTTCTTCTGTTTATATTTGGTGTTTTGTTCTTTTTTATTATGCCAAAGGGGGAAAAAATTTCCACCACAATTTTTAAAACAGGTGAACCAAGTTCAAAGTTCGACACACCCTTAAGCCTTCAAGGCAGGGGAGCTACATATATAGGGGGAGCTACATACTGCCATATCTTAGGAAATATCATTGTCTCTCTATACTCCATTTAAAATTGTGAATTAATTGTCATTATCAAAAATGGGAGTTGTTAGCTTCTTAATGTTATGTTAATTCTGATAAATGGCACTTACCATATTACTCGCAGTTCTCGCAGGCATGGAGATTCAATAAGGAAAGGATCCAAGAAAAAAAAAACACCAACTTGGACAGAAATATATTATGATCCTTACAAATTACTTCATAAAGGAAAGACATAATCAAAGGGATTAAAGAATCATTAACAGCCAGCCTAAAGTTGGAAGCAGATCAATCAACAAAATAAGTTGGCATCTGATCAATCAAGCAAATCGTGATTGATAGGACCAGATCAAGAAATCATCAATCAAGCCAAGAATAGAGCCAAGCCATCAAGAGAAGAAAGAGTCAAGATAAATCATTCAGCAAAGCACAAAACCGATACATATTTTTCAAGAAGGAAGGAATGTGATTTACCATGCACATACCTAATATGTACATGGATTAGAAATTTGCCTCAATCAAAGGATTCCTAAAATCCTTGATTGAAGTATAACTTCTTGGGTTTTCCTTACAACAGCGCAAGTTTGTTCATATATACATATATATACCCCCTCAGACTTAGATTGAAGTACGCACTTCACTTGAACTTATATTGTAATCTCTTTTATCTTTCATAAAACTTTGTACACACATGAGCGAACAATTGTTAAGAAAAGTGAAAGAAAGATCTCAGTGTAAGTTAGACAGGTAGAGATTGTGTCGAAGAACAAGATGTGATTTGCATATCAGATGGGGCTCTTAATAGTAACATTTTGTAACACCCAAGTTATCAACAAGCTCTTAAAGAAACCCTTGTTACCCACGGGAACTGGACTAGGCACCACATTGGTGATCCGAACCTATATAAAAACACTCTATTTTATTTACTTAGTGCATGTTTTTATTACTGTTTATTTATTCTACTACGGTGTAGGTGAGCGACCGGCAATTACAGGAAGTCGACTAACGGAAATTTTGATCCACCCTCTCTTGGCTTTCAACGTTTAACTATCAAAATCACCTCTGATTTTCCTTTTGTATTGAAATTTTATCTTGGACAAGAGTTGGTAGATTATTCAAACCTTACCGCTACACTTGTAGGTTCTCTCCAAGTGTTTAAATATCAATCCGTAGATTTGTAAGACAACCTTGAATACTTTGATGTCGCTTATGGCAAAACAGTCCTATAGTTGAAATTGTTTTTTTTTAATTATTGAACAATTTTCATGTCATTTACTAAGTAAGTTGCATTTCCTAGATTTTGACATATTTTTCTTTATCTATTTGGTTCATAAGTGCCTCTCCATACTAGAGTTTAAAGGATGGTCTGTTCCACCATCAAGCTGGAAATTCTTAGAACTTAACGCAGCCTTTGAACAGTACGATATAGAGAATGTGGGGAAGTAGTTGATATTCAGATGTAATAATGGTTGATGATCTTTATAATAAATGATAAAAATAAGTGATTATATCATGGTATGTGAGGTTTCTACAAGTATGAGTTAGAGTATGATCATTTCTGTACCACTGGGTTCTTGCAAGTGGTTCAGTGATTTCAGTCTAGTGTAGACTCAACATAGTAATCAGTCACTAGAAAAAACAAACATATTATTATGTCGTAATGTAGTTGAAAGACCTGTATGCTTCTATCACAGGTAGAAAGCTATTTTTGTGGCAAGAGACTGAACAACTAAGTTAAATTTATGGTTATAATGCATATATCGCTGCACTTTCATTTGACAGTAACGTCTCATCGTGATGCTCTCTTGAATTCTCTAAAATACTTCTATCACCCCATTCTGCAGGGGCGAAGAACTTGTCATTGTCTCGACTGTGCTACCTGAATATTTAGGGAATTAAGTTGGAATGGGATAGCATTCATTTTAGGGTAGGCTTACTACTTAGATGCTTTAAGCAGTTATTCGTTCTGCACTTGGCTATTCAGCGTATACAGCAGGCATGATAATTGGTATACTAGAGGTGCACCTTTCTCATATTAGGTAAAGATCCTTTAAATACTCTAATGCTCATATCGGATATGAAATGAACTATAGACCCTTAATTTACTTGGATCAAGGTGATGAGTATTTGAGCAAAACTATTTACGGAATGGACACTTTTAAACTAGAGTATTAACAATAGGAATATTTTATACTAAATAATTTTGAAAAGACATTTCTATTGAATTCTTTACATAATTAAAGGACATTTTTTAACCTTTTTTTTCATTTTAGTTTTTAAAGTTTTGCTACTTAATTTTGGGTGGACTATTGCTTAGATGATTTTATTAGTTATTTACTCCGCACTTGGTTACTCATTATATATCATGGACACAATAATTGGTATACTAGAGGTGCGTCCTTCCTGATCCTCTCAATGCACAAACACTCACACTGGATATGGACCGAACTATAGATCCTTAATTAACTTGAATCAAGGTGGTTGGTTTTTAAACCAACTATTAACGAAAGACACTTGAGTATTTTATATTAAATTATTTGAAATAACATTTCAATTCAATTTGACGTCATTTAAGAATATCTTTTTTATTTTTATTTTTTTCATTTTTCTTTCTTAAATGAAATTTCATTTTTTTCATTTTATAATATGTTTTTTTATTTATTTATTCATCATATCATATATTATTATAAGTGGGAAGGACTCAAGTTAAAAGTTGAATTACAAAAATATCCTTATAAAGTAATAATATTTGTGGACAAAAATGTAAATACACATTGATTATAACATTATATTCAACATTATCATTATATATTTATGAAAAAAAATATAAGTACACTTTAATTTAATAAATACTAATATATATACACGAAAGGTCGTATTTCTTTTTTTACGAAGTTTGAACTTTTATTGTTTCAATAAAGGGAGAAGATTAAGATTTTTTCTTTCACCTTTTACAAAATTTGGATCTTTATTGCTTTAATAAAAGAATAAAAAATTAAAAGTTGTAATAGACGATGAAGGGTCACCACATGTATATTTATAAAATTAATATATGCTAGGCATAATACATATATTGAACTTTAAACTTGACTTTAAATTTTAACTTTGACCTCCAACTTGTACAAACATGGCCTTAACTATCCTACCTTTAAATAAATAAACATGCGATTTTTGGATCCAAAGAGAGTGAAATGCAAACGCTCCCACGTGTATTAGTAAGTCACTCAATAGCTGCTAACTAATTAAATATTTACACGTTCATTTTAGAATTAAAAATAATTAAAATGAGATTTTGATTTGGAAATATAAAAATATATATAAAAGGGATTCGTTAATGATAAAGTTTATGTTTCAGCATTTTTTTACCATTGCGGGCCTCGAAAATTACTCCTAACTTGCGCAAAATATGTGCACATCACGCGTTTTTACAGGTAGGACTCGCGTGTTCATTTATTAAAATGTTGGATAGTTAAAGTGTCTGTTTGTGCACTATGATAGTTGGAGATCAAAGTTAAAATTTGAAGCTAAATTTAGGGTCTATTATATGTATTATGCCCATTTGTTGTATACATTCTTGTGTATCATTTTCATTTTTATTCAAGACCATCTTGCCATTTTAGTAAGTTCCCTTTTCATGTTTCTTTCTTTGATTACTTTATGTTTCAACTTTTAGTAATTGTAATATCAATTTTATAGGTGTTATGATAAACTACAATGCTAATAACAATGAGATTGATAAATATACCGTACAAAAAGTCAATTGTAGTCTAGTGATGCACATTAACTCTATTGTAAAATTATATTAGTCATGTACATATTTTTAAAATTAATCTGATATTATCCATTATCACTTGACATTATGTTCCAATAAGGTTGAATGATACATTTGATTTAATGATAATTCATTATTCAAAATAACATGGATCAATTACCACCTGACATTCTATTTTTTCTCCTCTTTTTTTTTGAGATCACAAGTATTTTAAATATGTCCATTGGTCTTGAAATTGATAGAAATCTTAGCTCTTATCAATAATCATTTATACGTGTTCTTGATTTTCACATTTAGGTATTGAGGCTCTAATTAACTTTGTATATATATGACATATGTTGTAAAACTAAAAAACAAAAGAATAATATAAACATGAAGACAGAATGAATATAAGACAAGAGGAACAATATGAGACAACTTTCTTTCTTTCAAGTATTCACCCAATCTTCAAGTGTATACAATATGAACCCTTATACCTCTATTTATAGTGTAACATAGAGGCATACAAAAGGTTAGTCATAAAAATGACATTAACATGAATATAATGAGGGAGGTTATGGAAGGGAAATGTTACAAGAGTAATGGTTATAAAGTTGGAGGTTATTGTTATCTTCATAATTGAGGAGGTTATGTAATAACTTCTTAGAGTAGTGGACATCCACGTTATATTGTTTTATAAAACTCCCCCTTGGATGTCCATAGATAATATGCCTCGTTAAAACCTTACTTGAAAAAACCATATGGGGAAAAATCCTAGTGAAGGAAAAAGAGTACACATATCTTTTAATACGCTTTGAATGTTGCCTCGTTAAAAACCTTACCAGGAAAGCCCAATTGGGACAAAGTCATGGTTAAGGAAAAGATACAATGCGTATTTTTCTCCCCCGATAAAAACTCCAGTTGATATCTCGAAAGCAATGCATTTCAATATTGATCACAACTTCCCAATATTGATGTTGGCAATCTTTAGTGAATAAGTTTACAAGATTATCACTTGAATAAACCTTTGAACGTCTATCTCACAATTTTGTTGAAGGTCATGTGTGAAAGACTTCTGGTGAAATATACTTTGTTCGATCTCTTTTGATTATATCCTCCCTTCAATTGAGCTATATGTTACCGTCGTATATGGTGGCTGAAAAATCACATATTTTCTTAATATAATAGATCATGATTCCAACCAAACACATCTCAACTAACTTCATGGATCAGTATTTTTTCTGCACTATTTGAAGAAGTGGTTATCAATATTTGTTGAATGCCAAAATATTGTTGTGCCTCCATATGTAAGAAAATAACTCTTTTGCGATCGAGCTTTGTATAGATCAAATAAATATTATGAATCTACATAATCAAATCATTTTTGACTCATGAGAGATTGATAAATTTTATTAGAGCTCGTCTTTTCTCCTCAAAGAAAATCACACATCTCCTAGCATTTGCATAACCAGCAATCTGTAAGTGCACCACTTGCACCAATGCATGACATTTTAAATCATTTTCATGAGGTTGAAAAGATTCTTTCTTTGTGCTAAGCAATCTCAAAATATTAGGTACTCAATGAAATTGCTTTAACACCTTTTAAATCTTTCAAAGATTTTCATATAACCTTCATCGTCTAGTTAGACTTAATAATCAATCATTATGCATATTCAAATAATTCATCTATTGCCAGACTGAAGCAAGTCTCGTTGCATTCACCATTAGAGAACATATATCCATTTAATAATATCAGGACTTCTGCGAAAATTCTTTATGTCCCAAGGCAAAAACCATACTTTACATCTTACGGTTATACTTTCGTACAATGATTCATTTGTACCCTCACTGACATATATTTTTATCTATGAACTATATGTTCAAAAGCATCACTTTTCTAAGTGAAACAAAATATAATTGAATAGTGTCAATCATTTATCTGTCCACACTATATGACATATTCGAATTTAAGATCATCGTAACCATTTATAGCACTGAGTGATACATCATATCAAATATACTGTCGATGGCCATTTTGGTATCGACTCTAATACGAAAAAACTTATCGATATCTCTTCATTTTCATAATTTTCAGGTACCTGAGCCTTTGCCAAGGTTTTATGAAATTTTATGTCATAGTGTTCTTCAAAGCAGTTGCCTCATTAACAATGACCATTTTGATAATTTGCTCCTCTCTTTTATCAAGGAGTTTTACATTTGGAATCGATTGGTCTATCACGCTTCAGGCGTACCATAGACTCTTTCCTTCAAGGACTATTTATCGGAGTATTTGCATGTTAATTAAAATACTGGGTCAGCAAATACATCTGGCAAATTACTTGCAACATTTTGGAAATGAATTATCTTTTGAACTTCAAGTTCACATTTTTTTTAATGAGGATCTAGATAGTTCACCCCACACATAATTTTCAGCTGCTACACATATCTCCCCTAATGTTAGGAAATTTAACATTCACCCTCAACCTCATTTGGGGATCCATCTTGGTGGTAAAGCAATAAAATCATATGTGCGCACATTAAATTTTTAGATGGAAATTATTTGGTTCCTGACCCTGAACCAATTGTGTTGGGAGAACCTTGTTGTCTTGATGCATACATGTTAAAATAAACTCATCTCATACCAAATTTTATTTGAGAGATTTGTTCTCATAATCAATGATCTATCTATAATTGGATACATATAATTTCCGTTATACCAACCAGCATTATCAACATAACTTTATAGTTTGGAACTATACTCTTAATTTAGTAATTCGAGCAAACAACCTTACAAAAACCAATTTGTAAGTTAATACAAATGCACATGTGACCATACCACAGAAGCATCTATTGAATCATAATAGCAAGTGGTCCACATGGCAGGTGAACGGACCCATATTCACATTTTTATATGTTTCAAATAATTTTAGGAGATACAATCCCAACCTTAGCTGGTACAATGATCATTTTATCACGAAAACAAGCTACAAAAGAGAATTCTTGAAAAATCTTTTCTTTCTTCAACATATAGCTACGTGAATTCTCAATTTCTCTTGCATCACATTTGAATCGGAATGGCCAACCGATTATGTCAACTGGTATTTATTTTAGTAAACTTCTAGTTTAGTTTTGCATGTGATTCCATCGTCATGCCATGTTTGTATACAACAAACAAGAAGAAAAATGGGTAACCTTGTACATAAATATTTATAACCCACTTTTGTTGTAGTAATTTCGAGATATAATATTTATTTTCAATTCTTCCGAAACATAAAAAATTTCTTTTGAGACTTACTACAACCCCAATATTATGAATAATTTTATTTCTCCTGATAGTTACAAGCCCTTTCGTAACTATCAATTAATTTTGTGGACTACTACAATTTTCACAATGTCATTCTTATGGTGACCATCTCTTTCAAGGATAAAACTATTATTATTGTCATGGTTAAAATTATTACATTAAAGACATATTTCTCGATAACCAATGACAAATTTGTGTTGCCACACAACAACATTTATTTTGGTCATGGCCACAACCTTTACAGAAAAGATTTATTTCTTTCTTTTGTCCTCCAATAGATCATTTTAATATACCACAATATCTATGTAGTACTCAAAATATATATATGACCAAAATGACTACTTATGTCAAAAGATTTTCTTTCAATCTCTCAAACCTCTCGTAGAGGTGAGATGTGACATTCATCCAACAACACATGAACATGTTCTTATCCATACGAACACAAGTCACGTTTTCTTCAAGAATGGACCATAACCATTTTGTACATGTTCCATAAGTTTTTATTAGAATCTCATTGTCTTGTTTTGGCATTATGTAACTCAACTCAACATCAGTTTAAGTGGTCAAATGTACCAAATGTACTACCACTTTGTATTCATTTATTTTGATGAAGGATTTACAAAACTTTTTAAATTAGGTTGCACCAACAAAAATGTGTCTAACTTCTCATACCACTTTGATGAATAAAACTTACCTTCACATCTGAAGGACCATCTTAAGAACCCATAATATTCTTCCTTTTCATTATTACAATGATGATCATTAACATTCTACCACATCCATATTCATAAATTCAACCACTTGTCATTTTTCAGACATATTATGCACTGCTACCACATTCACATAAGAGAATGAAGAAAATTAATTGGGTAAATTTCATTACTTTCAGTCAAAAGTATACAACTTTGTGTTAGTCATTATCATATCATCATTATAGTGCAGTGGACTTAAACCCAATGTCTTACCCATATAAAGACGCATTTGGTCATAAACCGATGGGACTTGAACCCAACTTCTTATTAACATGGTGCACCGAGACTTTACTCGATGTCTTACCCACTTGGTGCGGTGAAACCTGAATTAACTGTCTTACCCTCAACCAATGTCTTATAAAGCAATACATTATCAAAAATAAAGAAACTAAATATCATAAATATAATCTGAATTTGACTTAAAAGTGAATAAAAATGAACAAAACTATTAATTAGAACAACATGTTGGAACCATATAGAAGTCCAAGTAAAAAAAATTAAAACATCTTGATATTCCCTCTAAATATTGTTATGAAGATATCACAATTTACTCACCACTTTCAAATAACCACAAAACAAACTTTGTTAGTACAAATAATATATAGAATATGATGTATATCTTGCATGAAGAATTACTAGGATAATTCATAAAAAATTCAAGAAATACCTACCATTTATTCTTGACGGAGAATGAGCAACTCGTGCTGATAACGTGTTGTAAAACTAAAGAACAAAAGAATAATATAAACATGAAGACAAAAAGAATATAAGACAAGAGGAACAATATGAGACAACTTTCTTTCTTTCAAGCATTGACCCAACCTTCAAGTGTATACAATATGAACTCTTATGCCTCTATTTATAATATAACATGTTTCAAAGCTAGCAAAAAGTTCGAGCCTTCGGGATCTCTCTTGAACGGCGGTCAGTCAGCCCTTTTCTTCTGTTGATGCTGAGACTGATGCTTTGACTATCTCCCATATACAAAAAGTTAGTCATAAACATGACACTAACATGAATATAATGATGAAGGTTGTGCATGGGAAATGTTACAAGAGTAATAGTTATAAAGTTGGAGGTTATGGAGGTTATGGTTATCTTCATAATTGAGGAGGTTATGTAGTAACTTCTTGGAGTAGTGGACATCCACATTATATTGTTTTATAACAACATAGAAGTTTTGCTATTGTTTTTATTTGGATTTTTCATCTTTTTTCTATATTAAAAGGTCACATTTCAATAATTTACACCTCTTAAGTTTCATAACCTATGTTTTTAATAATATCCATAGTTTTCATTTCTTTTGTAATTATAACTCCCAAAATCAAATGTATATATTTGCCATAATTTATTGTGTTCTTTCATGTATCCTTATATAAATGTAAATATGTAAAGCACGTATTTAAATTAGATCGTGAGGTATAGTAGTTGACATGTGTGTCACAACAAAAGATTATATCTTGTGTATATTGCCTTTTCTTGCTTTTTAGTATGCCTATATTCTTATACAGTATAGAAATTTTCATATCACTATATTGACATGACTTTATCTCACGTTTTTAGAAAAATAATTTTGATACAAATGTATTTATTCTGCTATAATGGTTCTTTTTACGTTATAAGTAATTACTGTAATTTATTTTAGGAGCTTGGATTTTGCAAAGTTCATCAAGCTGATACAATATGAAAGGCTTTGTGCACTATTATTCTTACGTGTTCAACTATTCTATGTGATACAATAGTTACTTTAATTTTAGGGGTTACATATTTTACAAAACAATATGTTGATTTTTCATATATTCTAAATATGTAATTTTGTTATTGAATAGTTTGTGATACTTATTGCCATGTGATTTTCTTAACATGCCGAATATAATGTTTTCACGTAACTCACGTGTCAGGATTAGTACTATAATATATTGCAAGACTTTAGATGAATTGTGCTATGCTATGCCGATTTCTTTGGATGTCCGTTCTAGTATCACTCTGTTTCTCTTTCATAGTGCAGAAACATGCACTTTAACTATTCTACATTTAAATAAATAAACACGCGATTTTTGGAGCCAAAGCCATGTGTATTAGTGAGCCACTCAATGGCTGCCAACTAATTAAATATTTTACAAATTCATTTTAGAATTAAAAAAATTAAAAAGATATTTTAATTTGGAAATATAAAAATATATAAAAGAGAGATTCGTTAAGGATAAAGTTGTCATTTCAGCATTCTTTGTACCGTTGTGGGCCTCAAAAAATACTTCTAACTCGCAAAATACGTGCACCTCACGCGTTTTTCCAGGTAGGACTCGCGTGTTTATTTATTAAAAGGTTGGATAGTAAAAGTGCATATTTGTGCACTATGAAAGTTGGAGGTCAAAGTTAAAATTTAAAGGCAAATTTATGGTCTAATATATGTATTATGCCTATTGTTATATGCATTCTTGTGTATTATTTTCATGTTTATTCAAGACCATTTTGCCATTACAGTAAGTTTACTTTTCAAGTTTCTTTCTTTGATTACTTTATGTTTAACTTTTAGTAATTGTTATTACTATTTATTTACATGGGTTTGGACTGATTTTAGATTATAATATAAATTTTATAGGTGTTATGACAAATTACAAGGCTAATAACAATGAGATTGATAAATATATCGGTACAAAAAGTCAATTGTAGTCTAATGCACATTAATACATATTTTTTTGTAAAACAATAGGTTGATTATTCATATATTTCAAATTGTAATTTTGTTATTGAATAGTTTGTGATACGATTTTCTTAACATACCGAATATAATGTTTTCACGTAACTATATGAAATGTGCTAGGTTATGTTCTTCTCGTTTCCAATTTTGTGCAACTTTACCAAAACTGAAAAATTGAAGATTGGTACTCCATGGAGACCCACAAGAAAATCATGGCCGGTTTCTTAGGATGTCCATTCCAGTATCACTCTGTTTCACTTTCCCCAATAGTGAAATTCAAACCGCCACTCTTGCTTACCTGGCTTATATATGTTGTCGTGGACTTGTCGGCTGATATCTTGCACTGCACAAGCTTTAAGCGTGGATTGAGTTTGAGATATTTTGCTTGGACTTATATTATGGAACCAATTCTTGTGCGTATCATTATGTGTTTGTTGTGAAGATATATTTTCTAACACTTGTTCCAGGAGTATATTAAAGTAGTGGGTCGAGGATCTTACCTGTGTGTCTATGCAGATACCATTGCAGAGGGGGAGACTAGTGGTTAACGAGTTCATTTGAATGGATTCGGTTACTGAGTTAAGCTTCACATTGTTCATGGATAGTAGTGCTTCAGCTCTATCTAACTATTTATAACTTATGACTTGTTTTCATGCCCCCATTTGAACTCATTTTAACTCTAATAGATACTCCATGGTCTTATTGTGGGATTTGAGCTAGAGATATATTATTTAACTTGTATTTTCGTTTCATTAATTTATATACAATTGTTGTTTTAATGAGTATTTATGTGTTTTGGAGTTGTACGTATTTTATCTTTGTGATTAAATGATTTGATAAGTGTATGGATATTTGATACGCCCGACAGGTAGTGTTAGCGGGATCACGTTGCACGAATCTGAGGTTGCTTCTATGAACAATCCACCAAGGTTATCAGGTAGTTTAAAATTCATATTCTTTACTGCAAAACATTGTTTCTACCTGATCAATGTCCCTGTGAAAATGCTGCTTAGTCCTTTGGAAGTGAAGAAAACTACGGAAGAATGTGGTGTTAATCAGCTCCCAACAGTATAGTTGAATGATAATGTGAGTGACATGTTTGAAACAACCTTATATTCTGGGTGCTAAAAAGCATGTTTGGTTGATCAAATTGAACGTGTGAGCCCGATTTAAATGAGGAGGAGGAGGAAAAGATTAAAAAAAGATAGACAATTGACTGATTTGCTATCCTCAAGTGAGGTATTGACGATTCATCAATAGCTGGTGTAATATTAAGATAGATAAAATGATATTTTTATTTTGTTTTGTCCAGCTTTGGAAGAATTTGAAATGTAATATAAGACGTCTCATATATTTCAATATAGACAAGTTTTAGAATTGATGAAATCAGAGATACTTCTGTGGATTGCAACTCTAATACATGTTCTCAAATTTAGACGTATAGTCAATAGCAATTATAATACCTGGCCGTTTGGAGGTATATTTTGTCAAGTGTTTGATTTATGTTAAGTGTATTCTTGGAAATCCAAGTACAGAGAACATGACATTTAAGAAAAATTCTCTTATTGTGGCGTGATGATTGTTCCAATTCTCACACTTTGGGACATCGAATAGCATATCACCTGATTTCTCATTGGAATTTGTAATATAAGATATAAGATTAAACATCGTTACTGTATATGCATAATTTGTTAGATGTCATTGCTATATATGCATAATTTATTAGATGTCGATAATATATATACATCAATTTTGCATCCTATTTAAGACATTTTCTCTTCTTTTTTTTCAATTTTATACTCTCCTCTTAATTCAAAAAATTTATAAAAGGGACTTTTGATAGTTTTGTGCGCAGAATATGAGGATACCATAGTGGGTAGATCGCCATTACTCCATTTCAATTCGTCATTACCAAGGTTATCTGTACTCCATGGGAAGGCCGAAGAAATTCATGGCGGCGGCCAGAGGAGGAGACCGGCTGAATGATCTGCCGGAGCCAATTCTACTCCACATCCTCTCTATGTTGTGGGATGCAAACAAGTTGTGTGAACCAGCCTACTCTCTACAAGATGGCGATTTCTTTGGATGTCCATTCCATTAAAACTCTCTTTCACTTTCCCCTATGGTTGAAATCAAAATGACACTGTTTCTTACCTGGCCTCCGTCCATAGAGAGTTTTATTATTGGAAATCTTGCAAGAAAATCAAGAGCTTTGGTAACGGGGTCCTTAGGTATGACGAGATTTATTCTAAAGATGTTGATTTATGGATACATTTTTCTACTAAAGTTGCAAATGTTGAATTCTTTTCACTTTCATTGATTACTGCAAGTCAACAAAAGTATGAGTTTCCGCATTATGGGTATAAAAACTCGTCGTTAAAGCAATTGATTTCAAATCAATGTCAATTGAAACCTTGTGCTAGTGTAAATTGGAGTAATTTGGGTTTTCTTTAAATTGGGTTCATGGAATCGACGGATGGTGCTATGGAAAAGGTTTTATCTGGTTGCCCTAACTTGGAACGCTTGGAATTAAAAAAGGTTTGGGGCGTGCAACGTCTGGAAAGTAGATTTGTGAAGATGACAGTATTGACGATAGAAGAGTACTACGATGAGAATCGTGATATTTGGCTAGAAATTATAGCCCCGCATATTGAACATTTGGAAATCTGGGGATTGTGAAGTCAGATACACATTGTGTAGAGAATTGTTTCTTCCCTTAATTATGCTATCCTTCGTTTTCATTTTGATTTTAAGGTTGAGGAAAGAAACTTAGAGAAAGATTTTAGCTATTTGAAGAAACTTTTCATAGTGTTGCCCATGTCGAGTGTCTTGAACTGAGTAGCTGGTGCATCAAGGTTTATTCATACTCTTCACTATCCATAATTCTTGATTTTTCTATTTGCTGTTGAATCATTACTATAGTAATATAAGATCGTCACTGCTTAGGATAATTTGATAACTAAGTTGCTAAGTGCTCAAGAGTAAAGAGTTCGCAATTGATAGAACAATGTATAAAATTTGGTTCGATTTACATTGATCTTACTTCAAGTCATGTTTATAGGGTTTCCAAGCGTTTAAGGGTCGTCTTTGGATTTTCAAACCAACCATGATTGATGTGGAAAATCACAGTTGTATAGTCAACGCTATTTTATGGGAATTATTCAACGGTTTGCATATCATTTATCGAGTATGTCATATTTCCATGTTTTGACATATTCTACCTTATCTTTTTGGTTTATAAGTGCATGTCCATTCTGAAGTTGAAAGGGTGGCAGTCTCCAACATCAAGCCGGAAATTGTTGGACCTTCAAATAAATGAAGGCCAGTTAGACTTCCCTGGAATTTGCAGCTTGCTACAGAGCTCATTGGATCTTGAGACATTGTACATTGATTTGCGTGGGGATTCATCAAGAGTAAGTTTCTTTTAGATCTTTATTTGTATTACGAAAAGGGGGAACGTGACTTCCTTACGTGTTAAAAAGATAATCCCCTACAAGGAGGACTCCCATTTGCAATTTGAGACAGAAATAAGTTAAGTGCTTAATAAGCTTCACAAGTAATGTAGCTAACAAGGTGTCACTTTTGCTTTTTGCGGCTACAATGTTGCCTTAGTCTCTATGCATCTTCTTGATGCCTTCTATGATTAAACCAATCACAAAAAGGAGCTTCACAACAATATCTTCTTGCTTGTGGAGATTTCTCCTTTTACGGTGTTTTCACAAGAACTAAATGAGGAGAAAAAGGTGAGACAAATAACATTTGAGTTGACATAAGGATCAAACCAGGAAGTTCATTTTGTTGCACTATTGGAGATAAGCTTTGGGTTTTCTTTCGAATTTTCCACTTGTCAATTATTAAGTACCCTCTAGCTTCTCTCTTTTGTGAGTTAAGGCCGAAAATTTTCTTCTCTACATCTCATATTTGATTGTACCCATCCCAGCTAAAGAATCAGACAGACATAGACTCCTCTGTAAAATTGTGTCACATTGATCAACTCTTTAGTATCTTTTATAATAGGTTAATAGTGCCAAAATGTTTTTGTAACTCCCTTGAGAGCATTCACAATAAAATATTCGAGGGCGGTCTTCGGCCCACCCAAATGTGTCTAATATAATATTCAAGACACCATAGGTGATTGTCTCTATCAAAATGATTTCTGAGTGAACTTTTGGAAGTTGTTGGAAAAAGACGTTTCACAAATGATTGTTCTCACCTTCATGCTAAGGGGGTGAATAATCAGATTTGATGAAGCTTTAAAACATTTGTTGTTGTTTGCATGTACTACATTGTATGTAACATTTGCTAAGCACTTTAGATGTTCCTTCAATTTAAAAGATCATGACCTTTTTATTGTATCCACAATCAACTCTTTGTCTTCCGGTTTTCATCTAAGGAGAGTACTCTAGTTAACGTAGTGGTTTCTTTCCTACAGGACTCACTGTTAAGGTACACAGACGAGGGTAAACAAATCCAAAGGTTTGAGACACATAACTTTAACGGCTCATTTCCACATCTGAAGACTGTTGAGATCGCTAGCCTTAGGGGACTACTAAGTGAAAATAGTTTCTGCTGTCACTGGTAAATATTTTCTCAAACATGCGATCCTGCTAGAAAAGTTTGTCATTGTTGTATTATTATTAGGGAGTGATGCATTTCCAGATCATTGTGAAATGACACAGGAATTACAAAGCCTTCCAAGATCATCTCCACACATTTTAGTTGTCATTCTCATCGATAACTTTTGTGAAGAAAGCCAAGGCAGTGGAACTTTTGAAGGAAAAGCTTTTTTGTAAACTGAGAAGTCTATTGTAATATGTCTATGTTTGTTGAAACGTTCTTGTTACTTTATATGTACGAACATATCGAGAAATTCTCACATCTATGGACAAGCACTACTATAAACTAATGCAAACCCAATAATAATAATAATAATAATAATAATAATAATAATAATAATAATAATAATAATAATAATAAAAATAATAATAATACACTCCCTTCGAAAGATTTTTAAAATCCATAAATGAATATATAATCTGACTCAACCCTAAATTTATAATGTCAAACACAAAGGAATGAGGATAACAAAAACAACTTTTTGCAGCAATAAATAAATATATTAAGGGATAATGCACAAGTACCCCCTCAACCTATGCCCGAAATTTTAGAGACACGCTTATGCTATATTAAAGTCCTATTACCCCCCTGAACTTATTTTATTAATAATTTTCTACCCCTTTTCGGCCTACGTGGCACTATATTGTGGGCCCAATGCTGGTTGACTTTTTTTTCAAGCTAGTGCAACGTAGGCCGAAAAGGGGTAGAAAATTACTTATAAAATAAGTCCAAGGGGGTAATAGGACCTTAGTATAGTATAAGTGTGTCTCAAGAATTTCGGGCATAGGTTGAGGGGGTACTTGTTCATTTTCCCATATATTAATGAAGAGTGTTAAATCTTTACTAAGTGTCATTAGATTCACTTTCGCTAAAGGGTTTAGGGACATATACAAAAACTGTTAATTGTCGCCAAAAATACATATTTAGCGGCAATTGAGCTATTGTCACTAAAGGATTTAAGGACATATACAAAGAGTGTGCGTAGCCGCTAAAAATATATATTTCACGACAATTGAGCTAGTGTCGTTAATAAATGTCGCTAAATATCATTTTTCATAAAGTGAATTGACTGGACAATCATAAGAATTTCAAATATTATAGTCGATTATTGTTAAGCTCATGCCACACAAGTTCACCTTATCTAAAATATCAACAAGGTAGGAATACTCCCTACTTTTTTCAGTGTTAAAGTCTATCAAAATATCTCTTTATTCTCTTGAGACAGCTATTTCAGATCCTTGTGAATATGTTTCTGCTAAGTTGGAATTAAGAAGCTCAAGTTGCATTGCTACACCTAGAAACTTAATAAACAGGTAGTACACAAGTCTGTTTGGGTCGTCCAAGCTACCATGCATCTTGGAAAGTATCAACACTATGTGGATAGTCAAAATGTCACCATAATCTATAGAGAAAATTTCGCAAATAGTCACTATAATGAACTTAATTAGGCTTCTTAGTTACAGTTTGCATATTGACGGGCTGTAACCATAGTTTAAGCTGCTATGAGCGACCTCATTTGTATAATTTGGGGATAAGGTACAAATACCCCTATACTATGATTGAAATCTCAGAGACACATCTTAACTAAACTAAGGTCCTATTGTCCTGAACTCATTCTAAAAAATTTAGAAAGAATATCTGTGTGATCTCTGTATTAACCAAAAATGGACCGTATATCATCAAATTATTGAAAATAGTCATTCTTTCATTTGAAATTAGCGCAAGCTTTGGTTTCCACTCTTATTATTCTCTATCTCACTCTTATAATTTGAAAAAATTATATTTATTTAGTTAAATTTGTTATATTAATGTTGGTATGATATATCAGAAATATATTAAAATACACTTGGAAATAAAATGATAAAAATGAATAAAACAAATTCAGGTTGAGGCGCATATACTCGATCTCTTTAAAAGGAGATTCAAGTTCACTGAGACATAATCTACACCAATCTAACAGTATATCACTTGACTTGTTCCCTTCCAGATACAACGTCATATAACTCAACCAACTTTGAATTAGTTGAAGAGTTCAAAGCTCCACGAAAAGAACGCATTCCTTCAACACATATTACTCTTGTATAGTAAATTAATTGAAGACTTAAAAAAAATTGTCTCAACTCTTGTAACACACCGTAGCCAAAATAGACCAAAAATCAATTTTTTTCAGAAAATTCTGCAGGTGCAACAAACGGTGGCATCGACGGTCCGTAGGACAGATGATGGTCCGTCTTGCACAACCGTCGATGGGATCAGAATCTCCCTAAAATTCAGCCGGGAAAAATTGGCAAAGTCTTGATCGACGGACTGATCGACGGTTCATAGGTCAGACGACGATCCGTAATCCGTGACTATCGATCGAGACCCCGATTCACCCACTCTCAGACAGTAAAGGGGAAATGCAGACAGTTAAGGGGAAATGCAGTTGGGTCAATTTCAAATAGTCATAACTCTTAGCACAAAATGAATTAAGTCTCTCATGACCTACCCACAGATACATAATTGAATTATCTTTCCATATCCACTGACCATGCTAAATTCAGACCTCAGAGAAAAAAGTTATGCCCATTTGAGTAAAGGCCTATCGAACAGGCCCTGACGACGGACCCAACGACGGGGCGTCGGGCAGACGACAGACCTAACAACGGGGCGACGGGCACACGATGGACCATCAGTCCTGGCCGTCATTTGGCCCGATAGCAACTTTCCCAGAGGTCTTTTAGACCTTCCCCACTCTGTTTAAACCCTAAGTTACGTCGTTTTGACCTTAAATCATTAGATTTTAGTCAATTTAAGCCTAGAAACATAATTAAAACATATCCTAGTCAAATCATTAATCAAAACCTGGAAAATTAGAAGCAAGAGAGGAGAAAAAGCTCAAGAACCCTAGTTCAAGAACGCCACAAGCTCCAGCAATTCAAGCCCCGAAACTTAAGTATTCTTCCATAGATTTCATCACCACGTATGTGGGATTTCATTAGTGGGTTCCTTTCACCCATCAGGTCCCTAGTTTTCTGTCAGATTCTTGATTCTCATATCATGCTTAGACCTTGGGTTTCTAGAACTTTGGTAGATTTTCATGAATTTATTAAATATATATTCCAATCAGATTATCATGTTATTATTCAGATTATTGCATGAATTTCAGAACCCTAGCTTTGTAATTCTTTAGTTCTTGAATTACACATGCTAGGTCAGATATTTCAGACACTTCAGATATACTTGCCTTAGTTATAAATGCATAATTACCAGATTAATTGTTGCATTCTTAGTTTGCATGTTCAGTTTCAAGCTATCTAGTATTTACTGAAACTCAGACATAATTAGTAAATTTACAAAATTCATGGAAGTAGCATAATATAGAGTTAGACTAGAGTTCAGCGTACCCAAATAGTCCTAGAACTACTAGCCAAGTAGGTTGTAAGTCCCCTCTGTGGGCAATTAGTTTAGTGATCACGCGAGCATGCATTTATACCTCTGGCAGGGTTTATTGGGTCCTTTCGATAGGGCGTATACATCGAACTCCACATTTAGCTCATGTGGTCTTATTATTGGTTATTAGTAACTCCCACAGTTCAGTCAGACTCTCTGCATTGACCATTTATCAGTATATTCAGTATTCAGTTTCAGCATGTTATAAATTGGTCATTGCATCCAGTTAGCTCAGAATTCAGTTTATCATGTCAGATTATTATACTTTTTATTTTGCTTGTTCAGTAATGTCTTATTTCACATTTACTCTATCCTACATGCTCAGTACCTTTCAAGTACTGACGCATATGTGCGCTACATCTTCTCGTGATGTAGGTTCAGTTCTCAGAATCTAGATCACGCATAGAATTGATTACTGATCTCTAGTTCAGTAGATTCAGTGGTGAGTCCTCTATCTCCGAGGACAACAGTTATGAGTTTCATTTTAGTATTTAGTCACTTAGTTAAGTTTTTGCTAGATTTAACGGGGGCTTTTCCCAATAGTTCTAGTCCAGTTTAGAGGCTATTTTCAAACATAGTTAGTTTCAACTTAATAGTGAGTAAATATTTCTTTGTATTAAACTCATCAGTTTTTCATATATCTCTCTTTTAGCATATGGATATTCCCCATCATTTCATTATATTTTATGATTTAGCTTCCGCAACAGTTTATTATCTTTAGTATGCTCATGATCATGCCAGCAGGGTTAGCTTGGGATCACTTGTGGTCCTAGGTTCTGTGTCCGCGTCTCGAGGGTAGCTCGGGGTATGACAAAACTTGGTATCAGAGCACTAGGTTCAAGAGTCCTAGGATGTCGAAGAATCCGCACAAAGTAGAGTCTTTTTCATGGGTGTGAAGTTCACCACATCTAATGAGAGGGAGGCTACAAAGTTTTTAGGAAAAAAAATTTTTCTTGTTACTCTTATCGTGTGAAAGGTATGATCTTATTCCACTCTAGCTTAACGTTCTACGTTTCAGATCATGCATCCTATTAGAGCTTAGGCATGGACTTCTAATGCACGCAATGCTAACGCAGTTCATCTAGTACCAGATAAATAAAATCTAATATAGAGTTTCAGAATGCCAGTTCAGCTTTTGGCTAAAAGTATGACAACCTAGAACAATCAGAAGGTTCGAGTTCAAACTAATAACAATGGTGGATCAGTGGCAGCTAGTATTCGACCTTTATTTAGAAAGATTCACCTGAGTTTCAGGGTCCCAAGTGTGAGGACCCACAGAATCTCAGTGATGAGGTCAATAAAATGTTTGGAGTTATGCAAGTAACTGCTAACTGGTAGTGAGAGGGTGAAATTGGCATCCAACCAGCTTAAGGATTTGACTCACATATGGTTCACTCAGTGTAAAGACAACAGATACTACTTTGTCTTTTGCAACTCAATATAGAACTAAACTTTAGTATTAGTCCAAAAACTCTCTTAGAACCTTTCTCAGTCTCTACTCTTGTCAGTGACCCAGTTATAGCTAGACGGGTATACAGAAATTACTCTGTCACAGTATCTCAGAAAGTTAACTCAGCAGATCTAGTAAAGTTAGAAATGGTAGACTTTGATGTCATTCTAGGCATGAATTGGTTACATTCATGCTTTATGCTCAGTCGATTGTAGAACTAGGATTGTTCGTTTTCAGTTTCCAGACGAATCAATCTTAGAATGGAAGGGTAGTAGCTTAGCGCCTATGGGTCGATTTATTTCTTACCTTAAGACCAGAAGATTATATCTAACAGTTATCTCTATCATCTAGTTCGGGTAAAGTATTCTAGACTTGAAACCCCAACTCTTGAGTCAGTTCCAGTAGTCTTTGAATTTCCAAAAGTGTTTCCAAAAGATCTTCTCGGAGTCCCTCCTGAAAGGGAAATCGACTTTGGAATTGATCTCCTTCTAGATACCCATCCTATTTCTATTCCTCCTTAAATAATGGCTCCAGTAGAGCTTAAGGAATTGAAAGAGAAGTTGAAATACCTTCTAGATAAGGGCTTCACCAGACCTAGTATTTTACCATGGGGTGCACCAGTGTTGTTCGTAAGGAAGAAAGATGGTTCTCTCAAAATGTGCATTGACTATAGACAGTTGAACAAGGTCACAATCAAGAATAAGTATCCCATCCCCAAGATTGATGACTTGTTTGACCAACTTTAGGGTGCTAGCCATTTCTCACAGATAGACCTCAGATCGGGTTATAATCAGCTCAGAGTCAGAGATAGTGACATTCCAAAAACAGCCTTCAGAACTCTGTATGTTCATTATGAATTTGTAGTTATGTCGTTTGGACTAACTAATGTCCTGCAGCTTTCATGGATTTGATGAACAGAGTTTTCAAACAGAAATTGGACTTGTTCGTTATCGTCTTTGTTAATGATATCCTCATTTACTCTAGGAGTGAGGAAGAACATTCAAGTCATTTGTGAGTTGTTATGCAGACTCTCAAGGATCGCCAGTTATTCACTAAGTTTAGCAAATGTTAGTTGCAATCCGTTACTTTTCTTGGTCACATTGTATCTAGCGAAGGGATCTGAGTGGATTCGCAGAAGATAGAAGCAGTGAAACAGTGGCCCAGACCTACCTCTGCTACAGATATCAGAAGTTTCTTAGGTGTAGCAGGTTATTACAGAAGGTTTGTGGAAAGATTTTCATCCATAGCCTCACCATTGACTAGGTTGACTCAGAAGATGGTCAAGTTTCAAAGGTCAGATGATTGTGAGAAAAGCTTCACAGAATTGAAAACACGATTTACTACAGCTCCTATCTTGAATCTACCAAAGGGTTCAGATGGTTATGTGATCTATTGTGATTCATCCAGAGTTGGCCTAGGTTGTGTGTTGATGCAGTGAGGTAAGGTGATAGCTTATGCCTCTAGGCAGCTTAAGGTGCATGAGAACTATCCAACTCATGACCTCGAGCTTGTAGCAGTGGTGTTTGCACTCAAGATCTGGAGACACTACTTGTATGGAGTTCATGTAGATGTGTTCACTAACCATAAAAGCCTTCAGTATGTGTTCACCCAAAAACAGTTGAATCTTCGCCAGAGGAGATGGCTTGAATTCCTTAAGCATTATGATATGAGTGTGCATTACCATCCTGGTAAGGCGAATGTAGTAGCAGATGATCTTAGTAGATTATCTATGGGTAGTGTAGCCCATGTTGAGGAAGAAAGGAAGGATCTAGTGAAGAATGTTCACAGGCTTGCTCGCTTGGGAGTTCTCCTTATAAGCATATCAGATAGAGATTTAACAGTTCAGAATGGGGCAGAATCGTCTTTGGTAGTGGAGGTTAAGAAAAAGCAAGACAGTGACCCAATCTGGCTTGAACTTAAGGGTGCAGTCCATAATCAGAGAGTGGAGGTTTTCTCCAAAGGGGGAGATGGTGTACTTCGCTGTTAGAGTAGATTGTGTGTTCTTGATCTGGGCGAGTTGAGACAGCATATTCTGGCAGAATCCCATAACTCTAGGTATTCTATTCATCCAGGTGACACTAAGATGTACCGCAATCTGCGAAAAGTCTATTGGTGGAATGGCATGAAGAAAGATATAGCAGATTTTGTGAGTAAGTGCCCCAATTGCCAGCAAGTCATGGTAGAACATCGGAAACGAGGAGGTATGACTCAAGAGATCGATATTCCTACTTGGAAGTGGGATGTGATCAATATGGATTTCATCACAGGGTTACCTCGTACTCGCAGACAGCATGACTCCATTTGGGTGATAGTTGATAGGATGACTAAGTCTTCTCCCTTTTTAGAGGTCAAGACTACAGATTCGGCTGAGGACTATGCCAAGCTTTACATCAATGAAATTGTGAGGTTGCATAGGGTTCCTTTGTCTATCATCTCAGATAGAGGTCCTCAGTTTAACCTCTCATTTCAGGAATTCATTTCAGAAAGGTCGTGGTACTCAATGTAACCTTAGTACAGCATTTCATCCACAGACGGATGGGTAGGCAGAGCGTACCATTCATACCTTAGAGGATATGTTGAGAGCTTGTGTGATCAATTTTAAAGGTGGTTGGGATGATCACCTTCCTATTATTGAGTTTGCCTACAATAATAGTTACCATTCCAGCATTCAAATGTCCCCTTATGAGGCTTTATATGGGCGTAGATGTAGATCTCCTGTTGGTTGGTTTGAAGTAGGTGAAGCAGCTTTGATAGGGACAGATTAAGTCCTTTATGCTATGGAGAAAGTGCAACTCATTAGAGATAGACTTAAAACAGCCCAAAGTCATCAGAAATCTTATGCGGATGTAAGGATAATGGAACTAGAGTTCCAAGTTGATGATTGGGTTTTTCTGAAAGTCTCACCTATGAAAGGGTTGATGAGATTTGGACAGAAAGGGAAGCTCCGCCCAAGATATGTAGGCCATTACAAGATCTTGAAAAGGGTTGGCAAGGTGGCATATGAGTTAAAGTTGCCAGCAGAATTAGCAGCAGCGTATCCGGTCTTCCACATCTCACTCTTGAAGAAATGTATGGGTGATCCAACCTCTATAGTACCACTGGAGAGTGTGGCGGTGAAATATATTCTTTCTTATGAGGATGTACCAATTGAGATTCTTGAGCGTCAGGTCAAAAGGTTGAGAAACACAGAAGTCATTTCTGTCAAGTTTTTGTGGAGAAGTGAGTCCATAGAGGGAGCTACTTGGGAAGTAGAAGCAACCCTGAAAGCCAAGTATCCTCACCTCTTTCCTTCCGATTCCACTCCAGCTTGAGGTAATAGTTCCTCTTAAGTTTTCCAGTCATTCATGCATAGTTCAGTCTTAGAATCATGTCCCCTCAATTTGTACTTGCATTTTCAGCATATTTGCATGTACTCGGAACTCAATTCAGTCAGAAACTCAGTTTTCAGTGTTCAGTAGTGGGGTTTGCACCTCTCTCCCTCTATTTCAGCTAGTTTAGTCTTCATTCGAGGATGAATGTTCCCAAGGGGGAGATAATGTAACATCCCGTAGCCAAAATAGACCAAAATTAGTTTCTTTCAGAAAAATATGCAGGTGCAACCAAAGGTGGCATCGACGGTCCGTAGGATAGATGACGGTCCGTCCTGCACAACCGTCGATGGGATCAGAAACTCCCTAAAATTCAGCCGGGAAAAATTGGCTAAGTCTTGATCGACGGACGGATCGATGGTCCGTAGGTCACACGACGGTCCGTAGTCCGTGATCGTCGATTGAGACCCCCATTCACCCACTCTCTAACAAGAGCTACGGATGACCAGCACAGTCCGTAGGTTGACCTACGGTCCGTAGGTGGAAAATTTGCTAACAGTTAAGGGGAAATGCAGTTGGGCCAACTTCAAATGGTCATAACTCTTATCACAAAATACATTAGATGTCCCATGACCTACACACATATAGATAATTGAATTATCTTTCCATAGACACCGACCTTATTGAAATAAGACCTCCGAGTAAAAAGTAATGCCCATTTTAGTAAAGGCCTATCGAACAGGCCCTGACGACGGACCCAACAACGGGGCGTCGGGCACACGACGGACCGTCAGTCCTGGCCGTCGTTTGGCCCGATAACAACTTTCCCAGAGGTCTTTTGGACCTTCCCCACTCTGTTTAAACCCTAAGTTACGTCGTTTTGACCTTAAATCATCAGATTTTAGTCAATTTAAGCCTAGAAACATAATTAAAACATATCCTAGTCAAATCATTAATCAAAACCTGGAAAATTAGAAGCAAGAGAGGAGAAAAAGCTCAAGAACCCTAGTTCAAGAACGCCACAAGCTCCAGCAATTCAAGCCCCAAAACTTAAGTATTCTTCCCTAGATTTCATCACCAGGTTTGTGGGATTTCACTAGTGGGTTCCTTTCACCCATCAGGTCCCTAGTTTTCTGTCAGATTCTTGATTCTCATATCATGCTTAGACCTTGGGTTTCTAGAACTTTGGTAGATTTTCATGAATTTATTAAATATATATTCCAATCAGATTATCATGTTATTATTCAGATTATTGCATGAATTTCAGAACCCTAGCTTTGTAATTCTTTAGTTCTTGAATTACACATGCTAGGTCAGATATTTCAGACACTTCAGATATACTTGCCTCAGTTATAAATGCATAATTACCAGATTAATTGTTGCATTCTTAGTTTTCATATTCAGTTTCGAGCTATCCAGTATTTACAGAAACTCAGACATAATTAGTAAATTTACAAAATTCATGGAAGTAGCATAATATAGAGTTAGACTACAGTTCAGCGTACCCAAATAGTCCTAGAACTACTAGCCAAGTAGGTTGTAAGTCCCCTCTGTGGGCAATCAGTTTAGTGATCACGCGAGCATGAATTTATACCTCTGGCAAGGTTTATTGGGTCCTCTCGATGAGGCTTATACATCGGACTCCACATTTAGCTCATGTGGTTTTATTATCGGTTATTAGTAGCTCCCACATATCATTCAGACTCTCTGCATTGATATCAGTATATTCATTATTCAGTTTCAGCATACTATAAATTGGTTATTGCATCCAGTTAGCTCAGAATTCAGTTTATCATGTAAGATTATTATACTTGCTATTATGCTTGTTCAGTCATGTTTTATTTCAGCTTTACTCTATCCTACATGCTCAGTACCTTTATAGTACTGACGCATACGTGCGTTACATCTTCTCGTGATGTAGAATTAGGTTCTCAGTATCCAAATCACGCATAGATCGATTTCCGATCTCCAGTTCAGCAGATTCAGTGGTGAGTCCTTATTCTCCGAGGACAACAGTTATGAGTTTCATTTTAGTCTTTAGTCGCATAGTTTCAGTTTCTGCTAGATTTAGCTGGAGCTTGTCCCAGTATTTCTAGTCCAGTTTAGAGGTTATTTTCAGACATAGTTAGTTTCAGCTTAGTAGTGAGTTAATATTTCTTTCTATTAAACTCATCGGTTTTTCATATATATTAGTTTTAGCATATGGGTGTTCCCTATGTTTTCATTATAATTTATGATTTAGCTTTCGCAACAGTTTATTATCTTTACTATGCTCATGATCATGCCAGGAGGGTTAGCTTGGGATTACTTGTGGTCCTGGGTTCCGTGTTTGCGAATCGGGGATAGGTCGGGGCGTGACAACTCTCTTTTTCGCTACACCAACCTCTAGAATGGGAATAGAAACAAAATTTTTCCATGCATATGCCAAGGGTAGCAGGAGAAAGTTGCATTTCTCAAAACTAAAGACTAGGCAGAGAGATGTAAGTACTTCAACTCAGAATATTGGAGAAGAGGCAGTAAATGTTTTCCAGGAGCAATTTATGCAAAATAATAATTACATAATTTTTCAATGCTAGATATCATATCTAAAGTGATCTCAAATGAACAAAATGAAGAGATGAGAAGAATACCAATAGAGAAAGAGATCAAAGAGGTTGGTCTTGCAATGAACAAAGATAGTGCTAGTGGTCCAAATGGTTTCTACACTTTTCTAGTATTGTTGGGACATTGTAAAAGTGGATATCAGTAGCATGTTAAGTTTTTTTGGAGATAAAAATTCCGATACTAATCCCCAAGAAAGAAGTGGTTGGTAACTTTGGGAATCTGAGACCTCTCAGCTTAAGTACCTTCACTAATAAGATTATGTTAAGGATGTTACATGATAGATTGGAAGCAGTGCTCTCTGAGATAATCTCCCAGGATCAAACATGAAAGGGAGAAGTATCACTGAAAATGTTCTTTTGGCTCAAGACATAATTAGAGATACCAAAAGAACAAATAAGCATCATAATGTAGGAGTGAAGTGGCTAAGGAATATGATAGAGTATCATCAATCTTCCTCCCTAAGGTGCGAAGAAGTTTTGGCTTCTTAGAGAGAATAATAAGGCTAGTGTCTAACAATTAACAACTAGAGGATTGAATCAAGTGGATCCACTCTCACCAACTCATTTTATCATATATAGCAGCAAAGTTTTTGGCTAGAAACGTCAATCAGCTTTTAAAGGATCAAGATTTTAAGAGATTTGGATTACCAGAGATTTGACTAGGGACATCCTAATTCAATGAAAAAATGATGAAGGTGTTAAGAGGATATGAAATGTTGTCTAGAAAAATTATTAATCTTGACAAGAGTCTATTCTATTTGCATGCAAAAGGTACCAATTGGAGCTTGCGGAGAAATAACAAGAATTACAGGTTTTAAACAAGGTTCCTTTCACTTATATGGGGTGCCCCATTTTCTATAGGAGGAAGAATAGATCACATTTTAAGGCCTTGATTAAACAGGTGATGAAGAGAATTAGTCATTGGCACAATAGACTATTCTCTTTTAGGGACAGATATGTGTCAATATCCCATATGCTATAGTCTATGTCAATTTATGTTCTATCAGCTTTGAACCCACTGGCTTGTGTCATTAATCAGATGCATAGAATTTTTGCAAAATTCTTTTGGGCTAAGAATTAACAAGCATTGGGTGGCCTAGGATAAAATGTGTTGCCCAAAAAATGAAGAGGGGCTTGGGGTTGAGATCACTACGTGATGTCTCAAAGGCTCTTTTCGCTAAGCTATGGTAAAACTTCTAAACTTCTACAAACATAACATGGGCTTCCAATATGTAAATAAATACTGCAAAAAGCACCACCCTGTTTTTTCTCAGGTATATGACAAGGAAAATGACAACAATTAGGGAAGAAGTAGAACATGAAATCTAGTGACAATGTTAAGGCTAGAAACTCTAGCTTCTGGTTTGACAATTGGAGTAAACAAGGAGAACAGTATCACATAGAGGATGTTGCAAGGGAGGAGGAGGAGTTGGAGGTCAAAGATTTTAGCACAGAAGAGGGGTGGAATAGATAGAAGTTACTATGAAATTTATCAACGGAATTGGCAGATTACATCATGGAGAATAATTTACCACCAAATTTCAAGTATGGTGATGATGTATCCTAATTAACAGTGAAGTTGGCTTGGGACTTGATGAGAGGTAAACAAGATCAAAAAAGAGACTCTGAATTAATCTTAGATTAAAGGGATACCTTGTAAGATCAACTTCTACAACAAATATTTACAACTTTAAAAAGATGAAAATCAATATAGTTTCTAGATGTTGATGTTGTTATAGGAAAGAGGAGGAGTCAATAACTCATTTATTCTAAACAACCGTCATAACTGCTAAACTATGGAAGTTTTTTTGCTAATTTTGTAGGAATTATCATAGAGGGGATGCATCTACAACAACATTTATGAAGTCATGTCATCTATAATCACGTGGAATTTACGGAAAAGAAGGAATGCCCTCAAACATGCAGTGACATTAGCTATGAGAGTGTCACGATCCAAGATACCCCTAGGTGTAACATGGTGTATAGGACCTCGAGAGATCCCATACAAGCCACTTAGCATTTATAACATAATAAATAGAACGAAAAGAGGTAAAGAAGTACATTTCTAAGTCCAAAAGTTTTATAAAAGTAAAGTGAGAGTCTAAACACTTGTCTCATAGTCATCTAGTACATAAGAATGAAATTTGGACATGCCCCATACATCATGTCCAAAACTGAAAGTAAGAAGGAAAAAGTGAAAACAATAAAAATCCGTCCTCGAAACATGAGGACTCACGAAAGCTTGAAATATCTCAAACCAACCCTTACCCACTAAATTGGGAACTTTGACTGTCAGACCCTACGTTTGGGGAAATGAAGGCAAGAGTATGTGCTAATACAAAATATGTACCAAGTATGATAGTCATGCATATAAAATTTGATAACATGCTTAAAAGGGGACATTTTATGATAATGACCAATCTAAAACATGATATAAAAGGGTTAGAAAATATGGTCAATGCAAGCTAACATCTTTAAAGTTCTTTAAATAAATGTGAGATACTTCTTGATTTAACCTTAGTTCATTATTATTATGGGAGGTTTACCTTTAACAGATATATAAGACCATGTGATTTATCAACATGGAATATGGTGTCTACCTAATTTTCAAGGTAAGACCATGAACTTCTAACTTATGTGGATTCATTATCTAATGTCTATATAAGACAGTTATCCTATGGGGCACATAGGTATGGGATAAAGATATTGCTTTTAAAACCCGACCTCTACTAAAGGAAGATCTACCATCTCAATATCCTCTCGTGGCTAAGCGTGAATTCCAAGAAATAGTCATATTCTGAACTTGTTCTTATTATCCATGGAAGAGCACGTAACCTTGCAATCCAATATAAGTCATATGTCATCCATGCACAGGTACAATTAAGTAACTAATCCAAGCTAGGTTTCATTAGAATACCTTCTTATCTTTGATTCATTTTATTAGATGAGAAGATCTTTCAACCTTAGAATCCTTTATGTGAGAAAACCTTTCATGTTAAACACGGTTTCATGGAATTCATCATAAAATCATGTAATTATGTCATGCTTTATAGATCATGTAAAAATCAAATAAATCAATATTTAAAGGAACCCTTGACATAGAAGAAAACTCTAACTCAATTGAGAAATTCTAACTTCGTAAATTGAAGAATTTGGGAATTCTGTGGAGGAAAGGGCTCCACATATGAAGACTATCATACCTTAGAGTTCAAAACCCACAATTAATGGTGAATTTGGAGACTTGATCTTGAAATCCTTGTCTTCTTCTTCAAACTTTTACAGAGAGAAATTTTAAGGGAAGAACTTGGAGGGGTTTGGGGAAATTTAAAAAGTGATTTTAGAATGGTTAAATTTTAGGCTAAAAAGACTTATATAGGGTCTATGATTAGGATAAAATGACCTAGTGTAGGTGTTAGATGCATAGAAAAAGACCCATATAACCTTGAAAAAATAACTGACGAGTTATTTTTCTAAGTCAATCTCCATGGACGGGTCTACCGTCCGTGGACCCTTCTTCTGGCCATGAATCATTGTCTTAGAATAATTTTCACGCGGCTTAGGTTCAAGGATGGGTTCATTGACCATGGACTCTTCTATCGTACTTGAACCGTTCCTTAGACCCTTGTCTTAGAATATTTTTCACAAAGCTTGGGTTCAAGGATGGTTTCATTGACCATGGACTCTTCTACCGTCCTTGAACCTTTCCTTAGACCCTTGTCTTAGAATATTTTTCACAAGGCTTGGGTTGAAGGATAGGTTCACTGACCATGGACTCTTCAACCATACTTGAATCCTTCCTTAAACCCTTGCCTTAAAATATTTTTCACAAGGATGTGTTCACTAACCGTAGACTCTTACACCGTTCTTGAACCCTTCCTTTGACCCTTGTATTAGAATAATTTTCACAAGGATGGGTTCACTGATCATAGACTCTTACACCGTTCTTGAACCCTTCCTTAGACCCTTGTCTTAGAATAATTTTCACAAGGATGGATTCACTAATCGTGGACTCTTCCACCATCCTTGGACCCATCCTTAGACCTTTCCACCAATCTTGAACCCTTCCTTACAAGTCTTTTTTAAGGTGTTACAGAAAACATGGTCAACATGACATTGGAAGGGGTGAGACAGATGGTGAAGAGTCAAAACAATTGCAATTCTTTCAGCTCTTGATGAGTGCATGACGAGAAGGTTACAAAATGTTATAATTGAGACGGATTCACTAAGTCTCAAGAAGATTATTCTAAAAACCTGGAGGATACCTTGGGAAATAATAGATAAGTTAGCGAAAATAAGAGAGCTACTTCAGAAGACTAGAGCAACAATTACACATATCTTCAGAGAATGTAATTGCTTGATTGATTCCATGGCAAATATAGTCATTGACTCGCAAACACATCATGAGTATCACGATTGGCAAAAGCTCCCTTTGGTGGGAAGAATGATCCTCAATTCAAACAAATTACAACTTCCAAACTATAGGATCAAGACTCGCTGAATCACCCATAATGATACATAAATTAAAGCAGAAGGAGCAGACACGAGGCATCAGATAATACATGCTAAACAAGATGCAAAACATTATTAGAAGGCTGCATACACCGAAGCAGCTAATCAGGAGAATAAAAGTAATAAGATGATTTATTTTGCAAAATATTACAAATCAACTGTCAATTATAATCACTAGCCTTCCAATGATTAACAAATCTTATAATCCACCTGCAAAACTCCAGGCCGAGTTGATGTCCTAGTAGGATAAACTTCAATGCAAATGAGGCTAGGCTACATTTAAAACTTTTTATGCCAATTGATATTGAAGATGAAAAAAATTTAAATAAAAAGGATAGGAACAAAATTCAAAAATGAAATGTTCATGTCATAAGCTTGATGAGTTGATCAATTCCTCTACCCCATTTCTCCCCCCTTCTCCTTCTCCTTCTTCTTCAAGAACCAAGGTTCAACTTTCATGGCATAGATGATCAAGATAATAATAGTTTGGAAACAATTTTTTAGGGAAATTTTCAAGACACAACAAATAATAAGACCACAAAGGAGGTTCAAATGATTAAAAATCTGGGAATCTTTACAAATGGCTATAGTTTGGACTTAATTAGAGATCTATACCTATAATTTATTTAATTACGATTATAACTACATGTTAGGGGGAGGAGAGACACGAGCGAGAGTAGGAAAGAGAAGAGAGAGGAGAGCGAGATCTGGAAGAGAGAGAGAGAGATGTTGAATACATGTTGTATTCATTGTATTAGGTTGTATCACAAAGACAATTGATACAACTGATTTGGATAAATATATTTTATGAGGAAAGAGGTGAGTGAGACCGAGAGAGGATTAATACATGTTGTACTTTTTGTATCACAAATACAATTGATACAAAACACAACACAATTAATACAAATATAAATAGAATTGCATGAATACAATTCATTTGTACCATATATAGAATATAATTGCATTGACGAACATAATTTATGTCAACGAATACAATTGTCCTAATACAAATTGTCATAATACAATTGATATAGCATACATATACAGTTGATACATAATACAAAATACAGTTGATATGGAATAAGAATGCATTTGATACATAATACAAACTACGATTGTCATATTAATGTGAAATGCATGTTTATTAGGCCGGAGAGAAAGAGGGGCGAGAGAGACGAGAGAGAGGGAGAGGGGAAAGAAATTTATCATAAAACCCTAAATATAGATATAAAATATAATTTTTTAAACTATAGTGACTAAACCAAGGTCGTCTTAAACACTAGACTACTAAAGCTATCGCTTAAGAGCCCATGTTTTTTTTAAAAATAATATTTACATAAAAAATTATATGTACTTTTAATTTATTTTTTTAAAAAAAATAAGAAATATAAGAAAATGACCGTTAATTTCCCACTTTTTTGAGTGAATGAAATATCTTTTGGGAATAATTTCCTTAAATGGGAAATTGTGTTTTCTTAGTTATCTCCTAAAAGTTTGACCTTATATAATTGTTTACGTTATACTCATATTTTTTAGGATAAATGACCTATATACACATATTTCTTTTTCATAATTTCTTTTATTTCCCTACCATTTTAAAATATCTCCAAAATCCTTTTTTTTTTCTTCTAAACCTCATTGATCCGGATACATAATGTTGTACAAGTTTATCTTCCTATTTTTACTCCTTATTTCACTCCCTCACATCTTTTCCTATTTTCATTCACTTAATTTCTTCCTATTTTCATTACCTCAATCTTTACTTCATTTTTTTAATTTTCAAAGTTGTTCTCTCTCCTTTCTTTCTTTTTTTAAGAAAAAATGCGTATTCTCTCTCCTTTTAGTAAGATCACTCCACAACTTTTTACGAAGACCCAAGTAAGTCTTCGCTCCACAATTTTTCCTAAAGAACTATCGGATCTCCTACCTTTTCCCCTTGACAAAATGCATCATGGAAATGTGAAAAAGATAATGTATCCACATTGCTCCTTACAATAAAATTGTTTCCAAGGGATCCTCTTTTGCTGGTGAAACTACATTATGAAATGGAAAGAAGTAGTCTCTACCAAATGTATCATTTTTATCATGTATCAAGTGTTGTTATGTATCTTCTACTATTACTCAAATTTAGAAGAATATATATATCTGTACACAATACCAAATTATATTCATGATACATTTGTGAACGGAGAAGTCGAGGAAGGACACATACTCAAGCTTTAAATATACTGTTAAAAAATGGCTAAAAAAGAGGAAAAAGTTGGATCTACTATTACATGACTATCACCATAAAAGATACATATTTTCAATGTATCTCATTTATTTTGATTCTTAGTTTCATCACTGAACTGATACATCAACGTCACAATAGCCTTTGTTCTATGCAATGTATCATATTCGTATTTAAGGTGTTGATATATAACCCTAATGTTATTAATATTCTATTAGTTTTATCATGTTCAATATAAATGTTGTTGATACATAAGCACTACATAATGTATTATTAATTACATGTATCAAGTTCTTTATGTATCATCATTCTTATTCAAATTTGAAAGGCTATAAAGACAAAAATGATTCAGTTGTGTGTTATGTATATGCATTCTTTTATTGTCCAATCTTACCCAACTTATAATACGATGTATATGTACATCTTACCCAATAATAATCTTGAATTATAAATTGTAATATTCTATAACTAGAGCATTGTGTACCAAAATATAATAATAGATATATGATGCATATTCATTATTTGGCAAACTAAAATTGCATGTAAATGATACTTAATAACAATCACACAGTAATGTGTCAATCTAAAATCAAATATTTTACGAGCAATTTTTACTTCTCTAATGTATCAGATAGGATAACAGTACTTAGCAATTTACTAAATATTTTATTAATAGTTATATATCATGAGTTATATATTCTTCTTGTCCACAATGTATCTCGTCCAATTGAAATCTACAACAATTACATATTTTTCGTTATGGCAAACAATGTATCTTCTTCATACATCAAACTAACACATCGCGATATAATTTTATAACAATCTTATAATATGGTTACCAAAAAAAACATTTGAAATTGTGATTCTTTTGTCCAATCATCTACAATGGAGGATCTGATATTCAAGATTTCGAATTGATAGAGAGATGAAAATTTAATTTTTGAATTTTGTGAAGTTGTTACAGATTGTAATGGAATGATATCAATCCGTCTGCGTGATTTGTGGGAAAAGAAAATCAGTTATGCCTGATTTGTGGGAAAGAAAATCATTTTACATCAATATTTCATATTAAGCGCAACATGCAAGTTTGTAATGTATCATATATAATGTATTCGAAGGAAACTTATGTATCTGGATATCTGATTTTTAAGGGATTTTTTATAAAATAGAAAAAAGTAGGGATAGAATGAAATTTAGGTTCTTATACTATGAGATTTAAGTAAATTATACTATTTTTTATTCTCTATTTTATTATTTTCATCCTCAATATTGAACTCTCTCTTATAATTTTTTTTGTTTTACTGTTGTTTACAAGTTACAAAAGGTCAAAATTTATTTTTGAATGTCTTCTTTAAAATCTCAAGATATAAAGCAAACAATCATTATATTGAAGAAACACAACATTATATCGAAATTGTTCTATCAGCTTATCAAATTCATGAGTCAGGTTTCATAAAAATATGTTATTATTGATATTCTTAGTTCATAAGTGTGTGTGTGTGTGTGTGTGTGTATATATATATATATATATATATATATATATATATATTCTTGTTTTAGTTATTTTTAAAATTATTCAATTTAAATATCTCAACTAGAAAATATTATTTCGATTTGACAAAAAAAAGAGAAAAAGAGAAAATATAATGAATTAAATTAATCCCAAAAAGGATCCCTTGGTAGATTTTTAACAAAAAATAAAAATTCTAAATAAAAATGTATTGCTTATAGAATAATGTTAACAATTTCCGTAACTGTTGTTTCAGCCGAAAGAAATTTTTCAAAATTATTATTGATAAAATCTTATCTAAGATCAACAATATCTCAAAATAGATTGAATAGATTAACTATATTATCAATTGAAAAGGAATTATTAAAACAAGTCGATTATTAAACAATAATTAATAGCTTAGCATCTAAAAAGGCTAGAAAAGTAGATTTTAAATAGAAGTATATATGATAAATTTTTTTTAAAAAAAAATATTAGAATTTGACTTTAGACCCCAATCATGTTTAGTCGGTCTGAATTTGACATATAACATATTTTCCTTGTCATGATTAAAAATAATAAAAATGAAAAAAATCTAAATAAATTATATCTCAACAGAAAATAATGATCATAATATAGTTTAGCCTTATAGTAACCATATTCAATTACATATATTTTGATTATTTTTAAACCCCTCATTCTTTCCAAAGTCCAAAATTTAATCATTTTAATATAAAATAAAATAAAATACTATAAATTGGAGACATTTTGTGAAATTAAATGATAAATATTTATGTTAAAAAAGAAATAGAGATAATTTACAATTTTTTGTCATGATGTTCAACACAAATTAATGTCCACAGGCGGAAGACATGTGTTGACAATACCAAAGAACCACTTGTATATATAATCAGACTACACATTACACTTCTCTTGTCCAAAATCAACAAGTTTTCCAGCAAATTCTTAGCAAAAGGTAATCATTTTTCTGTGTGTTTTTCTTCTGTTCTGCACTTTTTTACCCTCTTGATCAGATTTAGATCAACCCCATTTTGTATTTTGTTATAAAGTTGAAGTTTGAATATAAAGTTGTCTGCTTTGTACATCAGTCTTGAATCTTGATTTCCCAAAATGTTATATTTTACCTTTTTGTGTACTTATCAATTGATCTGATCAGATCCTTAGTTTCTCTGGTTCTTGATTCATCTGAATTTGTTTGAATATCTGTTTTGACTGTCAGATTTGTATGTATACTTTTAGTTGACTTGTTTATGATGCAAGTATTTGCTCAAGTTGATTAAAGCTTTATGTGTTCTTCTTATAGCATTACTTGTTAGACAACTCTGTTCAGGTTAGGACAGATAGGAAAAATCATCTAGTGTTTTTTTTGTCTCTGTTGGGATTTGAACAAAATAGACTTGTTCTCTATTGGTTGTATTAGGGTTTCAAAGGTGATTGTGAATGGTATTTAGTTGTTGCATTTTATCTCTTAAAGATTCGATTTTGGGTTTGGATGTTTGGATTCTTGAATGTATTATCAAGATTCAACAGTTGATGAGCTCAATTTCACTTAATTCTACCTAATTTGTTCTATGGCTTTGATCTTGTGTTCTCAACTCATCCCATCAAACTACCTGAACTAGTGAAATTCATGGGGCGGCCTGTTTCACCGCCTAATAACTTGTTCCTGCCATTTTAAATTTTTTGTCCATATAACACTTTAGACATGTGGTGTCTGTAGTGAAGGCTTGACAAATCAAATGACACTATGTCTGAAATATAATAGTTTTTGTGGACTTCAGTCATTTTTACCTTACTTCAGCCGTTTTTATCAGAACTTTATGTACATTTAGATGAAGTTCAAGCAAAAATAGCTGAAGTCCGCCACAAAATTGGTAAAAGTTCAAGCAAAAATGACTGACACAATATCTTAAGTTTAGACTTCGTATTGAAGTTATCCCGAAGTGAGTACACGTGCAAAAAATTTACAAGGAGAGCAGAAGTTAAATGTCAGCGTCAAAATTCGGTATCCGTGCACTTTACCCTTGAACTATCAAGTTACCATTTTTTCTCAAGGCACACTCGCGGTTCGTTGAGCCACCTCCCCTAAAAAAAGCAAAAAAAAACGGAAAGAAACTTCCAGGTTCACCTTTAAACATTGGAATCTTGGCGTAGAGGGCCAACTCAATTGGAGAGCACCCTACCTTTCACATGCTAGGAAAGATATTTATATCACATTGGTTGCATTTAGATTGGATCTCAGTCTTCAGCCTTTGAGGCGCATTGCTATGCAAAAAGAGAAGAAGAAAAGAACTAAATTACAATGTAGAGCATTCTAGAGAAAGAGGTCCTATCTACTCTGGCTTATGTCTTAGTGGTCCTTGGCTATTCTACCAACTATCTGAAGTTTTGGATGAAATATTCAGTTTCTCACTACTGGCACTGGTAGTTGCACAAGCAGTACACTTTTTGTCATCCACACCATATGTATGAAAATATTATTCAAGTATGATTTAAAGATGTATTATGCAGTGCATTTGATATCGAAATGCTTCTCGTTATTTTTATAGCAACCTCTAAAAAGAATTATAAACGTACTTTCTGTTCGGAGTGTTCAGTTATGTAACACGTTGAACACCCTTTTGTTGCTTGCTAGTATATTTGTGTCACTTGAATACCTGTTGTTAGTCTACTATGTAAGACATTGAATATTCTTTCTTTTGTTGGTTCTAAGGTATGTCGTCTTCGGAAAATCCAGAGATTGTCGAAAGGGTTATCAAGGACAAGGACGAGGAGGAGAAAGATGAGCAAAAGAGCAGTTTTATTGATAAAGTTAAGGGCTTCATCCAGGATATTGGTGAGAAAATCGAGGAAACAGTAGGTTTTGGAAAACCAACTGCAGATGTCTCTGGAATTCATATTCCTCATATCAATCTTGAAAAGGCTGAAATAGTTGTTGATGTGCTTGTGAAGAACCCAAACCCCATCCCAATTCCTCTCATTGACATAAACTACTTAATTGAGAGTGATGGAAGGAAACTGCTTTCCGGATTGATCCCTGACGCTGGAACGATCCATGCACATGGTTCAGAGACCGTCAAAATACCACTTAATCTGGTTTATGATGACATCAGAACTACATACCACGATATAAAGCCGGGAAGCATCATTCCGTATAAGATCAAGGTTGACCTCATAGTTGATGTGCCTGTTTTTGGTAGGATAACTATTCCTCTTGAAAAAAATGGAGAGATTCCTATACCTTACAAGCCAGATATTGATGTTGAGAAAATTCATTTTGAGAGGTTCTCTTTCGAGGAAACTGTAGCAGTTCTTAAGTTAAAGCTGGATAACAAGAACGACTTTGATCTGGGGCTCAATAGCCTTGATTATGATCTTTGGCTCTCCGATGTGAATGTTGGTGGTGCAGAGCTTGAGAAATCAGCTACACTTGCAAAAAATGGAATCACCTATATCGATCTTCCAATAACCTTCAGGCCCAAGGACTTCGGCTCTGCTCTATGGGACATGATCAGAGGGAGAGGTACTGGCTATTCCATGAAAGGCAACATTAATGTGGACACACCCTTTGGAGCAATGAAGTTGCCCATTAGCAAGGAGGGGGGTACAACCAATCTCAAGAAAAACAAAGAAGACGGGGGAGACGATGATGAAGATGAGGTATGCTAGCTGTTCCACTTTAATAATCTCTAGTATTGCTCGTTTATTTCACTTACTTGAAGTAACAATTTTCTGAAACTCATCATAGTCCTTCAGTCACCTAGTTCCTCATTTGTGACTGACTTTACCTGTCATTATGTATTTTATTTACTCAATTTTGTTTCCTCAAGTAATGGCTGGGTGAATGGTGAATGGCATCTCCTATGTATCTCAAGTTCAACTATTGGGTCATGTTGGTTATTTGTTATGCATACACAGATGAATCTTAAATGATCCGTATTTTCTCAAGTAGAGTTAAACTTGAGGTTCGCTGTGTTGAAGGCTAGAAAGTTTCTTCTAACTGCTAACTGTCCAGTCTGTACCATGATGCTATCAAACTATTGAATGTAGTTGTTTTTTTATCTTCACATTGGCTCGCAGCATAGTCTCGATACGAGGAACCTCTTGCTAGTCTACACTTTCTCTTGCGAAACTTAGTTTTCATCTCTAGTGCATAGTTTTCATATGTATATTCTCTCTTGTCCTCTGTGTTTCATTTTAACCCCTTGGCTGTACAAACATGTAACAGTGATAACACTCTGTTCTTCCATTCACAGGATTGAAGTTGGAGATCAATTTCGCAAGAGCGATGAGTTTTATAGCGGAAATGCCATCTGCTGGTGGGGATTTTCAGCCTCGGAAATAAATACAAACTTTTACTTGGATGTGAAATATGTTTACTTAGATGTGTCTCTGCCTGTGTAACTTATTGTGCTGAATTGTTTGCTGTTATTGCTGTGGTTGATATACTATACTGCAACTAGCTATTGCAATTGTAATGTTGTTGCATTTCTTGTATGTTCTAATTCCTATCTTATGACTAATGGTTTATGTCTTATGTAATGCATCACACAAATTGCCTCGTACGATGTGTGTGTATTTGTTCAACCTTATCCGATAAGAATATTGAGTAACTTTTCCTTGCACCCACAAATTCATGACTGTAAACTTTAATTTTGTTCATATATCTGATAATTCAATACTAATAAGCTATTAACTCAATTTTATGATTGGTTATTGATTACAATTTAATTTTGAATAGTCCTTTCAGCCCTGAAGCTTGTATATGCATAAGAAATAATTAACAATTAAAACTTCATGTCTTGGATATCATAAAAAAACATGTATAACATTCCTACATATTTTTCTTCCTTAGTGAAAAATTCAAATTCAAAGAATTCAGGAAGGTTTTTTTTTCCTACTCACAAAATGTATTGAAGGGTAAGTTTTCTAACTGGATTATCACTCAAAAGTTAGTGAAATATATGAATTCTGTCAACGTGGCAAAATAGTTAATAAATTAATATTAGGTTAAAACTATCATCGTAGCATATTTGAAAGGGAAGAATTTAGGATTTTAAAGAGGTCAACTAAAAATATCTTAAAAGAATTAATGCGTCAACAAATAAAATTGTTATATATGTCATACTGATAAAGATTTTATGAACAAACGTGCCTAGAATTATGTTTAGACAAACATTTGGTCTAGTCAGTGATCGTTCAAATAGGAAATTCACATTCTCATAGTTCAAGTAAAAAACTCTGACTCTCAATAGTTCAAATACGAAATCCAATAAGGTGGGATAGTTCAAATGTATTATTGACTCTTAACTCTAATATATAATTTAAAATAAAAATAATGTGTCAGCCAATATAGTCGTTATATATGTCACATGAGTAAAAATTTAGTGCTTGTAGATAAATATTGATCTAGTCGGTGTTTACGTGTGTTTCTCTAACCACCGAGTGATACTTCAGGTACAAAACTCACATTTTTATGCTTTAGGCATGAGACAGAATTAACAACTATGATAATTTATATGTGTTTTTGATCCTCAACTCTAAATCTTTTATTAAATGTGTATGTAACATATCTTACTGATTGTACTTCAGAACTCCAAATTTTATTTAATACTACACAAAAGCCATGTGTTTTATGTCCTCATTTATGTGATATATTTTTCTTTTTAGTCTGTTAAAAAAAAGAAATATTTTTATATTTAGTAGGCGTTTAGACATGTGATTTTATGTCATGAGATGAAATCATCATTTAAACAAGTATGAAGTCTCAAATTGTCCAAAAACTTGATATGAGGATTTCATATCATAACATCACATTTATCAACTACAAAGTTTGACTCATAAATTTATATTTTATAGGGAAAAAAAAGACCTCCATTTATTCTACCAACTATTTATTTTATATGTAAATAAAATGTATAGTTGATATTAGTACTCTTACCAATCTTTACATAATTTATATTGGTTATAACCATTACGCTCACCTATCAAACTTATAGTTGATATTATTATTCTTACCAACATTAAAATCATTTATTGGATCTAACCATTATACTCACGAACCAAATTTATATTCCGTTCTATTTTACGTGACATCATTTTATTTTTAGTCTATTTAAAAAAGAATGTCAATTTGTTGTAGTTACAAACATTTTAACTTTAAACTTCTCATTTTACCTTTAGATTTTAATGAAATGATTTTCAATCACACAAATATTTATGGATTGTCTTAGTCCACAAGTTTCAAAAGTCTTCCTATTTTCTTAAACTTCTTGTCAAGTTACACGATGCCACATAAAATGAGATGTAGAAAGCAGTTTGATATAATGAGAAAATGCATCAAATTCCCCTTGAACTTGGCACGAAAACTCATTTTAGTACTTAAACTACATGGGTAATTATTTAGCCCCCTAATCTCTTTTCAAGTGAATTAAAATACACTCTAATATAATAATACCAATCTCACAATGACAAGTGCATTTCAGACGCGCCATGTCATCGATAGGTCAGCGCCACATCAGCGTCACATCATTCCACATCAACATCCCATTCAACATATTTAAATTTGGATTTTTAATTCTTTTTTGTTTCTTTTTTATTTGCTCACAATTGTAGAAAGTAAGAGAAAAACTCAAAAAATAAGACCTAATATAAGAAAAATAATCTTAAAAAATCAATTGAAAGAGATTCAAATTCTCAAAACCATTCTCACAAGAACATTCAATTTTTAAGACACAAAATTAAAACAAATCAACAATAACTACTAAAAATTTTAATTTGAAATGAAAATCTGTAGAGTTTCATTGAAAATAACTTCAAGTTCATCACATTTAAATCTTGCCATAAAGACTAATATTAATTTGAAGCAAGAACAAATTGATGACTTTTCAATTTTTTCTTGTTCATCATATTTTTTGAATTTATTGATAGAAATTAAAGGAAATGAGGGTGGGATGGATCCGTCTTGAAGAAGGAGGAAAATATGAAAAGTATAACAAAGAAAAAGAAGAAAAGATTGGAAGACAAAAAAATAGGGTAGGAGTGGGGGTTCGTTGGGGTTGGGGGGTGTCGAAGAAGAAGAAAGGGTAGTGCAAGTGGTGGTTGAGGGTGGGAGAGGTGGATTGGGTGTGAGGAAGATGAAAGGACGGAAAGTGGGGGTGGGGGTACTAAAGGTTGGGGGTGGTAGGGTATAAAGAAGATGAAGAAAATAAAATATTGGATAAAATGAAAATAATTGGGGTCCACTCATTCTTTTTTTCCTTACTTTTTTATCTCTACGCGCCTCATTTTTTTTACTTGTCATGTCAGCGATTTGAGTGCATTTTAATTCACTTGAGAAGAGATTAGGGAGGTAAATAATTACCCGTGTAGTTTAAGTACTAAAGCGAGTTTTCGTGCCAAGTTCAGGGAAATTTTTATGTATTTTCCCATTTTTACTCTTTCCAACTTTAAACCATTCAAATAGAGAAATGAATGCTCAATGTGAGGAGATTGTATTATTTGGAATGATTATATCAAAGAGTAGTATACACTACAACGTATGTTTCATTTAATTTTTTATAGAATTAAAGTGTGATTAATAAATGTTGTATTTTTTAAAATAGCTTTGTGGTATTGCATTATACTTTTGTTATGTAACTTTTGCTTATTTGGTGAAATTGCACAAGAACTAGAGCAATTCTGATAGTTTTCACAACCTATGAAATTTTATATTTATGAGCAAAAAAACATAACTTAAAAATTCAAATGACATGTCAAAACAAAACTTTAACTTCATATCATAATTTCTTCTCACATCCCCAAGTGGGCCCTTGGTAATAATTTAAACTTTAAAATATTGATTTCGTCCTTAATGAAGTGATTTATGAGCACACAAACACTTCTGATTTGTTTTAGACCAGTCTTCCTGACACTCAGTTTAATGTTGTTTCATATTGTTTCATAATGTATTATATGTAATACTCCCTTCATTTTTTTTAAAAAATGATCTAATTTGACTTGGAACAGAGTTTAAGATATAAATAAGACTTGTTAATCTTGTGGTCTAAGTAGGGGTTTGGCCATGCGGTATCATATCACAATACGGTATCGTGAGATGAAATCAACGTTTGAACATGCAATTTCACGCTGATTCCATTTCATGATTCCATATCATGAGATATGATTTCATATTTTTCAAAAAGCATGATACAAAAATAATGATGATTCCATATCATGATTTGAGATTATTTAATACAAAAATTGATCCACAAGTTTATATTTGGTTAAAAATATCCCACATTTATATCTACTAACCCTTTATTTCATATGTAAATTAATTTATAATCACATAATTACTTTTTAAAATTTATTATTCTCATCAACATATAGTCACTTTAACTCATACCACTGATTGTTAAAGTGATGAAGTATTTATGGTCTATAAACATGAAAATATAGTTGCGGATGATATTGAGCAACAAATGACTCAAAGTAACAATGTTGGTTCGTCTTCTCAGTCACATGATCGAGAAATGCAAGTTCAACTTGAAGAAATTGTTCGTATTACATGGAAGGATTATATTAAAAACTAGTACACTACAATTTATGTTCAATTTTTTTTAATTAAATTAAAGCTAGATGAAACAATTACTTAAGTGTAGAACAAATGCATTTGTAATAATTTATTACGTGATTTTATAATTTTTTATCTGATAAGATTGAATAAACAATTGGGGTTATTTTAATAATTTTACAACTTATGAGATTTTTATGTTTATGAGAAAATATACAACACAAAAATTTCATATCGTATGTCCAAACAAAACTTCAATTTCATCTTATGATTCCATATCATGATTCTGTGTCATGATTAAGACTGGTCAACGGAACGGGACGTACCGGTACCGTTCCGGTTCGTCCCGTTTCGGTTGCTTACGGGACGGGACGGGATAGTCTGAACCGGTACACGGAACGGGACGGAATCATGATTTCATACCGGTGTACCGGTACCGGTTCAGGTCCAGTCCGGTCCGATTCCGATCCGGTTTACTTAATATATATTAGTTTTTTTATATTTTATATTTTATATAATTTATATTTATATTTTCTATAAATTATATTTTATATTTTATACTAATACTTGTAAATTGAAATTGTAATTTGTTACAAATTTAAATAAATTAAATTGATATTTTCTAATTTTTGTAATTGTTTTATCCTTATTTCAATTTAACTTTTTTAAAATTACAAATTTTATTTATTTAATATTTACAAGACACAAGTTATAAATATAACTTATAAAATAAATATTAATGAATATAAGTAATAACTTATAATGTATAAACTTCAAAAGATTTAAATTTTGAAAATTTTATTAGACTTTACTAGCAAACTTAACAACAAAAAAAATTAATAAAATATCTTTAAAATAAACTTAAGTAAAAATTATAGTATAAATTTAAAAACTATTAATTTATACTTAGAAAAATAAAAAAAATAATTATATTTTCGTAATCCCAAAAAATATCGTCCCGTTTATTCCGTCCCGTTCCATCCCGGTCCGTTCCGGTTCGTTCCGGTTCCATCCCGGTATATAGTGGAATGGGACGGAACCGATTACTCATCCCGGTAATTCCGGTCTGGTTCATCCCGGTACCGGTCAACAGGTTCCGGTCTGATCCGATACCGGTTCGTTCCGGTCCGGTGAACCGGTTCCGGTCCGTTGACCAGTCTTAGTCATGATACCATATCGCATTGCCAAAAGGCCCTAAATTAAAATTATATCAAATGTAACAAAAAGTTCTTTAATCTTGTAACTTTAACACATGCCAAATGGAAAGTTAAATGCAATTATTGTCAATAAAGGAAAAATGTTATTCTTTTTTGAAACATACTAAAAAGGAAAAAAATTATTCTTTTTTGACATACTAAAAAGGAAGTTGGACATTTTTTTTTGAAACAAAGAAACTATATAATGATTATAATATTTGAATAAATTGTATCATTATTTGAATAATGTGATACATCTATAATTTAAATGATAAACCTATAAGACAGGAAAGAGGTACACCTACAAGAAAAACAAGAGGTAGAACTATTATGAAATGGTAAATTAGAGAATACAACAATATGATTATTAAATAATAAATAACAATAAAATAAAAAAAAGTATTAAGGTAACAATGTGATTATACCAAATCAATCTTTACACAAAAGGAATCTTTATGTTATTTTCTAACAATGGATTTAAACGATATGATACAATAAAATTTAGGTATAATATATAAACATAACGTTTAGGTTTGCACAAATAGACACTTAACCTTGTATAAAATTGAACGAATATACACATCCTTATGTGGCGTCCTACATGAAAACTTTGTGTCCTACGTGGTGTCCTATATGTATTATGTGACGTAGGACGTGTGTGTCAACTTGTTCAATTTTATACAAGTTTAAATATCTATTTGTGCATGCCTAAAGTTTGGAGGGATGAATCTCAATTGAAATCAAGTTAAATGACACTATTACAGATAACAACCATCCAAACAAGGTTAGACAAAAAGTTTTAAACGTCTTTCTTAAACTTAGTTCAAGTCAAATTACATCTTATAAATTGAAAACATAGATAACAATAATAAAACTCTCTTAATTTGTTAAAATAAACAATTAAAAAGAAATATATTTTTAACCTTTTTTTTTTTTTTTAATGAAGACCTCAAAAGTTAAGAGTAATTAATATCCATGAATTTTTTTTTGACAAGAATGAAAATGGCAGACCAAGTAGAAGGAGCCAAGTGTAGCAGAAGATCACCATTCATGGACGAACAAGGAGGAGAAGAAGAAGGCCTAATCTTGACCACCCACCCTAGTAGTAACACCATCACTATCTTCTCCAATTTTTCCATCTCATTTCAGCCACCGTAACTCGTTGACATCATCACCATTCATAGCGCCGTTGCCGGAAAATTACACTTACACTGTATGAATTTTTATTGGTTGAATAACTTGGTAATTGCCCCTTTTGATTAGTTTGTGATTTTATATTGTTATTAAGGTCTAACTAAAAATTACTACTTGATGAATAATATATAGAGATGATTTGGAAATGTTGCTTATCTAGGATTTGAACAATAGGGATTCGAGTTTGGGATTTTTTGGTACTAATTTAATGATATTTTTAAGGAAATGGGTTCTAGGTCCTTTTGGGATTGAGATTGAGATGCAATGTTGTTTGTTGTTCTATCGATTTAGGAAAGATAATCTGATGATTAAATGAAAAAGACTTGGAAAAAGGGAAGTTAGCTAAAATCTAATAGCCACAAAAACACTAGGTAATGTCTTTTCATCTGTTCTAGCCTTGGTATCTTTTACTAGTGACAGGTTAGGTAATTTCTTTTCATCGGTCCTAGCCTTGGTGTACATGGTACCTATTACTAGTCGGAGGTTAGGTGATTCTTTTTCATCTGTCCTAACCTTGCTGGATAGAGTTACCTGGTAGGAGGTGATAGGTATTTTGTGGAATTAGTTGAGGTGCGTGCAAGTTGGGTTGGACACCAGGTTATGAAACTAAGAGAGGAAGTTAGCTAGTTCCCATCATTTGATTAAGACATCCAGACTACGTTTTATGTGTACTTGAGGAAAATAATTTTGCTGCTTTGTGAATCCCTCACCCCTTCTCAAGAAAAAGAAAGAATGGGAACTCTTTTTAGGAGCTTAGTAAAATAGAAGATTCATTGAGCTTTGGTGAATTGCAAGTGGCACTTAATGACCATGTTATTTTTTGTATATTTTTGAATGACAAGAAACTGCATTTTGAGATGAATAGGTTATTAGTCAAAGAAGGTGAGTTGTATTCCCATTTCAAGCATTATCTTTGCTGCCAATTGGTGTGTGTATGAATGAGCAAATTCTGCCACTTCTAGGGCTATATGTCTTGCATGTGCCCTCTCTACCGTTTCAACAAGTTTGGCATGATAATCTTCTTCCAACCTCTTTTCTTGGCTCTTGTAATCAAATTTGAGAAGTTCACTTATTATGTTTAAAATGATTACTCTAGGTATCAGTTTCTCGTGTATCATGTATGCTTTTTGGTTAGAGACGGATTTTCAGTTTACTATTATTAGAGGCTTTAAGTTGCTTTGCATCAAACTGAGATTGTTAGGTCCAGTCTGGCGATACAATGGTTTTACAAGATAACACTTTTTGATGCTTGTGCTTACATTAGAAATCATTTGATAACATCGTCCTGCTGGTACTTATCTTTTCCTGTTCTTCCTTTGCGTATATCCGTGATAACTTATTTTGTACATTTTGATAAAAGTGTCTTCTTGGATAATTATAGCGACTCATAGGCACAAGATGTATCTTGTGAGGGAGGAGGGCTGTCCCTTTGATATGACCCTGGCTCCGTAACTTCTTTCTTTCTTTCTTTTTGACAGATCTCTTCCTCTATCTAATATAGATTATTTGAAACAAATGGCAGGTAAATAGATGTTCCAAGGTGATATCGAGCACATGCAACATAATGTGGAGCAACCACCTCCAACGTCTGCAGGTGGGGCCCAGGAAACAGTCATTATAGTTGGACAAGAGGAACAACCCCAGTTAGAAAGGAAAAAAAGGAAGTTGGCGTCAAAGGTGCATAATATTTCTTTTTTACTTTTCCTTCATCTTAACTTACACTAATAGGGGATGTGATAAAAGTAAAATACTACGCTGTCTATTGGAGGTCATAAAATTATTCCTGCAAGTGCTCATTGCATCATCATCAATCATGTGGCAATGTAGCAGCAAAACACTTGTTTTATTTTTTTCTTTTCCATAGGAGGGAAATATAAATAACCTTAGTTGCATATCCCCTTCACACCCTTCCCTTGCACAAATGAAAAAAAAATAAGAATTCTCTGGGTCTATCAGTGCAAGTATTCTCATTCCACAGTCTATCTTGTGTAAAGCAATATACAGATTCCCATATAAGTTAGGCAGATATTACAGCAACAAAAAACTAGCAGATTCCCATTTGTAGAGTGTTTATTCGTTCCAAATAAGGAGATCTCAAAAAAAAAAAAAAAAAAAAAAGAAACTTCAAGCTTTGGGTACATTGTGACTGAAATCACATTGCCTGAAATTTGTGGAGCAGATAATACACGTTATTAAAAAAATTAAAAAAAAAAAGAAAAAAGAAGAAGATCATACATGTTACTGATCAGTTAACAGAATTTTATTTTCTTCTTTTCTAGTAGAATTCATAAATTTAGAGTTTCCATTTGTCAAGTTTATTTATTTACCTACTGATTATGTCTGAAACCAGCTTGGCTCTTATATTTGGCCTTGCAGTTCCCTTTGGTGAATATTTCCAGAAATATACTATTGGCATACCAGAGTCTTGGGGTGGTGTATGGAGATTTGAGCACTTCACCACTTTATGTCTATAAGAGTATATTTGTGGGGAAGTTGCAGGATTATCAGACTCCAGAAACAATATTTGGTGCATTTTCATTGATTTTCTGGACAATAACTCTTATTCCTTTGATAAAATATGTACTTATTGTACTGAGTGCTGATGATAATGGTGAAGGTATGTTAAAGAGAAGACTGTGAATCCAATAATTCTTGTGGAAACTGATTGTGTTGATCATTTATACTTGAATGTTACCAGGTGGTACTTTTGCTCTTTACTCTCTACTCTGTAGACATGCAAAATTCAGTCTACTTTCCAACCAACAAGCAGCTGATGAGGAGCTATCTGCTTACAAATATGGCTTTACTGGGCAGTCCACATCGTGTTCAGGGTTAAAGAGATTTCTTGAGAAACACAAGAAGTCACGTACAGTTTTACTCATTATTGTGTTGTTGGGGGCTTGCATGGTTATTGGTGATGGTATTATAACGCCTGCAATGTCAGGTTGATAATTCCAACAGTAGTTGCTTTCTTGTATGTGGCGTTAGCTGATGTGCATTTGTAATTTAAAAGCTATCAGTTTATCCAGCAAATGGAAAAATAAATTTAGAATTATTCGTTTGGTTTTATGAAATTGGTTCCTTCCTCAGTTGGGAAATGATAGACAAGATATTAAATTTTAGCATGATGTATTTGCTACCTTGCTAAGGCTATGTTAGTGCAGAAATGCAATCAGAACTTTTGGTCGACTTAGTATGTTTATTAATTAGGAATAATTTTAATGTGGCAGTTATATCGGCCATTTCAGGAATCAAGGCTGCTGCGGAACACCTATCTCACGGTAGATTTATTTAGATTTACCTCTTTGGGTAAATATTTTATCACTTTTATGTTATTCTTATGTGACTTCCATCCAAGCATTGATCATCAAATTGTTTTTCATCTAGGTGAAGTGCTCGTGCTTTCTTGCCTGATATTGGTTGGTCTGTTTGCTCTACAGCATTTTGGGACCCATAGAGTTGGCTTTCTGTTTGCACCGATAGTAGTCATTTGGTTGATATCGATTTTTGGGATTGGGCTCTACAACATTATTATTTGGAATCCCAAGATTGTGCATGCTCTTTCTCCCTATTATATTATCAAATTTTTTAGGGAAACAAGAAAACACGGATGGTTTTCTCTTGGTGGTGTCCTCCTCTCTGTTGCAGGTATATCAAAGATATCACCTCTTTTATCCAAGATAAAAAAGTAGTCCTTGAATTACGAGCACTTGTTCGTGCAAATACTTACTAGTTAGTAAAACAAGGATTAGATAACATGTCCTTTATAGTTTAGAATCTTTTTTTTTTTCTAATTCAGTTTCCACCATCAGGTACGGAAGCTATGTTTGCAGATCTTGGTCACTTCACTTCCTGCTCAATGAGGGTAAGTCAGCCTGTTTGCAGCTTCAGGAAAATGTTGTGCTCTTACTTAATTTAATCCAGCATGTACGTCTTTCGTGTCAAATCCTGAGCACTTGAACAAAAATAATTGGGTCGGGAAGAAACAAGCAGGAATTGGTTTCTGGTTGCAGTTTATATTGAATATTTAAGCTGACCAGATATTCCCGAATAGGGCAACCTTTCGAACTGCTACTGAATTCATATGCATGCAGGCAAGAGACAACCTGCCTAAGTGATCAAACATCTTACTAGCCAGAACAAATGGTTCAAGAAAATAAAATAAATGGCTCAAACCGTTTCTTTTGACTGTTTTTCAAATTAGATAAATATGGTTGTTACAGTTTGAAAATGTAAAAGATCCATTTTTAGCAACAACAAGGTTTACATGGATTAAGTTAATGAATTTGTTTTAATCAGGGAGGACTACAGATGACAACTAAGTGAAGAGAATTTGAAACCCTTTGAAGTAAATTTTGTGTCTAAGATTGGATTTTTACACCCCCCCCCCTTTTTTTTTTCTTTTGAAAGAAACAGTATTAACTAAATATCCAAAGTGCAGCTGAAATTGTATTTTGTGAAATGGGACCCCCTAGGCTGATTATCCTTTTGACTGCGCTGATTGTATTGCCTACAGTGGCTGTTCCTTTGCATCATCTTTCAATATAGTAGTTGATTAGTTGGATTTGTAGAACTTGCACCTTGTCAATCTGAAAGTCTTTTTCCTTGGCAGATTGCATTTTCATTTCTTGTATATCCTTGCTTGGTGGTACAGTATATGGGTCAGGCTGCTTTTTTGTCCAAAAATCTTGCTTCTATTCCAGACAGCTTTTATAATTCAATACCTGGTTAGTTCTTTATTTCACTTTTGAATGAGATTCTTCTCAGGATAGTTGATGAGGTTATATCCAATTTCCGAAATGCTGCTCATTGCTTTCATGCAGATAGTGTATATTGGCCTGTTTTTGTTATTGCTACCCTTGCGAGCATCGTTGCCAGTCAGTCCATCATCACAGCTACATTCTCCATAGTGAAGCAATTGAATGCACTAGGTTGCTTCCCCCGAGTCAAGATTGTCCACACCTCAAAGCATGTGAAAGGGCAAATCTATATACCAGAAATAAATTGGATCCTTATGATTCTTACACTTTCCGTGGCTGTTGGGTTCCAGGACACAATTTTAATGGGAAATGCATATGGTAAGCCAAACAGTGTGTTGAAGATTTTTTTTGTAATATTTGATGCTCCTTTTGACTATATAATATTTTGTTTTTAGTTTGAAAAGAACATTTAATTTTTCAATACAAAGCTGAGTTACAATTTCCATCGTGTCTTCTTCCCAACTATTTCAATCATGCTACCTACAAAAGCAACTTGACTTTTTCTTCTATGCATCTACCATTATAAACTTCATCTATGTGAGCTTCCCAGAACACAGCCAGTTCCCTACAGCCAACAAAAAAATGGTCTAATCATGACGAATCTTTTCGCATGGCAGAATTCTACTAGTTTGAGATTTGAGTCATAGTTGATTGATCGATCTGTCAACTGTGAGGTGATTGTTAGAGGGGATGATGATGTAAAATTCAATTACCAACCCAACTATTTGAGTTTGAGGCGCAGGTGGTTGTTGTCTATCACCTATAAGGTAGTTTTGTTAAGACTACAGATTGGTGGCAAATTCCAGTTTAGTTCTGTTTGCAAACTTATCTATGGAACCTAAATGCTTTATATGATTGTTCCTCTAATGTGATGTGTAGGTCTAGTAATGTACTCTTCTTTGTGAACCTTGTGATGGAGGATTTATAAGCCTCTTGGGATGAAAGGAGTCTCATCTGAAAAGATTAGAATGAGAAACAAAAACTGGAAGAAGTGAACGAGAAGGGATCTCTAATTGCAATACCTGCAGAAAAGAATCTTCTTTCTTTTCTCAAACACAGTACAAAGAGTATTCCCTTGTGCGAAGTACCATGTGGTCATTGTGACATCTTTTATCATGATACTGATTTACAATGAATATTGTTGCCGATACTACAAAATGTTTATGTCCACACTTGAATCTCTATTTTAAATTAGCCTTGTGATGGTCGTTGGTTGTTTTCTCATATTGATTATTTTTCTTTCAGGCCTAGCTTGCATGACTAGTATGTTTATCACGACATTTCTAACCACACTGGTCATGATTTTTGTGTGGCAAAGAAACATAGCTCTTGCCACTTGCTTTCTCCTATTCTTCTGGTTCATTGAAGGTGTGTACCTGTCTTCCGCGTTCACTAAAGTTTCACAGGGAGGATGGGTCTCCCTAGTGCTCGCCTTTGTTTTCCTAGCAGTCATGTTTGTCTGGCAATATGGAACTCGCAAGAAGTACAGTTTTGATCTGCACAACAAAGTTCCATTGAAATGGCTCCTAGGCATGGGCCCCAGCCTTGGTATTGTGCGCGTCCCCGGGATAGGCCTTGTATACTCAGAATTGGCAACAGGAGTCCCAGCTATCTTCTCTCACTTTCTCACGAATCTCCCTGCATTTCACAGTGTGTTGGTGTTTTTATGTGTCAAATCTGTTCCAGTACCCTATGTCTCACCCGAAGAACGCTTCCTCATTGGTCGTATTTGTCCAAGGCCCTATCGAATGTATCGTTGCATTGTTAGGTATGGCTACAAGGACATACAGAGAGATGATGGGGACTTTGAGGACCTTCTCATCCAAAGTATAGCAGAGTTTATCCAAATGGAAGCTGTGGAACCACAATTGTCAAGCTCCGAGAATCCATCACTTGATGGGAGGATGGCAGTCATAAGCAAAAAAAATGTACAGTCGACTTCAACACTAATTGTCTCAGAGGATTTTGGAATGAGGGACTCCATTCAAAGCAGCAAGTCTCTGACTCTCCAGAGTCTAAGATCTGCTTATGCTGAGGAGAACCCACGAATTAGAAGGCGACGAGTGAGGTTTCAATTGCCAGAAAACCCTGGCATGGATCCAGCTGTTAAGGCAGAACTTGAAGATTTGATACGAGCAAAGGAGGCAGGGGTTGCATATATAATGGGGCACTCCTACGTGAAAGCTAGAAGATCGTCCTCTTTCTTAAAGAAGTTTGCTATTGACATTGGGTATTCATTTCTGCGGAAGAACTGTAGGGGTCCTTCCGTGGTGCTTAACATTCCTCAGATTAGTCTTATTGAAGTTGGCATGATATACCATGTCTAGAGGGAAAATAACCTGGCATTGGAATTCAACATGCCTTTTGGTTGTTGCCTGCAGAATGTTTAGTCTTAGTAGATGATTGATAGTCCTTACATCAAATGGCGATTTCCGATAGCAACTGTTGAGGTGAAGATGGTAGATGATGTTGGTAGTCTTATGGAATCAAACGTGAAATATCAGAATAGAAGAGCTGATTTAGTTTTTTCATGTCCTACACCTTCTATAATTGTATGCATATAGAGAATTTCATACTTTTTAATATCTTAGCATATGCTTGGGAATACATAAACATGCACATTTTCCTTTACTTCTTTTTCAGAGCATTGTACTTGAGAGTTGGAGTACATCAAGTGACAAACCTCAAAGTCCATTTAGGATGAAAGGTACTCTCTTTGAGTTAATTTTTACAGCAAAATAAGCAAATGTGATGCAGCTGCCATTGCTTTTGTAGCTTCATAATTCAAAGTCTCAAATGTCCTTTCAATTTATTTATTTTGCATATCCACATGACAAAAACATTACACTAATTGTTGTAAATTCACTTGCAATCGATGCAGGGTTCGAATCTCATCAAGCGTCTTTCCTCTTATTCTTTGATGTTATCTTGCTATTCGCGAGCTAACTCGTGTCCCAGAAAATCATTATCTATAAAAGAAAGAACAACAACAATAGTTTTGCATTTTCCAAACTATCAATATACCTATTTCCATTGGAACCCTAAGTATATTCTTTCTTATAATAACTCCTATTTCAGTATCTTTTTAACTAATTTTATTTTTTCCATAAAAAGTCTGATACTGGTGCTTTTCCAGAAAGAGCAAAGCTGACATTTTTATTAAAAAGATTCCAAAATTTGGAAACTTTATTCCCCTTAACATGAATTAAAGTCTTTACAGAATGATTCTGTATGATCTAAATCTGAACTATCAACCAAAGTGAAGTAAAATGTATGAATTAACAAAAAAAAAGAAAAAAGAAATCTCAGTGTACAATTTGACTCCCTGTAGCTATGATTTCCTATCAAGTCATTCAAAGAATGATGTTATCTGTCACAGAATGCTCCCATCTGGAATAATGGCACCCTTCATTATTACAACTATGCCTTTGGTGATAATGTAACCATTTGCTTCATTATTGCACTCTTGAACATTTTCCTTGTTCAATATCTGCATAAAAAGATCACTAAAGTATGAATGCAGTTTGATAAAGAATATGAAATCACAATATTCTGTACATCTTTTGTTGTTGTTGATATTTTCGCACATTCAAAAACCTTATCGTTTAAGGTGCAATTTGAGTTTGATACCTTAACATTTTTGCCAATTCTCACATTCTTATCAATTATTGCTTTCTTTATCTGTGAGCCTTCTCCAATTCCAATAGGAATGTGTATATCCTCCTCTGCGCGACCACTCTGCATATTTTCACCAAGTTAATATCCTTCCCCTAGAAACTTAATGTTTCTTATTGTTACCATGATTGATAAGAATCGAACGTAGAAATATGAGGGATCTTTCAAAAATTTTTACTTGAATATGAACTGGATTCATATAGTCTCCATTTCCTCTATGTGACCATCCATGAATACCAAATGAAATGTATTCATGTGTCTTACTTGGTAAGTATCAGATCCCATTATTACTGAATCCTCAATTATCGCTCCATCTCCTACCCTTGTCTTCATGCCGACGACAGTACCTCTGATCTTGCATCTCTGCACTCGGAAAACAAAAAGTATAGAAGAAAGAGGTTTGTGAGACCAAATTCTTGAGAAAAATTATATAAACTTTATCTATACTTTTATACATTGAGAAAGCATCCGTCTCCGATCACAGAGTCTGTTATAGCAGCATCAGATATCTGAGTTGGAGGCAGGTGTCGAGGCAAAGTGTATAGGGGAGATTCTTTGTCATACAAGCTGCTAAAGAAAATGAAAATCCCGTTAGTTCATATTTTAGGGATTTACTCTTTGAGACTTTTTAGTTTTTGGAGATACTGACCTATTTGTGTTCTTTAAGCTTTCCATATTTGCTTGGTAGTAAGCTTCAATGGTTTTCATGTCCTCCCAGTAGCCACTGAATTTGTGTGCATATACCTGTTTGTTCCAAAGAATGGTTCAAGTAAGAGTAGAAGACAAAATGTTGGATATCTTTACGCGACAGGATGGAGATATCGTATGTTCAAAATGGCAAACTTGGAGCAACAAGTTGCTCGGATATGGAAATACACGACTCTTACATTCATTCCTAAGGAAATTGCACCTGGTACAACTTCTCTTCTGAAGTCATTGGCCATGGGGTGATACTCTGTAAGAAGCTTTATCATGGCATCTTTGTTAACAACATAGATATCCATACCAGCATACTTATCATGAGAAATGTCTGAATTTTGTACCTGAAAATAATGTTTTCAGCTAGTCCATAATGAGGAACAAATGAATCAATTGGATGTACGGGGAGAAGGAAAATAGAAACGTACTACTCTTACCTCTGGATTGTCTTTGAACGAAATGACTTGATTTTCAGAATTTACTTGGAAAGTACCAAGTTCTATATCTTTATCCGTCTTTCTGCTCAACACTGCAACAGTTATATCGGCTTTGTTGTTGCTGTGGACCTTTAAGAGTTCCTGGAAATCCATTTTGTAAAGATGGTAACCAGGAAGAACCAGAAAATCTACAATCGGATACTCTTCTAGTACCCACAAACATCTTCTTATCGCATCAGCAGTTCCCTGAGAATACATGAAAACACAGAGAACCATAACGATCCTATAGTTCTGATGGAGAGAAAAATCTACAAAATCTCTCAACTTCTTCTTTATCCGTAGAATACATTGGATATAACAGTGTTGCTCTTATTCGTGTTAACAGCTACTCAATGAGGAATGTTACAGAAAGCATATTTATAAAGGCTTGAAACTGCCTGTTTTTTTTTTTTTTTTTTACCTGAAACCAGCCCTTGCCTTCAGGACTCTGATAAGCTGCAATGACATCAACTAATGGTTCGTTTCCGATGTGTGCAGAGGAATAAGCTCTTGAAAGGTGAGAATTCAGAGAGGCAGAGTTAAACTGTGTAAGTGCATAAATCTTCTTGATATTACTGTTGATGCAGTTACTGATAACTGCATCAACGAGCCTGTAGTTTCCTGCTATAGGAAGTGCAGCTTCTGATCTCCTCTTTGTCAATGGATAAAGTTTTGAATTTGATCCATCTCCAAACACTATTGCTGCAACATTCTGCCAACAATAGTAAACATGAAAATCTACATTATAGGTTCTTGGAACATTGATATTTTTTAAAAAATCAGTAGAAAATAGTAACACAATATATTTGTCCAGGCTCAACTGTCAAGGTATTGCTTGCTCTTCGGCTAACTTTTGGGACCTTAAGGTTTTGGCCCGTTGGGTTTTAACCCAAAGGACGCCTTGACAGTTGAATTCTGAACTCGCTCTTTATGACCCCTAACTTTCCCCTTCAATTTCAATGCTGCATTAGACTTGGACAAGTTTCATAGTGAACCCCTTTCTAGTTCAAGAACACATTACAAAAAGGGTAAAACGAAAACAAAAATAGAATCCCCTCTGTTCAGTTTTACTTGTCCAATATTAACTTGACAGTCCTTAAGGAACAATAAATAGAATTATAATTTTACTATACTACTACGCTATGAATATTATAAACTCAATGTTTTGAAAAATGACTATAGCTAATCATAAGGATAAATAAGGAACTAAATAATGCTCCTTCCGTCTCATATTAAATTGGCATTTTACGAAAAATGTTTATTCCATATTACTTGAGGACTTACTAAATTAGGATAGAAATAATTACTATTTTTTTTCCATTTTATCCCTACACTAATATGACCTTTGGAAGTCTAAACCAATTTTAAAGACCCAAACGTTAATGTGCATTGATATAAACAAAGGGCAAAATGGTAAAGTCTTCTAATGTATTAATGATTTCTTAATTACCGTGTAAAGTTGGAAGTACCCATCTAATATGGGACGCGGAGAGTAAAATTATCTCTTGATTTTCTCAACTGGACAAGGAAAAGTGAACATCTATTATTAGTATAGTGAACAAACAAGTAAAAGTGGACAGATGGAGAATGATAAGTATTTTGAAACAAATACTTTTAGTAAGGACGAAAAATGTTAGAGAGTAAAAATCTTAGGGAAAAGATGTGAATATTTAAGGGAAATGTGATGTAAACCTGGTCTATTGGAGGACATAGAATGTTTGGACATTCAGAGTGATTTGTATATGGTAGATTCAACTTTGATGGAATAGAAGATGGAATGAGCCTAGATGTAGGCTTGTATCTATACTCATGAGGGGACTTAATCTTGAGATTTAACCAAGTAGGAAGAGACATGAGTGAATATTTTTTGTTCATCAAAATCACCTAATTGGTGGTTTATATACTTTGCCTTTTTTGTGTTATGTCACATCAATTTAAGAAGGGAATATTTAGCCATGCAAGCAAGTCCCATCAGAATATTTGTCCTCTCATTACTTAGCTTAAAGTGAGCATGTTGTAATATCATAAATAAATAAATCTATTTTAAATGTTTCTAAGTTTTTTTTCTTTCTTCCTTTGGTTCTATGTTTAACTTTGATTCTAAACTTCTCTTTACACATATATAACATATAATTTTCAACTTTTTTCTTCTTTTTTCACTTTCATATGATAGTTTTGTTATTCATTTGGTTCAATATTTTTCCTTTAATCTTATTCTTATTAGGAGGTAGCATATTTTAGTAATGATTATCGTTCAATTTTGCTTTACAAAAAAAGAAGTATAAACACAAGAATAAAAACGTCACCAATGTATGATTCGAATATACATTAATTCTCAAGCTTATAATGAACGCTTTTTATTTTGATTTTTTTCCTTCGTATTTAACTTCTTGTTTGAACAACAAATTAACCGAAAGAATTGGATGTGGAATAAAATTGTACAATCGATGATGTACGAATGCCTATTAATAACTAATCTATGTATGTATAGTGGTCTGAGTGATATCATGTGAAAATAATATAAAGTAAATATTTTGATATTTTCTCGTATAAAATCATGGGTACGCTACTGATCGATAGAGTACGGGAGGAGGGGTTTAGCATGATGTGATTGACAATGTTTGAAAGTTTGAAAGGAATCTTATGAAGGTTTTGCCTCTATTTTTTTGGCAAATGGGAATGGAGTGGATATGAAGGTAGGCATTGTCTCTGCTTTTGTGTCTTGTGATATATTGTGCCCTCTACATTCTATGTCAAGCAAATTTAATAAATTTCATATCTAATATTAATATGTTAAAAGATGGACTGTTTAATTCTTTTTATAATAATGTTTGTCTCAGCATAATTAGCTTTACAACTAATACTGAGAAGCTTTTGTTTTGTAGAACAGAAAAGTTTATTATAAGAAATTACTAATGTTGAATAAAGCAAGTCTAATTAGCAAAATCTTGGATTTAATGAGAGGCATGTTGGTCAATTCAAATAGTATATATATATATATATATATATATGTATGTATGTATGTATGTATATATATATATATTTGTCTGTTTGATTTGATTTTTTTCTATTTAAATCGAAACTAAATCAAATATTGTTGGTCTTAAAATACTTAAATCAAACCACACTTCAAATATTGTTGGTTTCATTTATTTTTTGATCTGGATCGATTTTTAATCAAATTACAAGCATCCGTATAGAAGAGGATTCTTCTACGATTAAAGAAGTTGTCCCGATGTAAAATTGTTTTTGTTTATTCATTCAATCATGAGCTTAATTATCTGATTGTTTGTCGATTACTTAATACTATTTACAAATTTAGAATTGAACTAGCAAGTTCGAATTTTATATTGCAACATGATTAATTAAAATTAGATCTTGAACCTAGGTAACGGGGAATAAATTTGCAAATAGGATAGATAAAAACCTAATCTGCCTTGAATTGTTAGGTTAATCCTAATTCTATAGATACATAGGTAATAGATTAACTCGAATAGGTGAATAAGCACTTGCAATATTATCTATGTCAATTAATAAATTAGATAAATCAAATTAGATAATTCAAGTGGATAACTAAACAATATATTTTCTTGTTGAATTTAGTTTCTAAGTTTATTTTCTAGTTTCTTAAGTCTTTTTAATCAATAAATATCACTTGAAAAATCATTTGAACAAATATATATAGTAATAGAGAAATAGATTATTATTATTTGAAAATACAACATTGGAACAACTGCAGTTTGGTTCACAAATATTATCCCTGCAAACAATTTAGAGCAATTCTGATTCCTCAAAGAACACAATTGCCAAATTACTACACAACTTTCTTCCAACAATAAAGCTGAAGCAAAAAAAAAAGAAAAAAAAGAGGTCTTTAATTTCCCTACTGTAATGGCTTCAGATGGTGCTCAAACAAAGATGCCATCTCAATCTGAAAACATTAGCACAAACAGTATTAAGTTCAAATTTCAAGCTGAAGACTAACAATTCCAAGAAAAACAAAGCTATCTCAACTTTAAAATAACGATGGTGTCCGGACCAACTTGGGAGCACCTCAATTACCCACCTTGTACCTTCTACCTCCAACCAACACTAGGTAATTATGCCCCACAAAGGCAATAGGTAAATCAGAAGAAATCACTTGGGGGTTGTTCAGTAGCTGGTTAGAATTATGCAGATATTAGTAATAGATGTATTGTTTTATGTAGGGTTGAGTTATTCTACCTTCTATCTTGCATAAGATAATACATAGGATTCACTCATAGCTTATACATGTATTAGTTATGTGGGTTTCTAAATTGCAAACCAAACACGAATTAATACTATACATGAATAATTTACCTCCAGCCACCAAACACGACATTACTTATGCAAGACTTATTGGTATCTTGCTAGTATTTGAACCCTAGGATTTGAGGGTTAATCTTTTGTGGTTTTTACTCCACGTCATTGATCGGGTAAAAAAAATAAAATTGATCGGTAGGACACATCGTGAGTTCCTATTGAACTTAAAAAATTTCAAACTACACTTACCAAACAATTATATAAAGCTAACACCTTCACAAACTAAATCAATTTAAAAATCCGTCTGACCTAAAAGTTGAAGTTCTGCATGGAACAGAAGATATTAAAAGAATTGTTAACTAGATATTTTACTTTAATCCATGCTAGCTTCCTGTTAAACTGGGCATTAGTTTTGTCTTTGAAAGCACCATATAACAAGGCAGGCAATTCAGCAAAAATTAGACAAGATTGATAACTTGTTAATGACAATATGATCAAATGCCACACAACACAGACAACTTACGGCTGTCAATGCTGCTTCAGCACCTTTATTCCCAGCCTTCCCACCAACACGGTCGAAAGCCTGCAACATTATAGGATTTATTTCATATGATATACTACCAAAAACCATAACAACTGTCGTTGACAGCATAAGAACCAGATAGAGAGAATAATACAGGGAGGGGAGACATAGATGGGTTATGATCAGCAGTAAGGCTGGCGACAGAACCGGAACCAGCACTACCTGACCGGGACTGACCAGAACCGGCACGGAACCGGGAAACCGTACCGGACCGCTAGTTCCGGATACTTGAAGAAGTACCCGTCCCGGTCCGCTAGCGAACCGGTACCGGTTTAGCGGGAGAAACGGCTAGTTTTTTTTTTAAAAAAAATTATTATTAAAACTTTTATTACTTTAAAGTTAAAAATTTATACTTTTCAAACTTTTAAGGTGTGAAATTTAAAATTTTATATTTATAGTTTGAAAGTTTGAATTTTACAAACTTTAAAGTTTTGCAAACTTTCAAAGTATAAAAATTTAAATTTAAAAATTTAAATTCAAACTATAATTATAAAAGTTTAAAATTTTTAATTTCAAACTTTGAGGTTACAAAAATTTAAATTTCAAACTTTAAAAACTGTAGTTTAAATTTCACAATAATAATAAAATTAAATTTAAGACAATAATTAAAAAAAATAAGGCAAATAGCCTATACTTTTATTAATATTAATTGAATAGTACAAATTGATATACAAAAATATCAGTAGAGTATTAAAAGATCTAATCTACACAGCCTCCTAGGAAGATTTCTGTTTGAATTAGACCTCGAATTATCAATATTTGTACTAAATAGACATTTAAATTTAATAGTTCGTGTTACCATAGAGATCTTTTATTAAGAGTGTGTCTGGTATGAAGGAAAACATTTTCCAATTTTTTCATGTTTGGTTGGGACAAAAGTTTTGGAAATTTTTTTCCAAATGAACTCATTTTCCTCAAAATTAAGGAAAATGACTTCCCTTCAAAAATTAAGGAAAACATTTTCCAAAACTCTCCTCCAATTTTAAATTACATTTTTTTTGGGAAATACAGCAATTTAAAAAAAAAATTCAAATAAAATTTTAAATTTAAATTACATTTGAGAACATAGGCATTCATTAGCAGCAAATAGCGTGGAGATATCAGTATTATTTAGAGATTGGATTAATGCCGAGAGAAGAAATTTAGGTCGTGAACCACTACCAACCAAATTTGAAAATGACGTTGATGAAATAATGCAAGATTATAGTGACGACGGCATTGAAGCAATGGAGGATTTATCTATTCAACCAATTCCTACTCATGTTACTAGAGAAATCTTACATGATTTAAGAAAAGATCTCTTGGTAACATGAACTATTAAATTTAAATATCTAACTGTCTATTAGTATGAGTATGATAATTCGAGGTCTAATTCAAACAAAACTCTTCCTAGAAGGTGGTCATGTAGATTAGATCTTTAAATACTCTATTAATGTTTTTATAGATCAAATTGTACTATTAAATTAATATTAATAAAAGTATAGGATATTCGCCTTAATCTTTTTTATTATTGTCTTAAATTTAATTTTTATTGTTGTGAAATTTAAACTTTTAAAGTTTGAAATTTAAATTTTTATAACCTCAAAGTTTGAATTTTAAATTTTCGAACTTTATAAGTATGAAATTTAAAATTTTATAGTTATAGTTTGATTTTAAATATTCAAACTTTTAAAGTTAAAAATTTGAACTTTTATACTTTTAACTTTGAAGTTTGTAAAACTTTAAAGTTTAAAAGTTCGTAATATTCAAACTTTCAAACTATAAATATATAATTTAAAATTTAAATTCAAAATTTCAAACTATGAATATAAAATTTTAAATTTAAATTCAAACTTTCAAACTATAAATATAAAATTTTAAATTTAAATTCAAACTTTCAAACTAAAAATATAAAATTTTAAACTTAAATTCAAACTTTCAAACTATAATTATAAAATTTTAAATTTAACACTTTAGAAGTTTGAAAAGTACAAATTTTTAACTTTAAAATAATAAAAGTTTTGATAATTAATTGTTTTTAATAATTTTTTTTTAAAAAAAACTAGCCGTTTCTCCCACTAAACCGGTCCGATACCGGTTCACTAGCGGACCGGGACAGGTACTTCTTCAATTATCTGGAACTAACACTACCGATCTGGTATGGTTCTGGTTTGTGGTTCCCAATTCCGTGCCGGTCCCGATCGGTCCCGGTCCGGTAGTGCCGGTTCTGGTTCCGGTTCCGTCGCCAGCCTTACCCAACGGCTCTACAACAGCTAATTCACATTTGTTTTTTAAAAAAAAAAATACCGGACCTAGACGAACCGGTAATTTCCGGTTTCCGTCCCGTTACCTATCCCGGACCCCCTACATACCAGCCCTTACCAGGATTAACCGAACCGGTAACGGAACGGTACCAGAACCGGCACCTCCCGGTTCCGTTGCCAGCCATAATCAGCAGTCCGACAAGCCAAGAAGAATGTATAGAGATATGTACAGATAAAAGCGGCGGTAAATTATTGTAGTGATCCACGGAAATTAACAGTTAATAGCAGCAGAACTTAGGTTTGTTCAACTTCTTTTTATCCCAAAACATTTATGCTACTTGGATAAACAAGGTGCATATTAGATACAGTTGGAAATATGATATCCTACCGATCATAAAACCGTAAAAGTACCACATATAGAGGCTAAAGTGAAAGATTGTTAAGTCATGTCCCATGTAGTCTTCTAGATCTATTGGTCCATAGGTGTGACAATCAACAACAACAATGACATATGCAGTGTAATCGCACAAGTGCGGGCTGGGGAGGCTAGAGTGCAAAGACCTTACTCCTCCTACCTTGGGAGGTAGAGAGGTTGTGTCTGTTAGATCCTCTGCTAAAGGAATAACTTATCAAAGCATACCAAAAAGAAAATAAAAGAGGTGAAGAAATCACGACAAAGTACTACAGAAAGCATGACAAAGCATTCTGAAGAAAAGGAACAGTATCTACAACAAAGTTGTGCGATAATAAAAAACAGTAACAGGAATTGAAGGAAAAGAAACTATATGAGAATACTACGACTACTTGTATAGAAGGATAAGCGAGACAGTAGATAGGTGTGACAATAAAATGATTAAAGGTGAAGCTCCAAGCTATGGTATTTTACTTTAAAGCTATTTTTTCTGTTGATAAAGTTAAAGCTATAAATGTTTGTTGAGAAACATTAGTAAAAGGTCATCTCTTATAATTATGTCCAGGATTTAACCTGTCTGATTGAAGTTTGAAATAAAGATAAAAGGTATAATAGATTACTGCAAAATCACTTTTACAATTAGTGGCTACTATAAATATACTCCTACTAACATGCTTGTGAAAAAAAGGAACAGATAGCTTAGCAAAATTACCTGTTCCAAGGTATCACATGTCAGGACACCAAATATGCAAGGAGTACCTGCAACTCATTAAATAACGAAGATTATAATTTTCATTAGCTAACGCAAAAATAAACTGAAAAGGCAGCAGCTAATAATGACTATAGAATAGCTTATAAATTTAAAGTAGCTGTAGTTATTACAGGATTTGATAAAGATGTAGAATTGGCTATTGCATTATAGTCCTTATAAGACCAATCTTCTTATAATTAACAAAGAGTGACAAAAGTACGGATGTATCATTTCTTCTTGTACTGCAGTGGATTAGAAAAGAAGGAAATTGAGTGTGCAGGAGTGAACCAATTGGAAAACGGTAATACTCTAAGATGACTCAACCATTTACATTCTTGTCTTTGATTTTTCATGCGTAAAGTGAGATTCCTGTGCTTTGACACATGAGAACTTGCTAGCACAGTAACACAAAATAGATACACTGTATTAGAGGTCAAGTAGAAAGTTTTCAGAGAACTCCCTATTGTTATACAATTACTTAAACATTACATCTCACACCATGAAATACGAACCATATTTTAATGTTAAGTTGTTCGACGCCTTTAATAATACAAACATTCAAAACTTCCAAGAATCACATGGTTCTCAATTCTGAATAAGTAAATTAAACAATGTGGTTTTTCGCTTGACAAGTAAAGTCATACATAAATTCCTAGATTTTTAACAGGTAACACGCTCCAATAGTTAACGACATACTTTTCTCTTACCACAATTCATAAAATACTCAATTCCTTTTTTCATACTAAAACTAAGCAATACATATAAAGAAGAAAAATTGGTACTCTTTCATAGACCCAAATTTTAAAACCAGAGAAAGAAAAATAATCTACAACTCACTGTTTGACACACATGGCATTAGAATAAATACACACGGACTTACCAACTCTTACTCGGACACCCAAAGTTAACCCTCTTCAAAGAAAGGATAAGAAACTCAAATTATGCTCCGAGTAACAGAGAGTTAATCACCTAGGAGTGAAGGAACTACGAATAATAAGGATAGGGACCAGTTGTGAGGGGACATGATATCTAGGATATGTCATTTCCATATCTCATGAAGATTAACGTACCACAGGAAGCGCTAATACTGCTCAAGAATTGTACCTTTCAAAAAATTATGCTCAAAGTTTTAAAAATATAATTAGAAAATACTGCAAAACTGACAATGCAAAAAATAGGTGACTTACCTGAATTTAAACCTGCTGAAAGTACTCCAGACGTGGCAGCATTAACCACAGCATCATAATGGGAGGTATCACCTCTAATCTACTGGTCACAAAACACACAGAAAAAGAGAAAAATAAAAGATGATAATCCACACAAAACAAGAAGCAACAAAATTCACTTTCGGACACCTGTGGAAAATATTAGTCATGTCAGGATTAGATGAGAGATAGAAATCAGAAAGATGGATCGTTTAAGCTGTAGGAATAACTACTGACATAGCAGGTATTTCTCTGTTGGTCTTAGTTCTGATATTCTGATCTTAGCTTTATCTCGCCATCTTTTTCAATTAGAACGCCTAATCCTTTTGACTAGAAAGATAATACATCCTAAAAAAAGATAAATCAGAAAACACTGACCAAGACAAATGATATCATTCAAATAGAGCAGATTCTGATAGATTTTTCCCTTCCAACATCATTACGACCCAAAAACCACAAAAAAATATCAATTTGATGAATCAAAATAACATAAACTTCAATAAGGAATTTAATTCCAATACCTTTCTTACATATATTATTTTTCTTATCTATCAGAAGTATTTCTAACTTTTGGCGTAATAGTTGTTGTATCAAAAGTAATCCTATAATCTGTCATCCTTGATACTTGATAGAGTTTTGTTACATTTTCGATTAATTTTTTCATTGACGAAGTAAGGGTTGTAACAAAGCACGATCCTCTCATCAGGAAGAAGGACACATTTACTACTGTGCTCATCAATCCTAAATTGGTTTACCGCTGTAATTCATTTGAATCAACCTCAATATGAAAATTGATAGTCCTGTAAGACACAAGCTAGAGTGAAAAACTATTAAAAAAAAACTATCTGCAACCCTCATATTTTCATAGTCGTATAACCAAAAGGACCATCAAAAGAAACAATTGAAGGAAGCAAGATCAGAACAAGAAGGTATACAAAACAACGTCAAGATCTGAAGGAAGCTCACCACCGCACCGATACACAATATTGATTGATACTTTCTTGACTTGCCAAGTTGCTGAGCGACAACACCAATTTCAAAACTACCAGGAACCCACACAACCTGCGCAGAACACATATGAGGAAAAGACAAATGATGCCTTGAAATGGAAGACACTACTGATCATGGCTAAACTCTGCCTCAAATCTACGATACAACATATTCTAAAACAAAAAATGCCATTATGACGTGTTTTTTGTCTTTATAAATGAGTAATGTTTGGTTTATGCTCTAACATGGCACATCATGGAAAATTTTTACATGCTGAAGATTGGATCTTAAGAAGTATTTACTACAAAAAGTTCATGGAACCACACAAATTAACTTTCTTTTTCTGAGGGGGTGTATGTTCAAATGCACCAATGTTAATGGCATATTCAAAGTGATCAGTGTTTTTCTTTCCCATTCACTTCGAATTTGCTGTAGTTTTAATTGTTGATCTAACGTATTAATCTTAAACGTGATCTCAACCAGTGACTTTCTTCCTTTCATCCTCAATCCCAGCACATTTAAATAGAAGGAAAAGATAATCAGAAGGTTCCAGAAAGAGTGATGGACCAGAAATAATGGAGAAGAAAGACCAAAATACATAGATATATAATTCATGAAAAAATTATTATCTAACAGTTGCCTCGATCCAGATGGTATAATCAATTAATCATATAATCTTTTGAGACAGTAGCAAGAAAAAAAGACGGAGATAAATGTTGAACACATACATCAATGTCTTCTTCTCTAACTGAGTAACTCTTGAATGTGCTCAAAGCTCCCTCCAAAAGCTTCTTGGTGATCAGATCATTAAAACGTGCCACCACCTTTAGAACCACAAAGGGCAATCAATTTTCAATAATACAGAAAAGAACCAACAGAAGTTGAAATGTTGAAGCTATAACAAAATCAACAGCAATATAACTTCAAGTCAAACCAAACACATGAAAGTGCAACATAATAAGTTCATTTACTTGCTAATATCATGCGCAGAAATAAAATTCCAAATGTGAGACAAAATGGCCAACATCTTGAAATCCTTTCTAAAGAATAAATGGATGGCTATTTTTAGCTACATTAACCATACTTTTACTGATATACTCGATTCTCTGTTAAAGATCCTTACATTAATAAAATACTCCCTGAAACCCAATTCGTCTGGCAGTGTTAATGAGACACGGAGTTTGAGGGGAAAAAGGAAGACCTTTGACACATAAGCTAAATAAACATAGAAATGCCAGAATATCCTTACTAACAAAGGACTTCCTCTGTTTCATTTTATTTGAACTGTTTTACTGGTCATGGAGTTTGAGAAAAAAAGAAAACATTTAGAGGTCTTAAGATAATCCATTAAATTTTTGTGGCAATAAAAACAGGATATCGAGGATTAAAACTGGAAAGTTAGAAATTGAATAGGTCATTTGTTAAACATACGAAAAAGGAAAGAGTGTCACGTAAAATGGAACAGATGGAGGACTTATTTTATATCCAACTCATAGTTCATCTATTTTTTTATTTTTAATCCTTTCTTTTGTAATCAACTTTTCACATACTCCCCCCGTCCACTTCTCATCATATTGATATCAAAAGAAAATTGCAATTTATAGTACTTTTCGTATAGTTTTTGAATATCCATTTTTTATTTTTTTTAAAATTATCGAACTAATGTAATCTAAAAGTTAGTCAAACTGACTTTCAAAAAGCACAACATCCAACTCATAGTTCATCTATTTTTTTTATTTTTAATCCTTTCTTTTGTAATCAACTTTTCACATACTCCCTCCGTCCACTTCTCATCATATTGATATCAAAAGAAAATTGCAATTTATAGTACTTTTCGTATAGTTTTTGTATATCCATTTTTTATTTGTTTTAAAATTATCGAACTAATGTAATCTAAAAGTTAGTCAAACTGACTTTCAAAAAGTACAACATGACAATTAGTAGTGAACGGAGGGAGTAACGTACTTAAATGCGCATGATTCAAAAATCTTTCTTTTTTACATTCTTAAATTTTATGGAAGTCAAAACGACACAAACAAATTGAAACGGAGGGAAGTAATGAAGAACAAATAAAGGGTAACAGGATAAACACACTCACAATAGCAAAACGATGTCCTTGGGCAGAAATAAGAGACCCAGCCAACTCTCGAACAGCTGATGTTTGAACCAAATCCCGACGATCACACTGTTGTCTCTCAATTCCACATCCAAAACCTAATCAATTGAGCAAACAAATTTCACAAATCTGAAACAACACCAAAAATGGAATTAAGTTAAAAAAAACTAGTACTAACCTAGAGATTGAGTGAATGAGAGAGCAGCAGTTGATTTGGGAATGCTTAGGGATAAAAAGGGACGATGACTATGAAGCTGCTGCAAGTATGAAGTATTAACGAAATTCGATTGAGGACGAACAACAACACTGAATTCTACAAATGCCGTAGTTGCCATTACTGTGATGTTCACAAAGTAAAGAGAATTTTCTTGCTTTCACCAAATTGTATGAAAATGAAGAAAAAGGAAAGGGATTGAAGTTTAAACAGAGGGGAAAAAAAGGTGAGGAAGAGATATTAATGACTACAAGAGGAGTAGATGAGATTGTAGCCAACCCTATGTGTTTTTTTTTGTTTTTCTGTTTAAATTCATATTAGAGCTTCGATTATATTTGGATGGTGTAATGTAAGGTTCATTTGGTGTAGCACTCTCAACGTAATCTTTTTCATATTTTAGAGTCGAACTCGAAACTTCTAATTCAAAGTAAAATGTTTGTTTTCATGAAAAGTGAGTTCATTTCTGACTTATTTTGTCATATTTAATTGGTGAGTGGATAAAAAATATTTTCTTAGAAGATTATGAATCGATTTTCATTGAGTACATGTTTTTCCTTTTAATTTTATTAGAGGAGCACTCCTATTTTAAAAATTCTAAATTTGTTAATATTAATTAGGATTGAAATTATGAACTTGTTATACTTATTAAAATTATTTATCTACAATCTCAAATCAATCTCACAAAGAAAGACAAAGTAAATATCATTTTTAGGAAATTTATACAAGGAAATCTTAGTAAGAGTTAAGTAACTAGTAGTTGTACCTTTTGATTTGGAGATGGCATGCAGTCTACACTTGTTTGAATATTTGATATTATTTTATCTTGTTGCATTTTTATTTGGTATCTTTAAAATTTGAATATAAAATCTTGTCTATTTTCCTACAATTTCAAATGTATCATTACACCTAGCTCTCCCAAAGAAACTATGAATGTTATATAGAGTGAAATATATTGCACTTTTTGTAGCATGCGCATTTGTTATGAGAAGAGATCTTCTCTATTAATGCTTGAATATGTATTAGCGGGACAGAAAAAATAAGGATATATTATAAATTGAAATATCGGATGGGATTATTTTATTTTACTTTTTGTATAGAATAATAATTTTACTATTTTAATATAAATGATAAGATAAAATAATTCTAAAATTAATTATTACCTTATATCAATATGGATCAAAATTAATTTAAAATTTATCTCCAAATTATTATACCACACGTTATAGAGCTTAAAGATAAAGGGTTTATTAGTTATAGTTACTTGTCTATTTATTGTGTCAACAGAAGCATCCTCTTTTCTCTTAAATTGATCAAGAAGATTGATAAGCACCTCTAGGGATTTATTGATATGCTGGACGAACTAAGATTGTGTTGGGATAAAATTTAGTATGGAATAAGTTATACAGGATCATTAATTAGTATCGAGGGAAATAGTTTTTGTCAAAAGTTAAAATAATAGTATCAAAATTAATTATTTCGTGATAACATAATAATAATAAAAATATTTCTAAGATCCGTCAAACCCTTTTTCAATTAAATAAGGTGAGCTATTTTTTAAAAGTAAAATGTCAAAAGGGACAATACTTTTTTATAGAGATCAAAAGAGACAATCCACTTGAAATTCATAGGATTTGATTTTACCAAGTTCATAAATTCAGTAGAGAATGTTCTAAATTGACCTTGATAAGTCATTACCAAATTTACATTAAAATGTCTAATATTTGGCCTTAACAAGGTCATTATTCAGATAAAAACAATCTAAAGTCAAAATAAATTTTAATTTCAATTAAGTATGTCTAAAATTGTTTTCAAATAAGTGTCTTGATCCTCAAAAAAGGATACGAGTTAAATGACTGCTTAAAGCTTTTTATGAAAAAACAATCTAAGCACACAAACATTCTTATCGTATACACTAATCTTCTCTATAAAAATTATTACATATTGTCTTATTGATTAATAATTGTGAAAATTGTATATAATGACAAATTAATAAATCAAATTAATTGTTATAACCATCCTTTGATTTAATTGTGTCCTGTAGCAAATTGTTTGCCAAACACTTCTCTCTCTCAAACTCTCGCTCGCCACTCTCATCTCTCGCTTGCTTCATCTCACTTTTATACAAACACGAGTGTATAAAATTTGTTTCATTTGTATAAAGCGAGAGGAAAATGTATAAATACATATATTTTTGTTCCCCTCTCCTAGATCTCGCTCGCCACTCTTCCCAATCTCGCTCGCCACTCTTCCTAATCTCGCTCGCCACCCTCGCCTCTCTCGCTTATACAAACAGAAACAAGATGTATAAATTGTGTGTTCGTTTGTATAAAGCGAGAGAAAATTGTATATACACATGCAAATACATATATTTTCGTCCTATACACTTATAATTATACAATAAAAATACTCCCCTGCCCATTTTCTTTTGTCTTTCTCTCTTTCGCGTTTTATACAAATTCAATTTGTATATAATTTCTCTCTTTCTCGTTTTACACAATTCGATTTAATTGTACATTCCCTGCCCAAGTCTCTTTTGTCTTTCTCTCTTTCTCATTTTATACAAATTCAAATTGTATATAATCGTTCTATACACTTATAATTATACAATTCGTTTTATACACTTCATTTTACACAATTCTCTGCCCAAGTCTCTTTCTCGTTTTATACACTTCGTTTTATACAATTCACTTCAATTGTATATGTATAGCGAATTATACATTTATATGTTTGCTATGGAGTGCAATAATGCAAACTTTGCTATAGCATACAAATATGAATTTTATGTTTGCTATATGTGAAAGTTTCCCTTAATAATATCATACCAGATTTAAGCCAAATAGATATCCCCTCGTTCTCTTCAATCTTTCTTCTCTCTCTCTCTCTCTCTCTCTATATATATATATATATATATATATATATATAT
>NC_028644.1:5677605-5690156 GCF_001406875.1 Solanum pennellii | reverse complement strand
TATATATATAATGAATGTATTAGTGCATTTTTTTTATACTAGACTAGATATATGTATCATTGACAACAATACATAGGAAGAGAGGCAAGCGAGAGAATCTGGATATTCCGTATACATGCGAATCATACTTGAATACAATGTATCTAAAACAAAATGACACCTAATATGATACTTATGCATCCTAGATGCACGTATCTGAATGTACTAGATACATGCAACTAGCAAAGAAAAAATGATATGAAAGCGAATTTCCAATGATCATGGTGTAGAATTTTCACGTACATGTGAAGAATCAAGGATTGCATTGGTGTTTTAATTATTGGGTTACATCCTCCTTATATAGGAGAATAGTCCTATACTAGCTACACTAGGAATCATTGAAGAGTCCTATACTAGATACACTAGGAATTCTAATACAACACAAATATATTATTTACACCTTATCCTAGTCAACTACATCAGCTTTAGTCATACAAAGTATAGACTTGTATATAAATTAGGATTTAGTAGTCTAGTCCTAGTGTAACTCAAACTCTAACTCGCCAGACGACTTCACTGAACCTGTTCCTTTGACACGTTCCATCAACTTCCTTCAACACTTCCCCTCAAGCTAGTGAGTGGAGGGACTGTAACTCCTAGCTTGCGACAAACTCTGCAAAAACCTATTTGGTTAATGCTTTTGTATGAATATCTGCTAATTGATCCTTAGACCTCACAAACTGAGTAACAAGTTGTCCTCTGGCCACCTTCTCACGAACAAAATGATAGTCTATTTCAACATGTTTAGTTTTAGCATGCATAACTAGATTAACTGTCATGTACAAAGCACTCATGTTATCACAATACAATGTAGGTACAGATCGAAGAAACACCCCAAGGTCATGAAGTAGATACGTGATCTATGTCATCTTTGAGGCAGTGGAGGCAAGTTCTCTATACTCAGCTTCAGCACTTGAGCGAGCAACTATGGACTGTTTCTGGAGGTCCAAGAAATACAGTTTGCACCTAGGTAGATGTTGTAGCCTGTAGTTGATCTCCTAGTTGTGGTACAACCTCCCCAATAAACATCTGAGTATCTATACAACCTATATGGTGATTGTGAAATAAGTATAAGTCCAAAGTGCAAAGTGCCTTTGATATACCTGAGAATCCCTTTTACACCTTGAAGATGCCCATTGTTCGGATTTTGCATAAATTGGTTTGCTAAATTTACAACATGAGTAATATCCGGTCTTGTGATAGTCAAGTACTGAAGGCTCCCTACTATCATTCTATAAAAGGATGTTTCAACCAGGCTTCTTACAGCTTCATGTAGACCATGCTTTGAAGCCAAAGGAGTGGCTAAAACCTTTGCAAAAGTCATTTCTGTCTTGTCTAGCAGCTCAGCAACATACTTACTCTGCCTAAGTGGATAGCCCCATCAGAATACTTAAGCTCAACTCTAAGAAAGAAGTGTAAATGGCCAAGATCATTCATGGAAAAGTCTTTCCCAAGTTGTCGAACAAATTCTGAGACATGTGATGGGTTGCTACCTGTGATAATAATATCATCCACATATAACAAGAGAAATTTGATGCCTCTGTGAGCTTGCAATGTAAATAATGAAGAATCTGCCTTACTACAGATGAAGCCAAGGTGCAGGAGATGCATGTTAAACGTATCAAACCAGGCTCTTGGTGCTTGTTTAAGACCATACAACGCCTTTTTAAGTAGACACACATATTGAGGATTCTTGGGATCAATAAATTCAGGAGGTTGACTCATGTACATCTCCTCTTGTAAGAACCCATGAAGGAAGGCATTTTTGACATCGAGTTGTCTAACTTTCCACCTTGAGCTGATGACAATGGATAGAACTACCCTTATAGTTGTTGCTTTAACCACAGGGCTAAAGGTTTCTTCAAAGTCTATAACTTCAAGTTGAGAGAATCCACTGGCCACAAGTCCGTCCTTGTATTTATCTATTGTTCCATCAGCTTTTAGTTTGGTCTTGAACACCCATTTTGAGCCAACCAAATTTATACCAGGAGATTTGGGAACCAATATCCATGTCTTGTTAGTGTGTAAAACATTGATTTCCTTCTGCATTGCTGCAAGCCACTGAGGTGACTTAAGTGCTTCCTTAATAGTGTTTGGTTCCCTCAGAGTATCTTTGATGCTTTGCGCAACAAGTGATAAGTGATGTTCCTTCGCCTTGCGTCTAGTGATCATATGATGCCCTTGTGGTGCATGAAGTACCTCAACTGGTCATCAACCAAAATAGTTTCAGATTGATGGTCCACAGGTACATGGTCCACAAGTACATCAACTAAAGTGGTTGTTTGATCATGCTCAGTGACTGAACCTGTAAGTGTAACATGTTCCTCAGCGTCACTGGCAGATTCAAAATTTACAACATCACATTCAACCTGTTCTACAACATTTAATCATGCACTTTAGTGGTCAACAAAACTTTCATCATCAACAATTATAGGAGTAGGAGCAACATTATCACTATTAATGTGTGTACTGAAAGCCTGTACTTCCCCTGAATCAGCATCATGTGTCTGTAATTTAGAGAAAGATTCAACAAAAGTAGCAAGGTAAGGTGAGACATCAATGTTAGTTTGAGATTGATTTGGAGACACATAGGGTAATGTGTTTTCATCAAACACAACATGTTTGGATATGTAAACACTCCTTGTAGATGAATGATAGTATCTATATCCTTTGTGTAGGCTGCTATACCCTATGAACATACAAGGGTATGTCTTTGGACTGAACTTGTTACTACCCTTGATATATGGAAAACATCTACACCCAAACACTTTTAGACTATTGTAATCAGGTTGTTCCCCATACAACTTAACAAATGGAGTCACCATCTTTAGGACTGAGAAAGACAGTCTATTTATAAGAAATACTGCACTGAGGAAAGCCTCAATCCATAGACACAAAGGTAGGTTAGCATGAAGAAGTAGAGTTTCCACAATATGTCTATGTTTTCTCTCTGCGACTCCGTTTTGTTCAGGTGTGTTAGGACATGAAATATGCCTCACAATTCCACAATCTTCCAAATGTTTGATGAAGTCTGTTTTTATAAACTCACCACCTCCATCACACTGAAAAATCTTAATTTCTTTAGAGAATTTGTTTTTCACCATTTTCTGAAATTTTACAAAGACCTAAAACAATTCAGATTTCTTTTTTAGTGGATAAATCCATGTATATCTCGCGTGATCATCAACAAAAATGACATAATATTTCATATGTTGTGAAGATTCAATAAGAGCACGTCCCCATAAGTCACAATGGATTTTCAATAAAGGTTCTTTCTCAATTTTATTTCTCAAGCCAAATGAATGTTTACAACTCTTTCCCAACTGACAACTAGAACAAACAGTAGGCATTTTATTCCAACTACTAATGTTAATGCGACTATTACTATTCAAAAACTTTAAAGACTTCAAACTAGGATGTCGTAATCTAGTATGCCACATGTTGTCTGATGTGTTCAAATCATGTGCAGCAGTTAAAGCATAAAGATTGTTATCTTTCAAAGCATAGAGTCCATTCCTTTTAGTTTCCTTGGCCAGCGGTGTCCTTGTCTTCTTGTCCTTTACAACAAAATTAGTTTCATCAAATTCAAGAGTGCAACAAGTATCCTTTGCAAGCTTACTAACTGAGAGTAAATTCTTATTAATCTTAGGGATTACATGAACTTCCTTCAATTTTAGACCTGATCTAGATGTGTTCCCAACATGTATTATGTCTAACTTTGATCCATTCCCAATAATAATTTTATCTGGTCCATTGTAGTGTGTAAGATCAGTTAGGATACCTGAGTTATGTGTCATATGAATACTTGCTCCTGAGTCCACATACAAGGTGTCATCATCGTTTTGAAGATTAGTGGCAGTGGTAGCTCATCTGCGGCTTGGTAAGAGTAATCCCACCTGTTAAAAACACTTAAGAGCAGTATGGTTATTCCTACCAAAAATTTGACACACATCAGAATTTTTCCTCTCATGACTTCCACTTGAAGGATTGTTCTGAGGATCAGGTTCGGTTCTGCTGTTATAGGAACCTGCTCCCTGTTCAGCAGACTTAAATCCTCTTTCTCTGGAATTAAAGTTATTGTTTCCTCTTCTTTGAGAGTAGTTTCCTCTTCCCTGCCTCTTTGGGCAGAGAATGTCATGTTATGATTTTGTTGAGACATTTCTTTTTCATCTCCCCTCATATGAAAATCCCTAAGAGCATTAATAAATTGATTAAGAGTAGGATATGATGCCTTACCTAACATAACGGTCCTCAAAGTCTTGTACTTAAGACCTAGACCTCTAGCAAAGTTAATCCCTTTACTATCCTCATCTACAGGCTTGTGAATGGTTGCAAGACCATCAGATATGCCTTTGAATTCCTTAATGTATTGATCAATTGATTTGGTTCCTAGCTCACACTTTGCAGCTATTGCTTGAGCTGGAACTCCTTATCTTTTGTTGCTTGAAGATATGCTTCTTCCAAGCATTCCCACATCTCCTTGGCAGTTGAGCAGCCTACGATCAGGTACATGCTTTCTTCTGTCAAGGTGCCTTATATCCAACTCCTTAATAACACATCTTTCTCCTCCCAGTCATCAACAATGTTGGTGTCTTCTGCATCCTTCTCGCTTGCTGCAGTTTTCTCAAGAGTCTGTCTAGTAGAACATGTTGTGTTACGTGTTTCTGTGATGAGATAGGTTAATCTCATCACTTGAATTAACTGATTCATTTGCATCCTCCATATAAGATAATTCGTTGACTTAAATTTAATGGAGCAGGACGAAATAAGATGATGAAGTGAAGAGGTTGAAAGAGTATTGGTAGAAGGGGCCATTGCGATTTGATAATTTTTTTTGATCTAATACGTTAAAGAGCGGAAAAAAGCTTTATTGCTCTGATACCATGTAGAATTCTCACGCATATGTGAAGAATCAAGGATTGTATTGATGTTTTAATGATTGAGTTACATCCTCCTTATATAGGAGAAGAGTCCTATACTAGCTACACTAGGAATCATAGAAGAGTCCTATACTAGCTACACTAGGAACCCTAATACAACACAAATATATTATTTGCACCTTATCTTAGTCAACTACATCAACTTTAGTCGTACAAAGTATAGACTTGTACATAAATTAGGATTTAATAGTCTAGTCCTAGTGTAACTCACTCTAACTCGCCAGATAGCTTCACCAAACCTGTTCCCCCGAACCTGTTCCTTTGACGCGTTCCATCAGCTTCTTTCAACACATGGAACATTATCAGGACCTTAACTAGTGAAATTTGTACTTTTAGCTCTAAATTTATACACTTGGGCTCATTTATTGTTGCACATATGCATCATGGTGGGTGGTCTTCAAATTGTTTGGCTTGATTTGGGTGTCAATATGTTCTTTCTATAAGAGCTAGGTTATTAGGCCAGAGATTCTCACTTGGCAAGTAGCACAATTGCTATAGTGCAATATGTCTAATTAAGTTAGTACACAGGCCTAAAGATGTACCAAAAAAGGGACCTAAAGAAGCAATGTATATTGCCTGATTGACTAGAGTTGGAGATGTAGAAAACTAGAGTTGTATAATTCTCAACTTTTTTCTATATAAGCTTTTGTTAATCCTGTACTGTTTGCATTTTTACATCCAAACATCTCTGGTGCTTCTTTCATACAAGGTTCATTTGATTTAGTAAAAAACACAAGATAGATTGAACCTATACGACTCAAACGGCCAAATCAACCATAGCGTATTTCATCATGCGAACAAGATATATCCCCTCTCATTCACACCAATTTCAGTGAAGTAGGAAGTTATCACATAGTTATAATAGGCATCGATTTGCCTCGGCCCATGGAGAATCCCTTAGTACCATCTGGCATACGAGGTACAGAAGATTGCTTGGCTGCTGCTGACTGCTCAAGAACAGGCTTCCCTACACCAACACGGATGATATTTGAGAGGGAATTTTGCACATTACTTCCACGATTCACGTTTGATAAGGGAGCTCCTAAATGACCTCCACGATTGTTTTGATGAGACTGCGGACGTCCACGTCTCTGACCCTGTCCCTTACCCCGACCCCGACCCTGACCACGCCCACGCCTCTGCCCATCACTGCCATGCTCCTCCTGTAGATGTAAAATAAAAATGAAAGCACCGACCACAGAATAGATCTTGTTAAAAACCAGTCCCTGTAGGATTATGTGGTGCAGTTACTAAATACTAACTGGATACGTCCCCTTGTGCTAGGAATAGAAGGAGATTCACTTACTGCAAGCTCATTGGATTTAGCATCAATATGGTGGCGTGACTCTTCATTAAGCTTCTCGTTGATCTCTAATGCAGAACCATCATCCCCCTTGAAGTTTTCACTATCATGACCAGCTTTTTTCCCTTGAGCTTGACCAGATTCTTCCTGTAAGTTCAACCAGAATCCTTACACACATGATAGTAATAAAACATAAAATCAAATACAACCAGATACATTTATTTATGGCAAGAAGGCTTAATTTGAACTTATCTCACAGGTGGAACATTAGTCAAGAAACTTTCTTTTAGTTAAGTGAAAAAATTGGGTAAGATCCACTGGATCTGGTAACAGGTACATCCCAAAAGCTACTCCTACTACTGCCAAGGGAGATACTGGCATCCAACCATAGAAATTCTTCAGCAATAACTGCTTCTGAATGGGAAGGCAAGGAATGGACTAGAAACAATAAATAAAAACATAATAAGATGACTTAAAAATGCAATGTTTCCCTGTCGATCTATTTCTTTTCCTTCCAATGCTTCAGAACAATCAATCCCTTGAAGTTATTTTAGATGTATAATTGACAAATAAATCTCGGTAACTGGATCAGAAGCACTCAGAACAAACTTGGACTACAAATATGTAGTCTTGAGTATCTAAATGATGTCATTAACATCAATCATCAGTTCTGAATGCTCATTCTTCTTTCACTAAATGATAAACAGAATAATATGCTCCTTAATTGATGTAAGAAAAGGGAAAGACTGTTCAAGACTCACTGAGCTTCTAAGAAGTAATCGGACTTCCAGAGCATTTCTCCAGTTATCATCATTTAACTCTACAACCTGTAACATAAGATCACAAAAGAAATATAGGATGCCAGAGACGGAGATATTGAAAATGTTACTAGAAACAACATTATATTAACTTACCGCCCTCTCAGCCAATTCGGCGGTTTCGTATTCCACAAATGCGTGTAACTGCATTCAGATATTCAATTCAGATTCTCGAAAAGGAATACCTTTATACCAAGTACAAATATAGACCCTTTGTTATTTTATATACAAGACTACAGAACTATGTAGCAGTACCAATTTATTCCAGTCATTGTTCTTTGTATACTAGCACTGCTAGTAAAGTCGAGCTTTATTTCCCAAAAACAGAACATAAACAACTCGAACATGACATTAACCATTTCTTAAGTTAATTCTGGCTGTAGTTGGGCGAAGGCATTGAGTTCAAGATTTCCCACGGATGAATGAACTACTATACCACACAATCAGCAAGTAAATCACACCACCTACCTTGTTGCTGTGAAGAGTACTATCTGACTTTGCTGTTCTAGATCCTGAAGATGCCCCACCATTGGAAGACTGAGGTAAGCAGGTGCGTATCATTTTAACGCTGATGCAGTAAGAAAGAATGTTAGAAAGGTTGATGATATTTTATGTTAAGGATATCTTCTAAACATACAGACCATAAAAAGTATTTTACCTTCCAACTGCTGAGAAAATCTTCATGAGATTCTGATGGCAATGATCCTCAGACAAATTTTCAGCAATCACAATTCGAGACTTAAAATGACAAACAGGAACCAGAACAACAAAATACTGATAAATATCTGATATCAACTACTAGGTGGAAATAAATGTTCAATCGAACTTTGTTTGTTGTAAATCAGAACAGTTAGAAACAAAAAGACCTACTTGCAGTTCTTTTAAGTCGGTTTCGGCCAAAGGAATTTTGCGTTTAACCTTCATTCCATCTTCACTAACAACCTAAGAGGACAAAAGGAAAATAAAGAAATACATTAAAATGAGTAAATTAACAAAGAGCTTATGTATTTGAGAGAAATTATCGCTGGAACTTACATGGTGGAAGTGTGTGATTTGCAAAAGAAGAATACTTAACATAGGCAGCGGGACTAATTTTGGGTGGGAAAGGGGTGGAAGGTGAAGAGGAAAAACTCACCAGCTTTGTAGAGCTCCGCAGAACTTGAGCAAGCTGTGCATGATTACGTATAAGAGCTTTAATCTTCTTGAACAACGCAACTACAGATATTGGTACTGTAGCAAAGAAAAGAAGTCCAGGTTGTCTTAAGAAAGATCTCATCAGAAACAAATACTTCAAATATCTATAAAACATAAATTAGCAAGGAGAGACTCGAAGCACAAAGGCTAAGGACCTCACCCCCACCCACCTACCCCACCCTTTATCACACAGAGTCAAGGGTCAAGGCAGTGTTGTGAAAGACGATTGCATTGTCACCAGTGGCGAGAGGCGAGGCAACCCTTCATCGCCTATTAGCTTTGTGGCAAGGCGATAAAGGCAAGAGCCGTGTATTTTCTTAATGAAAAGTCTACAAATTTAGGGTTTTAAAAGTCAAAAGATAATTTTAGGGTTTTCTAGTCGACTCGACTCGACTTCTCCGGCTTCTCCGGCAACAGCCAGACTTCTCCGACGACTCCAAGGTCCAACTAATACATGTTTCTTCTTTTCTCCTTCCTTTGCTTCTTTGTCCTTCTCCTTCTTCAGACTTCATAATTACTTTTACCTCTATTTGTTTTCTCATTGTTTTGACTTTTATTTAGTTTTTCTTATTCAAGATCTAGAAATCTAGTATGTACTATCTATTTTCAATTTTTTAAATTGAAATATTTGCAAATTTGTTATTGCTATTGAGATTTGGATTATTTATATATGCAATTAAATAGTATTATTTTTTTGTATTAATGAAGTGCTGCTCTTGTCTCCTTCCACCGTCCAAAACAATGGCTAAAGGACAACTTACCATAACCTTCCTGATGCTTGAGCATATGCTTTATTAAATGATCAGTTGTTGCCAAATTTAAATCACTGAAATAGAACTCCACCTACAGACAATGGAAACACATCGGAATTAGTATAATACACAAAGAACAACACACAGTGTCTCACTCTTATAAAATTTCATAAACACTTAGAAACTTTTCTAAAATCTAGCATCACTATCTTATAGCTTCAAAAGAATTCGGCAAGTTAAGAATGCACATTGCAGAATCAGTTTGTTAATAACTTACAGCTAGTACTATAAGCTCAACGGAATTATGAAAAAATAAATCAAATAACGCGCACTTCTACTCAATCATACATAAAATCCACACTACATATGCAATTTTAAACACACCCAAATTTCAATTTATCATTTGCATAGAACCCACACTCTAAAGAAACAAACGCAACAATCCCTAAATAATAATACAGAGTACACAAGGGTGTGGCCTGAAGTAGAATAAAAACCATGAGGTCTCAGGTTCAAATTCCAAACGAGACAAAAACACTGTGATTTGTTCACATCTCATCAGTTGATCATGGGCGGGGGCAAGTATCAAGCGGAATTAGACAAGTATGTTGATCACAAATCACGGTTATATAAAAAAATGTATATACATATATAAGCAGTAATACAACAAGAACTACTACTACCACCACCACTCCACTCCATCTAGGCGGCTACATTCCAGTACTCAATAATTAATCTTTTAGAACAAATCCAGTTTTGGATTAAGCATCAAGAGTAATAGATACATAAAAATTTCTACTTACTTGATTAACAATCTTTTGCGCAGCTTCATCAGTTAACCCTCCACGTTTACTAGCACTAGCATGATCTACATCAGCTACACCACCACCACCGCCATAATACGGTGATGGATACTGAACCTGCAACTGAGGAGCATATACATAATGGTTCGGAAGCGGATGAAAATCAGCCTGATTCAAATCGTTCAAAGACGGCGTAGGAGAAATCGACAGCGGAACGAATGCCGGCGCCAAGGCGTTAAGTTTGGTGGCCGTGGGGGAAGGGAGATCAGACGGTGAAGAACAAGAGTCTGTGTGATCAGACGGTAGAGATGTAGCCGATGAATCGGTGAGTAAATCAACGGCAATTGCCGATTCTTCCATAGCCATAACCGATGAAAATCTTGTTAGGGTTTAGAATTTTTTTTTTAGTTCATTCATAGAGAAAACAATGAAAAGGATTTTCCTAGACAAGTACTCAATGCTGTTATTTGGAATTTATGGGACCAAATCATTGACTTCCTTTACTCTTTATTTCTTCTCTTTTCCACCTTTATCATAAATAAATAAATAGCATAATTTATTATTATTATTATTATTTGTATGTAAATTTTATTCACCACAATAGACACTACTCTTATATTATGTATTTATTAATAGTAAGCACTGAAAGTCATAATTTCACTGATTTTAAATTTCCTTTCCAGAACATTACTCCCTCAGTTTAAAAATAAATGATCTAGTTTAACTTAGAGCGAAATTAAAAAAAAAGAAGAAGATTTTTTTGTCTTGTGGTTCTAAACTAAAGTTATATCAAATGTACCAAAATACCCTTTAATCCTGTGGTTTTAAACATATCACGTGGAAAATTAAAGTTAAAGTTTTGGCAAAAAAGGAAAGTGATCATTTTTTTTAAACAAACTAAAATAAAAATATGATCATTAATTTTTAAACAAAGAGAGTAATAAGTTAGTAACAAAGCTCAATTGCGCTATTTTTTTTCCATTAAGGATGATACTGGAGATCAGAAGTTATCTGGAAGGTCTTCAAAATTTTTGTTAAATAGTTCATAGCTAATACAAATAGATCGATATTGAATCTCTTTGTTTTATCCTTCTCCTTGCCTTAAATGGTGTTATATTGTGTTCATTAAATATGAAAAAAATAAGTAATTATTGTATCACACTGCATTATCTATTTGATGACTCTAGTACGCATTTATAGGAAGAAAAGAGGGGAAGCGAGAGGAAAAGAAAAAGAGAATAATTATGAAATATCTTTTGATAAAAAATGTGGAGGTTGGTAATGATAGTTTTAGAAAAGAAATATAACAAATGTTAAAAAATTATAGCTTCAAAAGTAATTTGAATTAAAAAAAAAATGACATCTATTTAAGAAGTTTAAGTTTGGAAAATGGTGGAAGGTGATAGCTTGAGAAACGGAGAAGAACAAAATAAAATAAAATAGAAATGATTAAATATAAGTCTTTCACGCGTCATTGATAAGTGTATCTCAATTACTTTGTCATATTAATAAAAAGTTTCAAAAAAACACATCAAAACCTGATAAAAGATGTATAAAATGAACAAAACTCAGTCTAGGTGATTAAGTGATATTATAAATCCCCTCTTCCTTAGCTATGATAGCAAGATGAAGAAGAGTCAACCACACGTAAAAAGAGGTAGCTAACTAATTGATATTACTGTCAATTTCTTTTTAATCAATTTGAGATATGTTTCATTATGTCTTTCCCAATGTTCTCAATCATGTAAATTTTTGTAGTTGTCTTTGAGCTACGACTTTTAATAATTTACATTTGCAGGATACACCTTTAGAGTGATGGACAAAAAAACTTACATTAACTTATAAAGATGTGTTTAGATATCCAACATTTAAAGTTTATGTAATTGTAATTAAGAACTCATGATGAATGTAGAATATAATTTTTTAGATGTTGCATAGTTGTAATATTTTTGATGTTTACTATGTATTTAATCAAACTAAATAACATGTTGGGTCTGTGCTACACAGGGGCGGATTTATAGATATAGATACATACATATATATATATATAGATATAGATACATACATATATATATATATAGATATATATACATACATATATATAGATATATATACATACATATACATACATATACATACATATGTGTGTCTGTGTGTGTGTGTGTGTATCAACATTTTATTAAAACAAAGTGTTTTATACAGTTCAAAACCATAAACATTTTGATTATAACAAAGTGTTTTATACAGTTCAAAGGAAAATACATACTCGTTCCACAAATGGATATACTTAGTTTAGCAAATTAAGCTTTCATTATCTATGAACTTCTTCTAATTTAATAAAATGATAAACTAGTTAGCTCTAGTATGTATCTTTTGATGCATCTAGTATCCTTTTCTCTACGCACTTCATTTAATATTTTGAACACTCCTTTATCTTTTTTTATGAATATATTGTCTGAATAGGCTTGGACAATAGTGTATTAATCTAAATTACTTTATATAACTCTTAAATCATTTAATTAGCTAATTCTCTATCATCTAGAACAATAGTAATTGATAAATGAAGATGTGATGTATATCTTTTTGTTTCTCATTAAATATATTCTGTGCATCTTTAGTTTATGTGAAATATATATAATCCAATTTGATTTGTGCATTTTGAGATTAAAGTTAACACTTTTAAGGTGATATATTTTTTTTTT
>NC_028644.1:5660174-5677287 GCF_001406875.1 Solanum pennellii | reverse complement strand
TATATATATATATATATATATATATATATATATATTGAACCCCCTGAACATACACCAAAGGCGTAGCTCAGTGGCGTTGTGTAACACTTTGAAAAGTCAAGACCTAATCTAGAGCCTAACATGAGTATCCAAGGGTTTAGATACTGTTTTATGACCTAAAATAATGCTTAGAAGTCATCCGAGAAATTTTAGAGTCGAGACGTCAAAGGACGTCTATGACGTCCGGAAACTAGTCTAATTGAACTAGTTGACGTCGCGATATTTGGGCATGGTTTTGGAGGGTCAAATGAAGTCTAAAAATTGTAAAAAGACTTTTATTAGGTACAATGTAGTATAGAGAGTCTAAACGTCCAATAACGATGCCCAATGACCACTCGAAGGGTCATGGAGGAGGACCCCAACATGGGTGGACAGGCTGCCAAAGCAGCTTGCGAAAGTCAAGAATCAGTGGGCTGCTGCACGAAGCGCAGCCCACACGGACCTCACTGTCCCAAAATTTATTTTGAAAATAAAATGTGTGTTGGCCCCGCGACGCGGAGCCACTTCTCAGATTCGATAAAATCGTATTTTTGACATTTAGACTTCACAAAAAGACCAAATTTAAGTAAGGGGTATTTTGGATAATTTAGGGGGTGATTATATATATCCTAAGGATCATTTTGAAGTCATTTTTCACTCACCCAAACCCGATTCCCAAAACAAAACTCAAAATCGCTCACTTCTCTCTACTTTCTCTCTCCGCGGTTCCATTGAAGAAGGAACAAAATTTGAAGAAGAAGGTCAATTTCTCTAGGGTTTAACATCAATTTCTTGGATTAATCTTTATTAAGGTATGTGTTCTTCACTCTTGGGATTCCTTTCCCCAACAGGTTCTCTCAAAGTTGAAATCTAAATTACCCAACTTATGGGGTTTTCCAATTCTAATGGGATTTCTTTTTAACTTCAAATTGATGATAAATTATGTTTTCATATGACTAATTGAGTATAGATTGTTGATTAATTGATTTTAATTGATGCAATTTCATGTTGATCATGTTCCCTTCCCCAATTTCCCAAATTTTAGATCTTGGTCATGAATTGATGGGAATTGAAGAATGAATTGATTATTAGACTTGTTTTTATCTATTCTAATACATATGGATTGACTAGGATAATCTATGGTTGTGATTGAATCTAATTCTTGATGAACCCTATTTCCCCTAACCTAGGTTATGAATTGATATTAATTTGGGTAATGATGATGCAATTGGCCTAGTTCTTGTGTTAATTACTATTGACTGATATTACTACACCTAATATTGGATGTAATTGGCTTGTTGATGGTAAGACCATGATGATGGCTTTTTAAGGAGATTTGTTAAGTATTCATGATCCTAACCTTTACTTCAAGTATGATGGTTTGTGATTGGTGATGTAGTTCAATTGAAGTATACCTTGTGAATAGCCTACATAGGTGTTGGTATGATGTTGAATTGAAATGTCTTAACTATGTGATTGTGAGATTTTGATTGCCTATGTGTATTGTTATGAAATGATGATGATTATATGCTAATCTCACATATGAGGGTTACCATGAAAGGACATTTTCATTCTATTCCTAATGAGCTAATGACAATGACTATACATGGGATTAGGCCCTATGACCTAAACTAAGTGATGATTTATAACGAAAGACATTTCAAAAGGGACTTAACTTAGCATAGAGTGAACTTGACAATGGGAGGTGTTGACTTCCCATCGAGGAAGATTTACCTTATAGTTCCATATGAGGTGTTGAATCCTCTATGAGGGACACTCAATGGATTCCGATGAGATGAGGCTCCAATGTCGTAGGCATGCAGAAAGTTCATACATCTCCTAGTTCTAGAACTATGTTGCCACCATAGGAAGACTAGCTAGTGAATCCACCTAGAAAGATACGTTTATGTTTGTTTCTACTTTGGCCGGTAGACCACCTTCCTTCGGTGTAAGGTTTTACAACACCGGATTCCACAATTAGCTCATGTGGTCTATGTCGGTTAAGGCAAATGTTCCCGAAAGTAAAATGAAGTAATGATGTGAACTCTAGATAGGGTGACTTGAGAGGTTGGCTTAGTCTAGGTAGGGGTATGGGACTCTAACTAGGCATTGCACCAGTTGGCTTTGAGGGAAAACCTAGAAGGATGTTCTTATGATATAATGATCTTATAAAGTAAATGCTATGCTTATGTTGACTATAGATGTTGATGATCCTATATAATGTTAGTTTCATTATGAACATGCTAGTGGTTTATATTGCTAAATATGATGATGGTTATTATTGATGTTATGGTATGTTGAGTTAGACATTATTTCTGATCATTTGTTTGGTTTACCTGATTGAGTAAGGTTATGGGGCTTTGCTTGGTCATTGCACTTGTAGGCCAAATGGTGGGTTATGAGTAAGGGTCTTACCTATATTATGATGTTATGAACTCTTGTATATGTTGACTTGACTATAACTTGTTGATGTTGGTCTTGTGTTGTACATGGGTTTGACTTATGGCTTATGTGAGTATTGGCTTATATGGTTGTGCATAAGGCTTTTCAAAGTAATTTAGCATGGTTTTGAATAAATGTCCCGTTTAGCATGATTTCAATTGTTTTATGTGCATATACTCATACTTAGTACAAGTGTGTACTAACCCCATGTTTATGTTTACTACAAATTGTAGGATCCGGCCGTTGAGCTTAGTTGAAGGCCATTGAAGACTACTTGGATATTTCCCAAATGTTCGGTAGGTCGTCACCTCTCGAGGACGATGCCACTCTCTTGCTATTTGGAATTGTTTAGTCTTAAAGACGATTTAGTTCATTCTCTTTCTTTGTTAACTTTGTATATGCCTATATAAGGGCTTTATTGTAATGAATTATGAGTTGAACCCAAGATGTTGTATTCGACTTAGATGGTTTAATATGAAACGTATTCTGGACTTCTTATGAATCTCTATTGATATATATATATATATATNCAACGAAAAGCTTTAAATTTTTCGCAATTTAACCTATGAGATGTAATGATGTAAGCTAACTGGCTAGTTTTAGTCCTCAAAGAGGATAACGACACCGGTTACGTCTCAGGGGTGCTCCCCGGATGTAACAAACTTGGTATCAGAGCATGAGGTTGAATATCTTTAGGATGATGTCTCATTAAATAACGTGTATGTAGATTCCTATTCATAATTATGAAGCGCGCCACACTTATGAATAGGAAACTATATGATGCTTAGGAAATTCTCTTTTTTCTTGGAAATCCAAAGTCTTGCCTCTAGAGTCTACTCTATGTGTGCTTTCACCTAAACCTTGTGTTGTGGTTATAGGTATGAATACTCAAAGAAATGCTGCATAAAGACTTGATGAAGAGATTGCTAATGCGGGAGTTCCACCCCGTGGCAATCAAGTTCCTCCTCTTGAGGAAGTTGCTAACGATGATCAAGCTCCTGCCAATCCTCCGGCCATGACGAATGGTGACATAAGGGTTGCCTTTCTCCAAATGGCCCAAGCCATTACCGCCCAAGCAAAAGCCGTCACTACTCAAGATCAAGCTATGACGGCCCAAGCAAATAAGAAAGTGGTACCCCGAGGAAACCAACAAGTTAGCACCATGGCCGCTCGCTTGAGGGATTTCACAAGGATGAATCCCCCTACTTTCTATGGGTCCAAAGTTGAGGAAGACCCCAAGAATTCATTGATGAAACCTACAAGATGCTCTATGCTATGGGGTTGACTACTAGTGAGAAGATCGAGTTAGCCACTTACAAACTCAAGGACGTGGCCCAAACTTGCTACGTCCAATGGAGAGACAATAGGCCTTTGAGGGATGGTCCGGTGACATGGTAGATTTTCAAGAATCTTGATAGGTTCTTTCCTAGGGAAAAGAGAGAATATAAGGTGGAAGAATTCATCAACGTCATCAAGGAGGTATGAGTGTGCTTGACTACTCTTTGAAATTTACTAAATTTTCAAAGTATACTTCTTCTTTGGTTTTCGATCCTAGAGATGAAATGAGCCGCTTTGTGATGGGAGTGTCGGATGACTTGAAAGAAGAATGTCGTTCGGCTATGCTACATGATAATATGAACATTTCTCGTCTAATGGTTCATGCTCAACAAGTGGAAGAAACAAGGGCTAAGAGAAAGAGTACAGATGCCAATAGGGCAAGGTCTTTTGATAGTGGTTCTTCAAAGGGTAGGCTTGACATTCAAGACAAGCTTAAGTTCAAGAAGAGGTTCTTTAATCAAGTTCTTTCTAGGTTCCCTAAGGCTAGTGATGATAAGGTGCCTAAACCTAAATCCCAAAAGGGAAGGATTGGAGACTCACCTAGTGAGAAGCCTAGGTGTACCAAGTGTGGTAATGGTCATATGGGCGAGTGCTTAGTGGGAACGGGAAATTGCTTTGGTTGTGGAAAAAGGGGTAACAAGGTGAGAGATTGCCCTAATTTGAAGAGGCAACACAAGGGGACTGGACAAGCAAGTTGTTCAAATGTTGATCCTCCAAAGAAGAATCGCTTCTATGCTTTCCGTTCTAGGGGTAAACAAGAGAGTTCTCCCGACGTTGTGACCGGTATGTTACAAGTCTTTTCTATTGATGTATATGCTTTACTTGATCCGAGTGCTACCGTATCTTTTGCTACTCCTTTGGTAGCTAGTAAGTTTGATATTTTCCCCGATATTTTGAATGAACCTTTTATGGTGTCTACCCCGGTGGGTGACTCGGTGGTCGCAAAGAGGGTATATAGGAATTGTCCTTTAATGTTACCCAATAAAATTACTTATGTTGAACTAGTTGAACATTATATTGTCGATTTCGATGTTATATTGGGTATGGATTGGTTGCATGCTTGCTTTGCCTCTATAGATTGTAGAACAAGGGTGGTGAAGTTTAACTTTCCAAATGAACCGATGTTAGAGTGGAAGGGGGGAAATTCTATTCCTAGAAGTCAAATCATTTCTTGTTTGAAAGCTTGCAAAATGATCTCTAAAGGGTGCTTATACCATATTGTAAGAGTCAAACGTTTAGACTCCGAGATTCCTCCTATTGAGATTGTCCCCGTAGTGAGGGAATTTCCGAAGGTCTTTCCTAATGATCTTCCCGGAATCCCTCCCAAACGGGAAATTAATTTTGGTATTGACTTGCTACCGAATACACATCTCATTGCAATTTCTCCTTATCGGATTACTCCGGCCGAATTGAAAGAGTTGAAGGCTTAATTCAAGGATTTACTAGAAAAGGGTTTCATACAACCTAGTATTTCCCCATGGGGCGTTCCAATTTTGTTTGTAAAATCACGGAGTGGTCCCTTAGAATATGTAAGAATAAGTATCCTCTCCCTCGGATTTATGACTTAATTGATCAACTCCAATGGGCAAGATACTTTTCAAAGATCGATTTGAGATCGGGATATCACCAACTTAGGGTGAGAAATGAGGATATTCCCAAATTGATCTTATGAATAAGATATGGTCACTATGAGTTTAGAATGATGTCATTTGGGTTGACAAATGTCCTAGTGGCATTTATAGACCTTATGACTAGGGTGTTTAAAAGTTACCTAGATTCAGTTGTCATTGTGTTCATTGACGACATCTTAGTATATTCGGAGAATGAGGGTGAGCATGTAGACCATTTAAGAGTGATTTTGCAAGTCCTAAAGGAACATCAATTATATTCCAAGTATAGCAAATGTGAGTTTTGGTTGAGGTCAGTGGCGTTTGTTGGGCATATCATCTCTAGTGAGGGTGTAGAGGTCGATTCGAGAAAAACCGAAGTGGTGAAGAATTGGCCTAGACCATTAACCCCAACCAACATTTGGAGTTTCTTGGGTCTTGTGGGTTATTATAGACAGTTTGTTGATGGGTTTGCACCGACTTCATCTCCTTTGACTACCTTGACCCAAAAGAATGTGAAGTTTGAATGGTCGGAGGCGTGTGAGAAAAGCTTTCAATTGTTGAAAGATAGGCTTACCTATGATCCAGTGTTGAGCTTAACGGAGGAAAATGAGGGTTTCGTCATATATTGTGATGCATCTCAAGTCGGGTTAGGATGTGTTCTTATTCAACATGGGAAGGTTATTACCTATGCCTCTAGGCAACTTAAGATTCATGAGAGAAATTACCCAACTAATGACCTTGAGTTGGCGGTGGTAGTGTTTGCTTTGAAGATTTCTATACATTATCTTTATGGGTCCATGTGGATGTGTATACGGACCATAAAAGTCTCCAATATGTGTTTACATAAAAGAAGTTAAATCTCCATAAATGGAGATAGTTGGAGTTGTTGAAAGACTATGATATGAATGTTCTCTACCACCCCGGCAAGACCAATGTGGTGGCGAATGCTCTAAGTCGTATGACTATGGGTAGTGTATCTCATGTAGAAGAAGCCAAGAAAGATCTAGTGAAAGATGTTCATAGGTTGGCTCGTTTGAGTGTAAGGTTGGAAGATTCCCCTAATGGTGGCTTTGTGGTCCACCATAACTTCGAATCGTCTTTGGTGGTTGAGATGACGTGTAAGAAACACCTTGACTTGGCATTGATGGAATTGAAAGAATCGGTTCTTGGTAAGCTTAATGAGTCATTCTCCTTAGGAAGGGATGGTGTTTTGAGGTATTAAGATAGGTTGTGTGTACCCAATGTTGATGATTTGAGAGACCGGATTCTTGAGGAAGCTCATGGGTCCCGTTATTCGATTCATCCGGGTTCTACTAAGATGTATCATGACCTTAGAGAATTGTTTTGGTAGGATGGCTTGAAAAAGGACATAGTGGATTTTGTTGCAAAGTGTCCAAATTGCCAACAAGTAAAAGCCGAACACTTAAAGCCGAGTGGTTTACTTCAAGAGATCCAAATTCCTACTTGGAAGTGGGAAGACAGTAACATGGACTTTAGAGTGGGGTTTCCAAAGACTCGAAGGCAACATGACTCAATATGGGTAGTAGTGGATAGATTGACCAAATTCGCTCACTTTATTCCCGTTAAGTCCACTTACTCGGCGGAGGATTATGCAAAGATATACATAGATGAGATTGTGAGTCTTCATGGTATTCCGTTATCCATCATATTGGATAGGGGCACACAATTCACATCTAGGCTTTGGAGATCGTTTCAAAAAGGATTGAGTACAAGAGTAAAGTTGAGCACCGCTTTTCATCCCCAAACGGATGGTCAAGAGGAGCGTACTATTCAAACTCTTAATGATATGCTTAGAGCTTGTCATCGACTTCAAGGGAAGTTGGTATGATCACTTGCCTTTGGTGGAGTTCTCTTATAACAATAGTTACCATTCTTCCATATCCATGGCTCCTTTTGAAGCTTTGTATGGTAGGAGATGTAGATCGCCGGTAGGGTGGTTCGAAGTTGGTGAATTTTCACTTTTTGGTTCTAACTTGGTTTATGATGATTTGAAGAGTGTTCTTTTGATAAGGGAACGATTGAAAACAGCATATAGCCGGAAAAAGTCTTATGCCGACAATAGGAAAAGAGAGCTAGAATTTGAAGAAGGTGTACTTGAAAATTTCACCCATAAAAAGGGTGATGAGGTTTGGAAAGAAAGGGAAGTTGAGTCCTCGTTATGTGGGTCCGTATAAAATTTTGTAAAGTGTGGGCAAGGTTGCTTACGAGTTGAGATTACCTAGTGAGCTATCTTCGGTTCACCCGGTTTTCCATGTATCCATGCTTATGAAGTGCATTGGCGATCCCGAGTCCATTCTTCCTATTGAAGGTCTTGGGATGGATTAGAATCTCTCATATGAAGAGGTTCCGGTTTAAATTCTTGATCAACAAGTGAAGAAGTTGAGGAACAAAGAAATGGCCTCCATGAAAGTTCTTTGGAGAAACTACCTAGTTTAAGGGGCGACATGGGAGGCCGACGCCAACACGAAGTTTCGTTATCCTCATCTCTTTTCTAATTAAGGTTAGTTATTACTATTAATAATCAAATAATGAGTTAATGTGACTTTGACTTGTTTGCAATGATGTGCATATTTACGGTAAAAAGATTTCCGTTAAAATGATTTATCATGGAAAAATGTTCTTTTGCTTGAATTGCACTTATTTGTGTATTTGGTATATTGTTGCCTTTATGATGTTATAGTGAGCATGTTGATACATTGAGAAAGGAACTTTGGCATAATTGACTCTTTAATGATATGTTGAGCTCATGTTGTTACTATAGGATGGAAATTCCTCATGTTGTGACTTTGAGGCTTATGTGTTAATATTGATGTTTTGAGTCATTGTGTAAATGCCATATTGTTATGTTTATTTGAGTTTTAACTAATGATGAGGTTGTATATTGTTGGTTGGGCTTCTAGTCTTGATTTTATCCTTTCCCTTTTTCAAAAGTTTAAGTGTCATTTGGGGACGAATGTTCCTAAAGGGGAGGGATATAATGAAACACTCCAAAAAGTCAAGACCTAATATAGAGCCTAACATGAGTGTCTAAAGGTTTAGATACTGTTTTATGACCTAAAATAATATTTAGAAGTCATCTGAGAAGTTTTAGAGCCGAGATGTCAAAGGACATCTACGACGTCTGGAAACTAGCCTAATTGAACTAGTTGACGTCGCTATACTTGGGTATGGTTTCGGAGGGTCAAATGAAGTCTAAAACTTGTAAAAATACTTTTGTTGGGTAGAGTGTAGTATAGAGAGTCTAAACGTCCAATAACGATGCCCAAGGACCACCCGAACGATCATAAAGGAGGACCCCAACATGGGTGGGAGGGCTGCCAACGCAGCCTGCGAAAGTCAAGATTCAGTGGTGTCACGCCCCGAGCTACCCCTGAGACACGGACACGGAACCTAGGACCACAAGTGATCCCAAGCTAACCGTGCTGGCATGATCATGAGCATACTAAAGATAATAAATTCTTGCGGAAGCTAAATCATACTTAAAATGTAAAGATGGGGAATACCCATATTCTATAACTGAGATATTTGAAAACAATGAGTTTAATACAAAAGAAATATTAACTCAATACTAAGCTGAATCTAACTATGTCAGAAAATAACCTCTAAACTAGACTAGAAATACTGGGAAAAGCCCCAGCAAAATCTAGCAAAAACTGAAACTAAATGACTAAAGAATGAAATGAAACTCATGACTGTTGTCCTCGGAGAACGAGGACTCACCACTAAATCTCTGAACTGGAGATTGGGAAATCGATCTATGCATGATCTGGATGCTGAGAACCTGAACCTACATCACGAGAAGATGTAGCGCACGTATGCGTCAGTACTTGAAAGGTACTGAGCATGTAAGATAGAGTACAACTGAAATAAAACATAACTGAACAAGCACAAAAACAAGTATAATAATCTGAACGTGATGTGCTGATTTCTGAGCTAACTGGATGCAATGACCAATTTATAACATGCTGAAACTGAACACTGAATATGCTGATAAATGGTCAATGCATAGAGTCTCTGACTGAACTGTGGGAGCTACTAATAACCGATAGTAAAACCACATGAGCTTAATGTGGAGTCCGATGTATACGCCCCATCGAGAGGACCCAATATACCCTGCCAAAGGTATAAATGCATGCTGGCGTGATCACTAAACTGATTGCCCACAGAGGGGACTTACAACTTACTTGGCTAGTAGTTCTTGGACTATTGGGTACGCTAAACCCTAGTCCAACTCGGTATTATGCTACTTCCAATGAATTCTGTAAATTAACTGATTATATCTGAATTTCTGTAAATACTAGATAGCTCGAAACTGAACATGCAAACTAAGAATGCAACAATTAATCTGGTAATTATGCATTTATAACTGAGGCATGTATATCTGAAGTGTCTGAAATATATGACCTAGCATGTGTAATTCAAGAACTAAAGAAATACAAAGCTAGAGTTCTAAAATTCATGCGATAAGCTGAGTAATAACATGATAATCTGATTTTGAACATATATTTAATAAATTCATGAAGTTATATTAACGTTCTAGAAACCCAAGGTTTAATCATGATAAGATAATCAAGAACTGACTGAAACTAAGGACCCAATGGGTTTAAGGAACCCACTAGTGAAATACCACATAACTGGTGATGAAATCCAAGGAAAAATACTTAAGTTTCGGGGCTGGAACTGCTGGAGCTTGTGGCGTTCTTGAACTAGGGTTCTTGAGCTTTTTTCTCCTCTCTTACTTCCAATTTTTTAAGTTTTGATTTAATGATTTGACTTGGATATGTTTTAATTATGTTTCTAGGCTTAAACTGACTAAAATCTGATGATTTAGGATCAAAACGATGTAACTTAGGGTTTAAACGGAGTGGGAAAGGTCAAAAAAAACACAAAAGCTCACACCTCTCTTTACTTTCTCTCTCCCCAATTCCTTCATTGAAGAAGGAACAAAGCTTGAAGAAGAAGGTCAAATTTCTCTAGGGTTTCACTTCAATTTCGTGGATTAATCTTCATTAAGGTATGGGTTATTCACTCTTGGAATTCCTTTCCCCTAGAGGTCCTCTCAAGTTTGATTTCTAAATTACGCAATTCCATGGGGTTTTCCAATTCTAATGGTTTTTCTTCTAAACTTTAAATTGATGATAAATTGTGATTTACTATGACTAATTGAGTATAGATTGTTGATTAATTTATTTGAATTGATGCAATTTCATGTTGATTATGTTCACTTCCCCAATTTCCCAAATCTTGGATCTGGTTCATGAATTGATGGGAATTGAAGAATGAATTGATTGTCAGAGTTGTTTTATCTATTCTAATTCATGTATGGATTTACTAGGGTAATGTATGGTTGATATTAGATCTAATTCTTGATGAATTCATGATGAACCCTATTTCCCTTAACCCTAGGTTATGAATTGATATCAATTGGGATAGTGATGATGCAATTGACCTAGTTCTTGTGTTAATTATTATTTATTGATTTTACTACACCTAGAATTAGATGTAATTGTTTTGTTGATGGTAAGACCATGATGATGACTTTTGAAGGATATTTGGTAAGTCTTCATGATCCTAACGTTTACTTCAAGTATGATGGCTTGTGTTTGGTGATGTAGTTCAATTGAAGTATACCTTGTGAATAGCCTACATAGGTGTTGGTATGATGTTGAATTTAAATGTCTTGACTATGTTATTGTGAGATTTTGATTAAGATGAAATGATATAAGGTTGGTGATGACTTGCCTATGTGCCTTGTTATGAAATAATGATGATGATATGCTAATCTCACATATGAGGGTTGCCATGAAAGGATATTCTCATGCAATTCCTAATGAGCTAATGACAATGACTATACAAGGTATTAGACCCTATGACCTAAAGTAAGTGATGATTAATAAATAAAGACATTTCAAAAGGGACTCAGCTTAGCACCGAGTGAACTTGACAATGGGAGATATTGACTTCCCATAGAGGAAAATTTACCCTATAGTTCCATATGAGGTGTTGACTCTCCTATGAGGGACAATCACCCAGTGGATTCCCATGAGATGATGCTCCAATGTCGTAGGCATGTAGAGGGTTCATACATATCTCCTAGTTCTAGAACTATGTTCCCACCATAGGAAGACTAGCTAGTGGATCTACCTAGAAAGCTACGGTTATGTTTGGTTCTACTTTGGCCAGTAGACCACCTTCCTTCGAAGTAAGGTTTTACAACACCGGATTCCACACTTAGCTCTTGTGGTCTATGTCGGTTAAGGCAAATGTTTCCGAAAGTAAAATGAAGTAATGATGTGAACTCTAGACAGGGTGACTTGAGAGGTTGGCTTAGTCTAGGTAGGGGTATGAGACTCTACCTAGGCATTGAACTAAATGGATTTGAGGGAAGTCCTAGAAGGATGTTCGATATAATGATCTTATAAAGTAAATGTTATGCTTATGTTGACTATAGATGTTGATGATCCTATATGATGTTAGTTTCATTATGAACATGCTAGTGGTCTATATTGCTAAACATGATGATCGTTATTATTGATGTTATGGTATGTTAAGTTAGACATTATTTGTGATCCTTTGTTTGGTTTACCTGATTGAGTAAGGTTATGGGCTTTGCTTGGTCATTGCACTTGTAGGCCAAATGGTGGGTTATGAGTAAGGGTTTTACCTATATTATGATGTTATAAACTCTTGTATATGTTGACTTGTCTATAACTTTTTGATGTTGGTCTTGTGTTGTACATGGGTTTGACTTATGGCTTATGTGAGTATTTATATGGGTTCTTGATTGTTCATAAGGCTTTTCAAAGTAATTTAGCATGTTTTAGAATATATGTCCCCTTTAGCATGATTTCAATTGTTTTATGTGCATATACTCATACTTAGTACAAGTGTGTATTAACCCCATGTTTATGTATACTACAAATTGCAGGATCCGGCCGTTGAGCCAAGTTGAAGGCCATTGAAGACTACTTGGATATTTCCTAATTGTTCGGTAGGTCCTCACCTCTCGAGGACGATGCCACTATATTGCTATTTGATATTATTTAGTCTTAAAGACGATCTAGTTCATTCTCTTTCTTTGTTAATTTTGTATACGCCTATATAAGGTCTTTATGAAGTATGAGTTGAACCCAAGATGTTGTATTCGACTTAGATGGTTTAATATGAGTCATATTCTAGATTTCTAATGAATCTCTCTCTCTCTCTCTCTCTCTCTATATATATATATATATATATATACATATATATATATATATATATATTTACTAGGCAGGGATAGCTCGTGCAAGCACGGGCCCAACATTAAAAGGTTTTTGCAAGCAGAATGTATACATACAAAAACATAATTATACATGGTTAGGAATTGTTTGCGGGTTAAATGCACAATATGTTGTTTGTCGCCATGTTATTACATCCTGCACTATTTACGTAGTGCTGCATCTTGTCAACAGAGCTTGAAAATAAGTACCTGCAGAAAAAAATGAAAAATATATTTACGTTCAAAGTGAAATATTTAGTTATTATTGTGGAATATGTTGTAGAGAAATTCTATCGGCTAAAATAACTAATGTAAAATAACACAATTACAAAGAAAAGAGAAAAGAAAGCAAATGAGATACTTACTATTTTAATAAAAGAAAATAATTAAAGCATATCAAACGCTCACCTTGTTAACCTTCAAATTTAACTCAAATACCCTTTTCTGGGTTCCACCTTATGCCATTGAAGTCTCTTTTATCCTTATCTTCATTTCAACTTCCATTTTTACTTTCTCAACTTTCTTTTCAAGCTGATCAGCTTGTGCACCGAGCCTTCTCAACTTGCTCTTCAGACTCTAGCTAGTTTTCCCTTTATCCATACAAAACAAAATGACTAAAGAGGCTACGACTTACATAGACAATATTAAGAATTTTCATGAAACTAAAATAGCATACAAACTTGCAAATTTGAGCAGTTAACAATGACTTGATCTTCTATAACTTTTTGAATATTATGTTCTCTTTGTCCGCAATCACCTTACTCTTTCATTTCAATGCTTGCTCAGTTTTCTCAATATTTGATTCTTGAAAAGAAAACATAACCCATTAGAAGGAAACAGAGATGGCTAATAATTAATATCCGGTAGCCGAAATTGAAACAAAACAAATTACATTTCAAAACTAACACAAGGAAAAAACTATATGAAATTAAGAAAAATGCCAATGGCAATAGCAAAGTACAAAGTATGACAACTACATGTAATTTCTGATTTTATTCCATTCATTTCAACTCCCAATCACAATAGCCATAAATTCGAATAATTGAGCTAGACGGGGGATAACTATCGAACTATCAAAGGGGTCTGTTACCAAAGAATTAGGAGTTATAACAAAGAAAGAATATAAAGAACCTTTTTGAATAGATTTTAAGGTGTATTTTTCTATATACTGTTGGACAACATGCCTGCTTCCTAGCCTAAGGGTACTTTTGAATTTTTCGATTTATCTTAAGCTTTAATGGTATTGTACTTACCTGCTTCAGTGCATTTTTCCTAGTAGATTCTAAAATTATTAATTAATATCATTTTATGACACGTTATATTATGTAAGCTATAGTCGCTTTCCCTTTATTATTAAAAGAAAATAAGACACGTGAAAATTGTAATATGTGAATTGTGTTTCTTCAATTTAAAAAATCAATATAGGAATTTCAACTAAGAAGGAAGAAGAATAAGAAGAATTGCTGAAGTTGTGCAGTTTTCAAAATTGTTTCCCTATTAAGTCATTAAGTGATGGCTAGTCATTTATTTTTATTTCAAAACATACATATTTTCACCATACCTACAATCTTAGAGCTCATTTGTGTCAAAAATATGACAGTTGATAACTAAAAGTTAGAAACTTGTATAGGATTTCTACTATACCCAAATTAAATTTAATACTTTGAGTTAATCTTTTTATATTAAGTTAAGTAATGATAAGAACAAAATACAAATAGTTTGTAGCAATATAATGTTTCAATTTTGGGGTAAAAGAAAATAGAGAGTATAAGTTAGAAACATGCATCCACAAAGCGTATAATAGTATGAATTCCGTTAATATAGAAGAACTAAAATAGAGCTAGCAAAGTGAATGTTGACAGAGAAAATATAGTAGAGAACTCACGTTGACAACAAGAGACGTTAGCGAACTCCAAGAGCCATGGCAGTGAAATTAACGTGAAGTAGATTCTAAGGAAATGTACGAGTAATAAAAGGCACGACACATGTTATATATGTGTATTGAATAAAGTGGATCATCAGAAAGCAAATGTAACGACAACAATGTACACTAACGATATGAATAAAAAGAACAAAAAGATGTAACTAAGATTAAAACTATTTTTAGTAACGTATATCTCGAGGTGCTTGCATAGAAATTTCAGTATAAGAAAGTTCAGAGCTTTACAAAATTTAAAATAAAATCAGAGCTTTGAAGTAAATAAGGTCATAGGAACAATACAAAATTGTAAATAGAGTAAAAATAAACTATGATGCATTAGCCAACCATCAACTTGTTTTATGTGACTCTTTTTATGTTGTAATTGTACTCTACTTTCAAAGTAAATGAAAGTATTTTATGTAAAGTTCAACTCACCTTATTTTGTGGTAGATATTTTTCTATTGCCATTGGAGATGCATGCAACTACCCGTAGGAAGAAACTATCTCTTCTGAGGCAGGGTATGAATATTTGTGCGTGAGTGTGCACGGGTATAATACATTATATATAATTAACTAAATCACAATATAAGAAGGTCTTATATGATATATCTTCCCTATCTTTCTTTAATGAACATTTTCAAAAAGACGTACCTATATAGCTAAAAACTAAAAGAGATTCTTTTAGTCGAGAAAAGACTCATTTTTAATTGATAGTCAAAGAATCTCCTGATAGTTAGCTATCCAAACCTCAATTGTTCATCAGGAAAATTGAAAAATATCGAGTAACGCCCACTAAGCTTAGGCAGATGCAATGAGTTTATGCACTTTTTGAGTTATTTCTTTGTTGGTACCTAGCGATAGAAATATCGAGTAACTCTGTTCACTAAGCTTTAGGAAACTGCAAGGAATTTCTACACTTTTTCAGTTATTCCTCTATTGGGATTCCAACCTCGATTCTCAATTTCACCACAACAGTTTCTCAGTCGCTAGGTCATCCCTTGTGACTAAAATTCATATGTTGCTTTGCTTTGTTGAGAACATCATAAAAAGACAAAAGAGATACTAAAACCAAACCAACACAACATGATAACGTATATGCATAAGTTGGCGCAACACCATCATAATCTATTTGGGGAATTTTTCAATTTCATTGCTACAAGCAATGATAAAACTCTAAAATAAACCCAGAAAAACTCCAAACTAAATCCACAAGATCCCAGAAAATTGATTCCCGATGAAAAATCATATATGAACAGAGGAAGTTCAAACGAATTCTAAAGAAAAACCAACTAAAATAAAGAAATCCATAAAGCAAATTCTAACGGTAAAAGACCAAATTAAGTACTGCATGTGAAAAACCGCAATAAAAATATGAATGGAGTTTCCTAACAATCCAAAGGGAAAGCATAATCACCCAATCCAATTCGAGTATGAGGAACTGGATATCCTTAAACTCCAAGCTAAACCCACAAGAGAAACAAAGTTTTAATGACATATTTAATTCGTGATGCAAAACTTGTAGTATTGGATCAAATCAGGAAAGAAAGGAAGTTTATGGAAGTACGCAAACATTATGTTTCAGACGGAGCAACTAAGAATAATGCGGCACATAATTCAGCCAAGTTCACAAAAATTTTTATGCCTCAGGCAACAGGCACTGATGGATCGAAAATCAATGGTAGAACAAACAAACTAAGGTCCCTTGATATTTCGTTCAGAAGCTCTTCCCACCAAGTTCCCAAAGACAAACTCAACTAAAATAAAGAAACTCATAAAGTTAATTTTGACGGAAAAACAACAAATTAATTACTGCATGAGAGAAAACACAACAAAATGAAGGATAATCGAACATCAATAACAAACTCAAATGGTAAAATAAGAAAATATCACACACACACATTTAATTTGAAACTTCAACCTTGACAAAAAGAAAGAAGAAAAAAACACAATTGAAACAGGAAAGAACCTTACCTGGAGAATGCTGAAGAAGTGTGCACAGATGGTGGAGTATAATGAAGAAGATACCGACAGAGTTATGTATTTTAAGTGAGATAAAACAGGAGGAAGACACATTTTCACTGGGAACTGAAAAGACAAATTTCATGACACACGAAAAAGACACGTAATTATATTTGGAACTGAAAATACAAAAATGCCCTTGAAAGCAATGAAACAGGCATGTTGAAACAAGCCTTTTCTAAGGTGTGTGTGTGTGTGTGTGTGTTTGTGTGTGTGTATGCGCGCGCGCGTCTCTGTGTGTGTAATAAAAGTAGAAGACTATGTAATCTTCATATACTAAGGGTCTATGTATACTCGATATGAATATATTATGTGTATATAAAGTTCTATGTAAACCTCAATGTAGAAGTTAACGAAAAATTTTAAATTTTCCGCAATTTAACCTATGATATGTAATAATGTAAGCTAAGAGGCTAGTCTTAGTTATAAAAGAGGATGACGACGCCGGTTACGTCTGGGGGGGGGGGGGTGCTCCTCGGATATGAC
>NC_028644.1:5641381-5659783 GCF_001406875.1 Solanum pennellii | reverse complement strand
GGGGGGGGGGGGGGTGCTCCTCGGATATGACATGTTGGGGGTTCAAGAATTCTTGCTACTTAACGCGAGGTCCCGTGTTTGAACCCGGACGGAGGTTATGTTTTTTCAGCTTCTATTTTAGGTGTTTTCTTTTTATATTTTTTAAAAATAATAATGAAATCAGAAAAAGACTTTAGTTCCAACAAATTAAAACCCTGATAGGGAATTTATGATTTATTAGTTTAATCCCTAATTCAAAGTCAAATATTAAAAAAAACTTTTCTTCTTCTAGGATTTTTTCATTATCTCTTCCTTGTTGTCGTGAACGCTGCTAGATGCTACTTGTTGCTTCTGTTGGATTGATCATTATTGAAAACTTGAAGTCTATCCGCAATTATTTCTTTCATCTCTATTAACAATTACTTCGTTAAGTTTTTGATTCCCTTTTTCTTACTAGATTTTTATATACATTATTCCATTCTTTCTTGATGTACTTTCTCTTAGTTGGATGATTTATTGATATAATTAAAGTTTCTATTTTTTTGTTTGGATAATTTCGTATGTTTTTTTAGTCTTAAATTGGAGAGATAGAGAAATATAATTTAATAATCAAAAAAACTTAAAAAGATCATTACAATTGTACTTTACGAGGTTTCATATGGTGAAATGTCTTAATAATAGTATCATTAGAAATACGATCAAATACATCTTTTTCTACAAAAGACACCAAATAACTACTAAAAATAATCACTCATTTGACTTCACAAGTCATTTTTGATAAACTTCATTGCCGATAAAGCTCTTTTAACGGATGCAATGACAACTGGTAGAAGTAGAGCAAGTTTCAGTAAGCTAAACACTAGAGGATAATTTGAATATTTTTTTTGTTTGGACAAATCTTTTGGAAAGATCACAAAGTCTATTTAGATCAAAGAACCTTTCATCAACATCACAAACATCAAGAATATAACTTACAAGTTGATTCTCAAGAGTATCCATATTAAATTTATCAAAATCATCTAGATGTCAAATCTTGAAAACGAGTTAATTGAATTCAAACAAGCAATTTCATGGAGTAAATCAGTAGCTACCTCATTAAAAGGATCATTATCAATAATATTGCAAAACATTTCAACATAGTAATGGTGTAAGACTATATAGTGAGCAAGTCTTCATCGTGATCTTAAAGAGCTACCATATGACTCCTCAAAGTTAGGTATCAAAATTTCAAGTTTGGTATAAAATATGGATACTTTAGCAATAAGAGAATTTTATTCATCATCCATAAAACTTGCAGCATTTTCTTTGTTACTTCAACAAGTAGCATGATATTTGCAACATCTTGCTCCTTTCTTTGTAAGCATTTATTGAGCTCATTTGTGATTGCTAATACATCTCTCATCAAATGTAACATGAACACAACCTCAAATGTTCGACAAGATTCAAAATGTCCTATTGCCTTTGCTCTTTATCCATACTTCGTTCATCAAGACCAATTGATTCAAGAGCTTCAAGAATAGATCTAAACATAAGAATAAAATTGTTAAAGGATTTATAATGAGATCCCCAGCGATTATCACAAGCTCTTGAAAGATCAAGCTGTTGATTCAAGCCCCTACCGGTTGTAAGTTCACCCATATCTGATGAACCTTGAGTTGTTGCTTTTTGAGAATCTTGTAAATCATCCATATGCTTAGAATATATTTTCAACACATTAAAAATATTTGAGATCAATATTACAAGTTTTTTCACTTCAACACACTTTTTAGTGACCCCAACAAAAGTTAATTGAAGTTGACGAACAAAACAATGTATAAAATGAGCCGATCTACTTTCTTTCCTATTCAATATTTAAATCCATTGACCTAACCTTGCATATGACTTGCCCCATAGTAACATTGTCCATGCACACTTGATGGATTTAAAGAATGTTGAGCAAGTCAATTTACAATTGCCTCTTTCAGGAATAATGCACTAGCATCTTGAATATGAATAATGTCAATAAGTCTCTCCATCACAAATTACATTCCATCAACATATCGTAATACAAAATACATTTGATCCTTGCGTGAAATATCAAAATATTCATCAACTAGTAAGGCAAAGCAGTCACCAATTAGTTCCTCGAGAATAGCTTTTATTGTTTCTATCTTGCACGCAGTCACAATATCTTTTTAAATTATTGGAGAAGCCATTTGAATCATTTTGAGGGGCATGTTCAAGTACATAATCATGAATTCTATCACATCTTTTTGCATACCATGAGAGAATCTGAAGAAACTACCCCTACTAAGTGATGATTTAGATTCATCATGACCTCGAAATGCAAGTCCTTGAGTTATGAGAAGTCTTACTACATCAACCGAAGCACTTAAGCGAATGTAATATCCATGTTTAATTTGATTAGTCTACCTCTCAAATTTAGATTGAATGGACTGTTGTTGTCGTAGTAAATCTTGACATTTCTTTTTTGATCGATTATGTGGGCTATTCGGCAGACCAATATGCTTATCAAGACCACTCTTTCTATTACAATTTTTAAATTCTGCACATGAAAATACTTCATCTCCACCTTGATTAATGTTATGATCTTTAAATAGATAGCAAACAAACAATATCTTGCATCTTTACTAACACTATACTCCAACAAATCATGATATACATCATCAAATCATTCATAATTAAAATGACGCATTGCTTCAGTAATATTTGTTTAAGGGTACTCATCCAACTTCAAGCGAGGTTGACAAACATTAACAAGGTATGCTCTTCTAATAACATCATGATGATTTGAATGATAATTCAATATTGGAGTTCTTTCACCGGGATCAAACTTTAAAATACTCAAATCAAATTATTGAGAAGAATGTGATGGTACTTCTGAATGAATACATTTTCTTCTTGGTTAGATTAAATATGAATATGAGAGGCCAAACTTGTTCGATACCGAGGTAAAATACTTTTTCATTGAATATGAAGACTGAATTGTAAAGTAAAAGTTTAGTTAGAATTTAAGAGAATTAAACACACAATAAGAACTATTAAACGAAAAGCACACACAAAACAAGTACCAAAACCAAAAAGCTTAAGCAATGGTTAAGATATATGTGGTCTAAGGTTAAAAAAAATCTATCCGACCCTTATATCCGATTAGACCCATTTATTTGAGATATTATTTACGTAATTTAATTTTTTAACCCCTTTAGTGAAAATTTTCCCTTTCGCCATTGGTGCAACACATAAGCTTTGCTAGTTGGTTATATACTAATCAATTAAAAAAGGAAAAATTACTTAGGTAAGTACTTTTTAATAAAGGAAAAATTCAAAATACACATCTTATTTCACCATAATTTCTAAAATTTCCTACTATTTAGAAAAATTCAAAAATTCCTTCTTGAATACATCATTTCCTCTCGTGGATACCATCTGTCACGACCCAAAAATGGACGTGATAGCATTCGTCTTATCCCACCAAGACAAGTCAGCCTAAAACTCAACCATTACAATAAAATGCGAAAATTTCAGAATCAATGTAAAACACCCTATAGAACAAGGTCATAACTAAGGAGAAAGAAAGTCTGCTGAGACGACAAACAGGTACCTCACAAATCTCCAAGAAGCTTCAGACAAAGAAGAAAAATATCGGAAAGTCCGAGCTAGTATCCTACAAAAAAAATTGTAGTAGCAAGGGGTGAGTACCAAACCACACGATACCCAACAAGTAAACTTCTAAACACAAGTTAAGGGAATGAAATACGGGTACTCCTTACACACCAACCGAACCTGCATAACTACAACCTGCATAAAAATCAACCCAACCTAACAGTTCACAGTTTTCATAGCACCCAACTCATCAAAATCATTTTAACAAGTTACACATCTTCAACTACAAACTCAATATTCAACAATCACAACTCTCACAAACAAGCACTCACAATATCAGCAACACACAAGATCAAGTTCGTCAAATAAAAGTTAATCAAATATCAAGTACTTTCCAATCACCAATAAAACACATAATCATCAAGAAAGAAGGATGTGATGGGATGCAATGCAATATGACACAATGAAGTGATATGCCTCAAAATACCAAATTACTCTTTCAATCGAATATACATGATACTCCTCGGAAATACATCGAGAGTTCATGACCCATGGGGGACTCGCGAGGTCCATATACCAACACGAGCGATCTCCACGTGTCTATGTGGACGATCTCAACGCACTATCATAAATCAAATAAATTTCGCACGGACGATCTCCACGTGCCCAAATCATAGTCATAACTTTTCTATCGCACGGACGATCTCTACATGCCCAAATAGTCATAACTCGATCTCAACACGGACAATCTCCACGTGTTAGACCTTTACTCATATACAATCTCATGTCAATGCATGTGCACAATATGATATCAAATTAAGGAGATGATGCAACATCTGAATAAATCAAATGACGCTATGACATATAATCACCTCAATTATCACAATTATACGGGTTCAGTAAAGAACACAATCCCACATAATAAATCAAATCAATAATATATTAGTTAATGCCCATACGTTTTGGCATTCTCGGATTACAATCCGCATTCTATAGTAATAAACTTTTCCATTATAACACCGGTACTCGTACCATTCTCAACACATCACATACAAACAAATAATCACATTGTCTTTTATTACCCCTTTTTATCATTAAAATTAATCAAGGTAGACAAGACAACCCTTCCAAATCCCATTACTCCCAAACACATACCACAAGGAAATACAGACATTCCACACACTTAGCAAGAGTTAGAAATTCAGTTGTCTCAAATAGTCGAATAATCACTCCGGGATTTGAGTCTTCCCTTTTCATTGGGCTCCAAATCAATACAATCTATCCAAACAAGTTACCACAATAAGATTTTGAAACTAACAAACTCCACTTTACTATGTGTTCAGACTTGATCCAACAATTCACCCAACTTTATAATAAGTTCATAAATCTTGATGTCAATTAACATTCAAATATCATAATTTCCAAGTTCTAAGTCTAGGGTTAAATCCTAATCATTCGATTATCATAATTCGAATGATATTAACATAATATTATACTTCTAATATTTAACTAACTATATTAATATATTAAAACGTGAGTCATAATATGATAAAAAAGGAAAATCTATAAAAAATGGAGCCATATTAAAATGTCGGTGGTGTCAATTTGTCTTTAACAATATACAAAACTGATGCTATTTTTGGAATAGAAATCATTAGCACCACATTAATTGATCGAGGACAATAGTTCTTTTTTCCCTACTGTAACACTACCCAAAACATCCAAATCCTCACCACCTGTTACCTCACATGAATTCCCCACTAAAATTTGTACCCCAAATTCCCAAGCCCACGTACGATAACATTAATTGAAAGAACAATACATTCTAAAAATCAAATATAATATAATACTCCTTCCCCTTCAAGTGACAACACATTCATTAATTCATGAATGTACAATTTATTAAGGGATTAAAGAGTTTAAATTTGAGGTCCTTACGTGAATATGGTCACTCTCGTGGGAAGCCGCAAATCGCAGGTAAGTTCTCGCCCAAACCCTCCTTTTTCTATTTTCTTTGCCCTCTGCGGGAACTGCTGCTGTTCACAACAGCCAGCAGTATTTCCCCCTTTTATTTCTCTTATAATTTTTGTTTATTTATTTATTTTATTTATTATTATTAGCAACAAAATACTCTTTAATAAATCTAAAAAATCATATTATTCATTCTTATAGGTCATAAATTATTTATAAAAGCTATTAAAAAGGGTTAATATAAGAATAACGATTAAAATTCATAAAACGACTAGAGGGTCGTTACATTATCCACCACTAAAATCATGTTTGTCCTTGAACATGAAAGGAGAAGGAAGCATAACCGACTTTACCAAAAGCTGATGTTATGAAATTTTTTTTGAGTTGGTGTTTACCTCTCCGAATAAGCTCCTTAACACCATTCTACCAAGGTCAATTAATAATAACTCAATTCTCAAATCAAACTTTGAAAAATCTATAAAGCAAGGGCGATTATGAAGTAATACATTAATCTATGAATCCAATCTGAACCGAGACACACTGGACCATAACACAATCATCAAGATCAATCTTTTCTTACATGATCAAGAGAAAATTCCTAACCAATATCTCTACAACAAAAAGTAAACTTGAAACCATTACTACACTCTCGAAATGTCCAAACCATCACCGATCTTATCAATATTTCCTTCTCACAACATAATCTTTCACGAGCTTAAGTTATAAGAATTTGACCTTTTAGCATCATGTACTCATCAAGGAAGAATATAACTTATCTAAACCAAAGAAGAACAAAATCAAGTAAACATCCAACAAACGATATATTCCAAAATACAAAATCTCTATCAACACTTTTAGACAATTATAACTCTTCACATGTAGTAGCTCTTATATTAGTTCTCATAAGCAAGTTAGTACGTGTAAAGCTACTCGAAAACTTCAACTGCCACAATGCAATACCAAATCTTCCTTCTGAAATCACCAAATCTACCCAAGAATTCTACACTACCAAGAGGACATCACAGGATCGATACATTCGATCCACAGCTAGAATTCACTCACCGAAGTAAAAATATGTGTGTGCATAGGTAGTGAGTTATACTCTAATTCATGTCTAGAACGAAGTAGGTGGTCATATAAGAATATACAGAACTAAAGTCGAATAACACTAGATACTTCTTCCATAGTGTTCATATCAAATATTTTCATTCATACGACTTTATCTCTTAAATTTTTCTAGTTACCCACAATTGTCAATCTAGTCTCCATCACAACATTACAGATACTCAATTAATTAAGCCCCACATAGTACTTCTCCCAGTACTCCATTGAAGCTAAAACTCTTAATGCCAACAAATATCATAATTGCACCAACCTTTTACCTTACTCTCAAACTGTCACTATAGTCTCAAAGTCTCCTTAAAAATACATTGTAGCCTCTAAAAAAAATTAAAAGTATTGCTCTCTCTATTTCCATTTAAGCATTACATGACAGATATGAGTTACACCTAAGATTGATAGCACAAATTTCAAATTCAAATACTTTTCCATTGAGGTACAATAATTGAATCACATCCAATGTCAATTTCACACAAACTTTCACATATCATTTTTCAACTATCATGCACCTCATGTCAAAACTCAAAGAACTATTCTTGATCACTCCAATAATTCGGTTACTATAAGCTCATCACTTCTACTAACCATCATGAGCCTATGTAACACATCAAAACAATCTAAATCATCCCATAAAAATAGTAGTTTCAATCTCCTCAAAAATCTCAATAACCATGTATAATTGTAGGTCCATATTGTTGTGTATCCATAAGTGACTTATTATAATTTGAATAATGTAGCTCGACATAGTCACATGGAATCTTTCACACATCATTACTTGTCACCAAAACTAAAACTCAATTTTTATAAAAATCAACGATAAAACCTTAATCAGTCTATATCAAACCAATTCACATTCATAGTCATATTCATGCAACCTTCACTTTGAACCAAGAGTCTATATAAGAGGTCTTACATCTCTTAAATTTTTTCCATGATGAAGATTTTTAAATACCTTGAACTCTTTAATAGATCAAAATTTTATTTCTTTCGATGACTGACTTAACAATCTTAATAATTGACCAATAATCCATGATTCAACCTTATACTCTAAACCAAAATATTATGTGAAACCCCATTTAGGTATAACAATCAAAAGTAACCAAATTTACTACTCATGTTATTTTAAGTCCTTCCAAGTACTTCATACTCAATGTGATCTATCATTTCTTACCTTATCAATCCATACCTTGATAAAACACGCTACCACAACGTAAACCCACTATGAAAAACTTGAATTTTGAATCCAATCGTGTAACCCAATCCCTTTGTCTATCAACGTTAATTCATACCTTGAAGATTTTTATGAATTCACATATCTTAGCTTATCATTGATCGCCTCTCCATTGACCTTATCATATCTTTTGCTAAAAATTCCGCCGTACTCACTACCAAACTCAAAACGATAAAAAAAAACTTATAAGTAGACCCGAGTTGAACATCTATACACGTCTTTTTCGAGTTTTATCCAATAGTATTTAATCAATATAATGAACCCGTAAAACTATCACAATAATATGAGAAAAATAGATGGAAATCACATGTCTCTGAATTCAATATCCACTCTTTTTTTAAGATACAACTTTGGCCCTTAAGATCTCAATTAATATCCTTGTTCTCAATCGCCTCTTTTTAAAGACCAAACTACACTACACTATTCTTTTTATTTATGACTCTAGCTCTTTTATATTCTATTCGAGAAACAATGTCATTTGAGACTTATTTTTTTCTTTGAATCAATTGTAATACTTTAGAGGCTTGTACACGTGACAACCAAATTTTGTGGATATTTTTGAGTAAATTATGAAATTTTTGCATTTTATTGTAATGGTCGAGTTTTAGGCTGACTTGTCTTGGTGGGATAAAACGAGTGTCAACGCGTCCATTTATCCAAATCTTATCCCCTATCTGATATATTCATTCTCTATCAAATACATCTCTCCCATATGTATCTAGATTTCATATCCTCTCTCTGATACATCCCTTCCCTCTTTGATACATCCCTCGCCTATGTATCTTGAGTCAATTGTGTATCTAAAAGTCCAGTGATGTATTTGATTCATAAATTTTAAGGGATTTTTGTAAGTTGAAAAAAGTAGGGAAATAATGTAGTTAGCTCTTAACACTTTGAAATTTATGTAAATCATACTTTAGTAAATAATTACTGATTTTAATGAAATCTTTTTATTTATTAGCATTTATAACAATAGAGATATTATGATGAATCTATATTATGTATTAAAAGTGAATTATGCATGTAATATCGACATATTATAAGTGTTTTAAAATATAGGGGAAATGCACAAGTACTCCCTCAACCTATGCCCGAAATTCTAGAGACACACTTATACTATACTAAGGTCCTATTACCCCCCTGAACTTATTTTACAAGTAATTTTTTTACCCTTTTTCGGTCTACGTGGCACTAGCTTGAAAAAAAATCAACCAGCGTTGGGCCCACAAGATAGTGCCACGTAGGCCAAAAAGGGGTAGAAAATTATTAATAAAATAAGTTCAGAGGGGTAATAGGACCTTAGTATAGTATAAGTGTGTCTCTGAAAATTCGGTCATAGGTTGAGGAGGTAATTGTGCATTATCCCTAATATATATTCGGCTTGTTTGTGAGAATTGATGCAATGTATTACAAAAGTATTAATGTATGTGATAAATATATTGTACATTAATTAAAAAATTATTATATGTTCTATAAATTGTTCTCTTTTATATATATTAAACTGTATTGTAAATGTGTTTTAAGTGTCCAATGAAACAAATATTATTTCTATAAATAGTAAATATCTTTTTAATTATTGCATATCATATAAATTTTCCATTAAAGAATGTAAAAGCAATTCAATCTTGAATAGTAAAAAAGAAAGGTATGAATTTATCAATAAGAAAATATGTTTCAACTCAAATTCAAATTGTAGGTAAGTGGAATAATGATGAAGAAATAAAAGAGATATTCATTTGTTTATAATATAAATAATGTACTATTAGAAATATGGACACAAGATATGAAAAGTAGGTTCAACCTCTTCAAGTCTTTTATAATACTTAATTAATGTTAATCATATTTATTGCTGATAAAATCATTCCAAAAGTTACTATATTAAATATCTTAATTAATGAATATATTCTTATTCAAAATAGTTCATACAAACCAAAAAAGATATGCATAAATGAATGTAAATATATGATGTATTGAGTAAATGAACAATTCATAATATCCTTAGTTTAAGTTGGATAATAATAAAAAAGTAAAAATATTCATAAAAAAATTGTTTCTCAACTCAAATTCAAATTTATATATATTAATAAGGCTGAAAATAAACGCACTGATATAGCATGCCTCAATGTATCACTATTTTCTCTCAGAATTTTGAAGTTTTTTCTGATTATTTGTATTTATTTTTTTTCTTAATTCTTAAATTTCTGATTTCCAATATTAAATATATGTAACATCTCTTTCTTTATTATTTGACTCTTTAAATTTCTCAATTATATATAGATTCTTATTAATTTTGTCCAAAAGAGAATTTTATGTATGCAATTTATTTCTTTTCTTCCTTCTTTTGCTCATTTTCAATTTGGACGCTTTTATCATTTATATAATTCATTTTATTCAATTTGATTTTATTTTTAGAAATTCAAAATAGGGTTGTTCATGGTTATGGCTAAACAATCAAATCGAACCGTAATTCTAATCAAACCAATTAAAAAAATCGATACTGATTTGATTTGGTTAGGTTTGTTTTTAAATCTTGAAAATCGATACTATTTGATTTGCTTTTGATTTTACTAAAAGACAACTGTAAAAATAACCAAACCAAACCGATAAATTAGAAATTTAAATTTTATAATTATTTATATATTATTTATAAATAAATATAAATACTGTGTTATTTTTGAAGTAACTAAAGTCTTTAACTTTACAATTTCTCAAGCCTAACACTTAAATTTTAGCTTAATTACAATCCTAAGTCCAATTCCATCAAAATTTATTACCTACCATACATTTCATAAGATAGTCACACATTTTCTCTTAATTTAATAATTTTGTTCGTGTAATGATAACTCTAGTATTGCTTAATTGCTCAATTGAACCAACAATAGCTCTTCTGTGGCTATTCATGTACTAGATGTTTTTTTAATCAAGATACGCATGTCTTAAAAAATTTATTACTTTCAAACTGAAAAAAATCAGAAAAACTGAACCAAACCGTCAATAATCAAACCGATGATTATTTTTTTCATTTGGTTTGGTTTAATTTTAGAAATTTAAAAAATTGACTAGATTATTTTGATTTTAATTTTAACCAATAATCGATCCAAACCGAACCACGAACGCCCCTAATTCAAAAAATCAAATTTTTGTTTAATTCAATTCAGTTGTTCCAATTTATATACATTTTAAAGTTAGATAAAGAAAAATGATATAGCACCTTTCTTTTACCAAAAAAGATCATATTTTTTTTTTGTCTATTTTTTTTATCTCATTTCCTTAATTAATAATTTAATATATTATTCATAAATTAATTAAAAACAGACTCTTTAATTGTTGTTACCGTTACAGCCTTTCATAATTCATATTTATGAACAATTACAATTTTTCATAATAATGCATATTATGAAGGGTAAAAATTTTTAAGTTCTTTTACAATTGAAATTATAAATAATTTATATTTTTAAACATACATGCATATATAAATGCAGAATGGATGGAAGACATATGTATGTTATAGTCTTCTTTATTCTTTATTTTCTTTCCTACCTTTCTCTTCTTTTGGTTTCATTTTTATTATTAATGATATTGTTAATACATGAAGATTAGCAAGTACTTAAATTATTGATGATGTGGTTTTACCTTTCACTTTGTATTTACAGGAATTTTTAGAATTGATTGAAGGTTTGCTTTTTTCATTTTAATGATATTGTTAATACATGAAGATTAGCAAGTAGTTAAATTATTGATGATGTGATTTTATCTTTCACTTGGTATATGCAGAAACTTTTAGATGATTGACTATATAATTTCCTAGACATGTATTAGCAAGAAGCTAAAATATAATAGTCCTTGTACGTATAATATCATTCGTTCATCTTTCTCACTAATATATATGCATTTTCTTAATATAATAATACATAAATATCTTGATCACTTTACTATACCATTTATTGCCAAATGTATATATAGTAATAATGTTAGGAATAGAAAAAGTGATATATGTTATAAAATCAAGCTCATCAGAATATAATCATAAAGAGAAGAAGACAAGAGAAGTAGATAGAAGAAGAGGAATTTTCTTCTTATTCAAGTGTACTTTAAGTCTCATCTGTATATCATACAATAGTGAATGAACAACCCTATTTATAGAGTGAGAAATCACTCCAAAAGTCACCATATTAAATATCATAATAAATAGATACATTCTTATCCAAAAAGGTTCATGAAACCTAGTGAATATGGATGGTTGTTCATGTACCAACTTTATGTACTATCCACTCATTCAATGGATTTATAACACTCCCCCTTGGATGTCCATAGATAATGTGTCTCGTTAAAACCTTACTAGGAAGAACACTGTGAAAAAAAATTCTAGTGAAAAAAAAATAGTACACATATCTTTTGATACACACTATTTGTTGCCTCATTAAAAACCTTGCCAGGAAAACCCAGTGGGAAAAAACCTCGGCCAAGGGAAAAAGAGTGCAACGCGTATTATACTCCCCCTGATTAAAACATCACTTAATTTCTTGTGATGTTGTTTCCAATCTTCGTACATTGTGGTTGATATATTCTTTTTCAAAGAAAAACCACACATTTCCTGAATATGGTGTGTCATTTATCTCGACCAGACGCACTTTCGACTTGCTTCATGGAGGCTTTTATTTCTGCGTAGCAACATTTTCTTTATTGATCGCCAGGATATTATTGTGCCTCCACATGAAAACAAATAGCGTGTTTGAGATCGTGCTTTATGCGGATCAGATAAATATTCTGCATTTGCATAAAAAATCAATTTTGTCTTGGATTCCTCAGAATAGAATAAACCCATAATTATGGTCCTTCGAGGATATTCAATCATGTGCTTAACACCATTTCAATGTCCTTTTATCAGGGAGAAACTGAATCTTGCCAGTAAATTTACTGCAAAACAAATATCTGGTTAAATATTGTTAGTAAGATGCACTAGTGCCCTGATTGCACTAAGATATGGAGTTTCATCACCAAGAAACTCTTCATCCTTCTCTTGAGATCAAAATGAATCATCATTTATGTCAAGTGATCTCATAATCATTGGGGTACTCAATGAATGCGATTTATCCATATAAAATTGCATCAAAACTTTTCCGTGTATGTGCACTGTTAGACAAATATTTCATTTGTCAAATTATCCATCTATAGGTCAAGACAAAATTTTGTTTTACCAAGACCTTTTCATAAAAATACAAGGACAATTAGGGTCATTCTTTTGTACCCTTTTTCTTCCTTGACTATTTCAATCCATATAAGGATTCTTGAAGCTTTATTCAAAAAGTTTCTTTCAAACTCTTATATGCTTCAGACACCTCGATTGTTTCAAGGATTTTCATATAACCTTCATTGTCTAGCTAGACATTACAATTATTCATTACATGCATTCAAGTTTTTCATATGTTGCCATATCAAAACAAACCTCATTGCATCCACCAAAGGAGAAAACATCTCCAATAATGTCAGGATTTTTGCGATAAGCCTTTATGCCCCAAGGTACAAACCGTATTTGATATCTTACGGTTATACTATCGCATAATAATTTATTTGTACCCCACTGACATTATACCTTGATTTATGGACTACCAGTCCAAAATGTCACTTTTCTAAGTAAAATATACTTGAATTGTGCATTTTACTTGGCCAACCATTTATCTGTCCAAACTATATGACAGATTTGAATTCAAGATCCTCGTCACAACTTATAGCATTGAGCGCTACCTCATATCAAAGATACCGTCGACGGTTATTTGATATCGATTCCAACAAGACATAACTTATCAAGATCTTTTCATTTTTCATTATTTCAGGTACCTGAACCTTTTTCAAGATTTTATGAAGTGTTATGTCAATGTGCTCCTTTATATCACTTGCCTCATTATCATGACCATATTGATCATTTGCTCCATCCTTCTTCAAGGAATTTTATATTTGGAATCGATTGGTCTATTACGCTTCCCGCGTATCATAGACTTTGTCCTTCAAGGACTTCACATTGGAGCATTTGCAGCTGAATTATATCATAGGGTCAGTNTATTGGAGCATTTGCAGCTAAATTATATCATAGGTCAGTGCATTCATCTGGCAACTGATTTGCAACATTATGCAACTGAATTATCCCTTGAACCTTAAGTTCACATATTTATTTAACGAGGATCTAGATAATTTGTAATTAACCTCATACATAATTTTCAGCTGTCAATCATCTCTCCCCCTAATATTAGAAAATCTAACATTCATTCCAACCTTATTTGGAAGTTCATCTTTGTGCGTGGTGGAGCAATTAAAATCATAACCGCATATTCAACATTTTAGATGAAAATTATATGGTTCCTGACCCTGAACCAATTTTAATGGGGAAACCTTATTGATATGATGCATACATGTGTTGCTACATGTTAAAAAAATTTATCTCTTACCAAATCTTATTTGGGAGTTTTGTTCTCATAACCATGATTTAGCTATAATTGGAGGTATACAATTTCTGCTAAATCAACCAGCATTATCAATATAATTTCATAGTTTGGAATTGTGCTATTAATTTTAACAATTCGAGCAAACAACCTTACAAAAACCAATTTGTAAGTTGACAACAAAACACATGTGACCATCGCATAGATGCATCAATCATATAGTTGCAAATGATCCACATGACAGGTGAACGGGCCCATATTCACCCTTTTATATTTTCCAAAAATTTTAGGGGATTACAATCCCAACCTTAGCTGGTACAATGATCATTTTATCAAGAGAACAAGCAACACAAGAGAATTCTTGAAGAATCTTTATTTCTTTATCATATAAATCACCTGAATTCTCAATCACGTTTGCATCACATTTAATCGGAATGGTCAACCAGTCATGCCAACTGATCTTTATTTTAGTACACTTATAATTTACATTTACATGTGATTTCATAAGCATGTACATGTTTGTATGGAACAAACAAGAGAAAAAGTGGGGTAAACTTTTACATAAGCATTTATAACCCTCTTCGGTTGTAGTGATTTATAGTCTCAATATTTATTTTCAATTCATCCGAAACTTGAAAAGTTTCTTTTGAGACTTACTACAACCCCAATATTATTCCTCTGATAATAGCACAACTCGTTAGAGCTTGCAATTAATTTTGTGTGCTATCACATATTGCATGACACCATCCCTATGGTGGGAATCTTCTTCAAGGAGGAAATTATATTATTATTGTCATGGTCAAAATCATTACGAGCAAGACTCTTTCTTGCTTTACTTTTGTTGTACCATAGGTACACAACCAATGTAAAATTTGTATTGCCACACAATAATGACCACAACCCTTATAGGCAAGAACTATTTCTTTCTTTTGGCGTTTCGGTAGTTCAAAATAAACATACCATAGTGACGTATAAAACGTACAATACAATTAGCCATTTCTGCCAAATAAAATTTATTTCCTCTCAAATCTCCCGTAGAGATGAGAAGTGACATATATCATTTTTTTCTCAAACCTTCCATAGAGGTGAGTTGTGGCATATATCCAACCCATAATGATTTTATCACATCTGGACCCATTCTCTTATAGAATGGTCGAGCATTCACGATACTCATCACAAGTCACATTCCCTTCAAGGAATGGACTAATTATTTATATGTATATCATAAATTTGTATTATAAGCACATTGTCATGACTTTAAAATTCATCATATTTCCATGACACACCTCAACATCACTTTGAAAGATCAAGTGTACCATCACTTTATCTTCTTGTATCATGATAGAGGATTTATAAACTTGTCAAATTATTGAGTTGACAACATTCACAAGTCTAATGACCTTTCATACCATTTTGATAATAAAAATTGCCTTCACATTTTGAAGGACTATTTGAAGAACTCATAGTGTTCTTCCTTTTATCATTACCACAATGATGACTATTATAATTCTTTCCCTCCACGCCCTTATTCATATCATTAATTATTTGTCATTTTTCAGACTAATCATTTACTGCTACCACATTCATATAATTGAATGGAGCAAGTCAACAGGCGGATTTCAGAGTTATCACATGTTGCTACCACATTCTTTTCAAGGAATGGAGCAATTCAATATGATGAATTTCAAGACATTTCATCAAAAATATATTATTTTTCTTAGTCATCATTTTATCATCGCTATGGTGCATTGGCTCAAACTCAATGTCTTACCCATATAAGGCCTGTTACTCCATAATTCTGTGGGACTTGAACCCTATCACGGTGCATCAAAACTGTAATTGATGTCTTACCCTTTTGGTGCGATATAACTTGAATCTATCGTCTTATCCTCAAATATTTTTCATTATGGTGCATCCGGACTTTAACCTGATGTCTTACCCTTTTGGTGCGATGAAACTTGAATCCATCGTCTTACCCTTAACCAATGGTATAGTAAACCGAAGTACAACATGATTTATTCTTTGAGTCTTTCAAAACAATCAAAATAATATTCAAACTCATGCTATTAAAATTTTATACCTTCTTCCATTTAAGAAGTTTTGTATAACATGTCATATTCAACCAATAGTAGTATATCTCTTCGGTTCCTAATAATTGTTAGTGACTTTTATTCTAAATCATAAAATATTTTAGAAAATACATATCTGATTTTATGCATATAATACTTTGATCTTCATAACGAGATCAACCAAAATATGAGCTAAAGAAAAACAAGAACTCACTCTCAATTAGATGGAGACTCGTGCTGATAACGTGTTATAAAATCAAGCTCATAAGAATATAATCATAAAGAGAAGAAGAAAAGAGAAGTAGATAGAAGAAGAAGAATTTTCTTCTTATTCAAGTGTACTTTAAGTCTCATCTGTATATCATATAATAGTGAATGAACAACCCTATTTATAGAGTGAGAAATCACTCCAAAAGTCACCATATTAAATATCATAATAAATAGATACATTCTTATCCAAAAAGGTTCATGAAACCTAGTGAATATGGATGGTTGTTCATGTACCAACTTTATGTACTATCCACTCATTCAATGGATTTATAACAATATGACATTTATCTTTGGGGGGAGAAATATAAATTTTTTTGACTCCTTTTTAGGATCTTTTATTTTTTTAAAAAATTCTTAATCATGTGCTATATTATAATTTAAATAAATATAATATAAAATAATATAATATAAAATAACATGCAATGTTAAAAAACTAAAATGACATTTTATTTAAATTTATTAAGTAAAATTTTTAATGGTCTTTATTTTCATAATTTCTACGGCGTACTTTTTATCACCATAGCTTCTAAAATAAAAAAATAAAATGAAGGCTATTGAATAATGATCAACTTGTGAGAGTGAAAATCTATAAAAGATGAGTAGATTGCACATTCATTGAGAATGATGTTGCATTATTTTTTTTTTTGTATATATGCTCGATTTTTCTATATTTTATATTTCATATAAATTTCTAATTATTTTAAGTCTATAAATTCTTTTAACTCAAAATAGTAACTTTTGCTCCTATAGAAGGTTTCTACTAACTAACCTTTTTTTAATAGATTGATAGAGAAATTATAATATTTAATCAAAAAATTATTATTTTAAATCTTTTTTCATCGCACGAAGTGTGAATAAGTTTACTAATAAGGAATAAAAAAAAAGTAATAGTAGAGGATAATAATTTTACGACACATATAAAATTGGACACATAGAATTAGATATATAAAGGATTTGCTTTAATAAATCATATGAAGTAATCTTGGAATATCCAAAATCCTTCAAATTGAATACAAAGCATTATCCATAAAATAACATAATAAGCCAATAATTAGAAGCAATTTTTTACTAATTAATTAAAAATCAGGTTCACATAAACAAGTATTAACCCCTTCAACAAACAAACAACCACTACTTTTTTGTAATTTGCCTTAATATAAATTGCATTACAATCTGAAAAATCAGAACATCTTTTCAAATGAATAGCTTTCTTAAAAGCCGAAATCAAAATTGAAAGAGCCAAGCAAAACAATCTAGTAGTAAAACCGATTTCTTAGTGGCCGTCATTTTTGTTGAATATTCAAAGACTTCTAGATTAATATGTTTTTAATCGTCTATAGTCTTTTGTATCATGTATGTCGAGAAAGGCCTATTTACAATTGAAAAAATATATTCTCTATAGATGTTATTGAAATTCTGCATCTTCAAATTAACTATGTTTTATATTTTGTATTAAAATTTATTTATTACTTACCATGATGCTTTTTAATCTACACTGATTAGTAGTCAACTGTGATTATTACAAGCATCTTATTATTTTAAAAGTTGAAAACCCCTAAATCTATTTTATAAGTTGGAAGCCCCTACTTTGAAAAATTGAATTATCAAAATTTCAATCAAATATTGAATAATTATTTTACCTTTCAATTAATCATTGCTCCCATAACAATTTACACAAAAATATAAATAGACATTCAAAACAATATATATATATATATATATA
>NC_028644.1:5612278-5641118 GCF_001406875.1 Solanum pennellii | reverse complement strand
ATATATATATATATAGATATATATATAGATATATATATCAAAAAAATAGAAGAGAAAGAATCATTGTGAAGAAAACTGTTTAAAATGGAAATGAAAAAGAGAAGTGATGAATTAAAGGGGTTCAAAATAAAATGAGTTAAAATTCAAAGTTTGAGTTCTCAATTGGAAAAGAATGAAAAGAACTTGACAAGAAGCAAAGATGATTGCAAAATGCTTTGAGAAGGTGATTTGAATGAGCCAAATTGACCAAACCTTAACTCTCATCCCTATTAAAAGCCTAAATAAACCTTGAGTTCGTGCATGAGATAGGTTGTGTGATGATTGGATAATAAAGGAAACCTATGGGAACAAGCTTGAACGTATTTCTCTTTTAAGATAGTGAGAGTTACATTGAATCCTTATTTCGTTCTTAATTTGCTTTTTTGAGAGAATAGATCGTTCTTTATGTGAGGGAACTTGAATTCATTTATTAAAGCATGGTCTTACATTAGAAGAGAAGGTAAAGTTCTTGAGTTTGTGTTGAAATCGGTTAGTCATCATTTGAAGCTTTTTGATCATGATTAAGTGTTTCATGTTGTTGAGAGTATTCTTGTAATTGCACTTGCATGTCATCTGTCATTGAATACTTTTTTGTACACCTTTATTAATATAATTATGTTCCTAATATACTTAATGAAAGACAAACGCTAAAGTTTGGGTGTTGATGAGTGGTAGATCTGCATTTATTTGAGGTCTTAGCTCAATAACTAGTTCCCAATGCCTAATTTTATCATATTATAATAATTTTTTGATGATTTGCAGGAATGAAGTCCAATGGACAAGGTAAGGAGGAATGTTTGGAGGAATGTATGAATGAGTGAAAAGAAGTGAAAAACTTATATTGATGATTGCCCAACAGGAAAGGTAGATTGCCTGGTGAGCATGGCTTCGCCCAAAAGTGACTACACTTATTTCAGTCGAGATATGTTGGCAAACTCTAAAAAAGAAATGTGATTCGTTGAATGAGAAAGGCGACCTTACTGACCATCACACAAAAATGATAGTGCAAGGAGGAATATTAAAGTCTCAAAAAGTGAACCAAGGTGGTATTCGGTGATTCACCGATTGTGAAAGGCTGACTCAAAAGAGCTTATCGATTGATGGTCTACCAGCTGAATCCTAGAGCAAGAGAAGGTGACATGAAGCATGATTATCAATTCGATGAATGATCTTGGTGAGCCCGACTAACGCCATCCAAAGAATAACATGTTCACTTTTTGGGACAAACTTTTGAAAACTATAAATAGCCCAAATGAGATAATGAAGAGTGAGAATTGTACTTTTCAGAGAATTACTTTACCTTGTGAAGAACATTTTCTAGTTTGGGGTTTTCCACTTTGTAATTGAATTTGACAAATTTAAGTTGAATCAAAAAACTGTTTGCTTGAAATTTCTCAATTTTATGTTATCCATAGCTTCTTTCTTGGAACGTATAAATTTTGTACTTTTTGTGATGGGTGGATAAATATCTAAGATCTAGGGGTGCAATTATGGGTTTGGTGGTTGATTTAATATAGTGGATATTGTGTTATGCTATGTTTTTTCTATTGGTTATAAATGAATTTTGGATTATTAGCATGGGGTTAATTTATGGGTTAAGGTTTTAAAATTATTTCTTACCATACTCGATATAGATTGATTAGAGTGGACAATTATTTTGATACTAGATATTTAGGTTTTATGTCTATAACTTGCTTTAAAATAGAGGTAATGAGCCAAATCTGTTTGCCCTATTTTTTCATCAAAAGAAAGAATAGGGAAAACTATTGGGTTTCTTAGATTGGCATATATATGAGACTGAAAGGACATTCTTCACAAGGATGCTATGAGATTGAAAGAAAATTAGTGTCACTGAAGATTACCTATTATATTCATAAATTTTTATCACTATATAGAAGAAAAATTACCATTATCTGTCATTTTATTCAAATACCTGCACCTCTACATTGCTTGATACTTCTTGAATTTCCCACAATTTAGTAAAATTTTGATAATTTGATTTTATTAAACTAGTGGAATCATTCATCCACTTATTTTACTTCTACAAATGATTGATTTTACCATCCAAATTTCATGATAAAATTCTTTACAATATACTATTCCCTGTAGGGTTCAACCTCGACTATTCGTTGGGTATTTATTTGCTACGACTCTTGTCCTTTTTAATTGGTTATAAAAAAGACATTTGAGCATTTTCAATCCCAGTTTCAGTTACAAATGGTGATTGGTTGTTCCACCAATAACTTTTGCGATAAATAGAATAAGGGTGAGCACTGTGTCCTTGATTAGTTTTTCTTCTTTACTTATTAAGCTAGTTTTTTCCATTTCAAGAAAAGCTTTCTTGGTACACCTTTTTTATTTGTACTTTTATTTCTAGAAAAATTTGTACTTGTGACTTCTAGGTTTATGGAAGGATCTTTTTTATATGGATTTTCGTTTTCTTTCGCTTTTGTTTTGTTCTATGGTTCAGTTTGATTTTTATTTTGTTCTACCCTTATACTCATTACTTGTTGTTCTTGATTACTAGTTGGCTTGCCTATTGGTGGGTTATTGTAGATTTCATCATGACTAATAATTTGAGTCATGAAAAGTTGTAATAAAAGCACTATATTCTCCTGTCTAAGCTGTACAATGCTATTATATAGTAGAGTCCTCCATACTGGTGTAAGGACATCTGTGTACTATCTTCCGGAGACTACAGGGTGTGTTTAGGAATTACCCCTCATTTGTATCACTTTTATGCAATGATATCTCACTCATTTCATTTTTCTCACAAGATGGTTGGTGTACACCACACACCAGCTCTAGGTAGGGATTGACCTACCTTGTTGGCCAGGGGTACAACATTAGTCTCGGAGAGAAGAAGGATCTGAAGCCTATAGAGAACCCTTGACCAGCTGGGGTTTCTAGTCATCTGGTGGGATTGGGCCAGCTTAGCTGCTACCTAGACAAACAATTGCACCAGACTTATATACAAGTATTACACAACTTATGAATGTGTTAAAGAACATTCAATAGGCTCCGACTGCAATTGAAGTTACACCAGCACCGCAAGATCAACCTTATTCGAAGACACCTCAAGATCATGTACCACCTGGGGGTGCCCAACCCGTGTTTGTGGATGAATCTTTTCCTCTAGAATAGTAGAATATTCTCAAAGAGTTTCTCAGGATTTTACCTCTAAGTTTTTTAGGCTATTGTTAAGGATGACTGAGTTTCTAACTATTTGTTAGGGATGGATTCATTCATTGGGCTTAGTGGAGTTGAGAGAAGACGACTCTACTTCTTATTAGTTAGAAGGTCCAACATATAAGTGGTGGTAAACATTCATTAAGAACATGCCATTTGGGTCTTCTTCGATCACTTATACCATGTTTCTAAGGGTCTTTTTCTAGTTTTATCCCTCATAGAGTGAAACATCGACCACATAATTAGTTTTCCAGGTTTGAATATGGCTTCTTGACTAAGTTAGAGTATGAGGTGAGGTTTCATGATCTCTTCCGCTATGCTAATATGATATTACCCACATAGAATGAGTGAGCTTGATGCTTTATCCGTGGGTTGAAACAACTATAGATCGAGACATAGTGTATGGTTTCCAGGGGTTTTTCCTTTCTTGATTTTGTTTTTCACGCCTTAACCATTGAGAAGTTTCATCATGAGGCCCATTGGGGCAGCGAATAGAGATTTAGGTATGAGGGCATCTATAATGGGTCCCTTCCCAGGTCTAGAGACGCTGATGATAGGACCCAACAATAGTTTCAATACAACATGTTGATGTGTTGTGATTTCACGACATTTCTAATGCATTTCCCTTAAGAGTTGTGTGCGGCTAAAGCCTTTTTGTAGTGTTTTTAACATGTTTTGTGTCTTGTTTTGCAGGAAAAAGGTTTAAGTGGCAATAAAAGAGAACAACTCAAAATAGTGCAGAACCATACCTACGGAGGCAATCGATGGTCCATCATTCAATCGATGGACCTAGGTGGTGACCTTAGATGAGCATCTCAAGACATTGAAGGAAAATTAGGGAAGTTTGACCAAGCGTGGAATCACGAGAGGCAACGACAGTGTGTCGATTGATCGACGGACTGTACTAGTGAACTATCGTCTTGGTTCAGAGAAGGTTCCAGTACCAGATCTTGAAAGATTCGAGGCATGGAGCTACGGAGGAGCATCGACGACCCATAGATGGATTGGCGGAATGTACTGTTGCTCCGTTGTTTGATTCAAAGAGGGTACTATCTAGGGAGAAAAAAATATATTTTGTCCCGAATGACAGAAGTAGTCTACGGACCGTCAAATCAGTTGGTTAAACGATTGATGTCGCGTTACCTGAACATAACTTTCCTTATTTTAATTACTTTTTCTTTAGGATATGTTTTCTATATATAGGGTATTAAAACCTTGTTTTTAGGGTTAGATACTATAACTTTTGTTCTACTTTGTGTATTGAAGATTTATGAGTTTATTCTTCTTGTTAAAGTGAAAAAAATAGAAAAAAGAGTGATATAAAAATAAAAATATATGAAAAAAGAAAAAAAAACAAAAGAAAATAAGATAAAGAAACAAAATAAAAAGAAGAAAGAGGAAAAAAATGAAGAACATAAAAAAAGTAGAAGTTAAAAGAGAAGAAATAGAAGAAATGGTGTGGCGGTTGGGATATCCAGTTCTATGCCTAAGATCACTACTGAGGTGGATGACACTGATGGTGCCGGTATTAGATATGTGGGCTCTACTAATGGTGGCCCAGTTGATGATTTTGCGGGTTCCGAGAAACTGGACCCACCACTTGTTGAAAGTTCTTCGATCTATATGCCACATATTTACTTCATCTACTACCCTGTGTCTATGATTTCTTATTGTGTTGGGGTCAATTGCAAAAAAATTTGTTGGGGGTGGGGTAAATGGAAAGTGAGTGGCAGGGTGAAGTCTGAGTAGCCCAACTCACAATCTTACTTAGGGTTTTCTTGCATGTGTTCTTTTTACCCAAGAGACTGTTTGAATTTTTGTTGAACCGACATTTCTTAATAAGTACAAGTATAAAAGCATGAAAATGAAGAATGATGGCTAATAAAAATGATACCACGTCCATTGCAGTCTTGCATGTATAGGCTAAGGAATGTTGAATATGTTGGCTCTAAACATGATCTAAATAGGCACCTACTGCATGATCTTCAACTAAAACCAGAACTAGAAAATTTGATAATTGGATAGTGCAACGATGTGCCAAGAGAGTGTGAGGAGATTCGAGTGTTCAACAGTTGGCGCCTAACAAAAACTTGCCCGGTTAGTCTTGCGAAGGGAATCTGTGTGAGAAGCTAAAAAGTGATCATAGACACTTGTTCAAAATTGCCCCAATATCTAGCCTAAAAGTAGTTTACCAAATATAATACATGTCCCTTTTGATCCAAATATGTTGAGCCTGTAATAGGCCAATTTTTTTTGATTCACCAACTCACCTTCCCAGGATGTAATGTTTTGTTCCTGTCCCTCCTTGGACATGTACACCTCTACTTAGTCCAAAAGCCTAAGTTGAGGGTGGCTAATGCAGAAAGTGACCTCATCTTGGCCCCGACACGACTTCGGATAATGTGAACCTCAACCCATGGAAAAGCCATGAGTTAAGGGTGGCTATTATGAGTGAGGACCCAAAAATGGGTATGAAAAGAGTTGGATGTTGAAAACAAAAGCTTAAGTAAGAGAAAGATGTGACTTCCCGAAAAATGAAAGAACAGTTGAAAAAGAAAAAAATAATAAAAGAGAAAAGACTTTTCTGAGAAAAAGATGCAAAAGAAAAGTGAAATTCACATTTAAAAAGGGAAACAAGGCAAAGAAGAGAAGAGAAGAGAAATGGGGGGTCAAAATCAATTAAAGAGGTAGAAAGCTTAGCGGTAATGTCAAGAAGGGCAGAAAGTCACTAAACGTACCCACATGTACCACACCTGACCCTGAGACTACGTTACAAGCCAAGAAAGTCCTACTGTAATCCTAGAGTCTAGTTTGGTGAACCCAAGAAGCGAAAATAATGGCAAGCCTATGGCGTAGAGTATTAACTGTATTTGAACTTGTTCTTGAGTTCATGTTGAAACAAATATCCTTGTACCTAAAATGCATAATCACTGTGTGAAAAATGAGAAAGTTGGTACCTTGGTGAGAGGCAAAACAGTAGAAGTGTCTGTTGCATGGTGAATTTGTGTCATGATATGATCCGCATGAGTTATCTTGTCGAGCCTGAGAGCGTAGGCCTTAATTCAATCAAAGAAAAAGTTTGGGATTGATAGCCATGTGATTTCTAGAGCTTAAAAGTGTATACATCTGTACAAAATTCATTCTGATTTATAGTGCATCACTTGAGGACAAACAACAAGTTTAAGTTGAGGGTGTTGATGTGCCGTGATTTCACGGAATTTCTACTGCATTTCACTTAATAGTTGTGTGTGTATATAGACTTTTTATAGAGATTTTAACAAGTAATGTGTCTTGTTTTGCAGGAAAGATGTTCCGGTGGAAATAAAATAAAAACAACTGAAAATAGTGCAGAACCAGACCTACGGAGGCAATCGACAGTCTGTCGTTCAATCGAGACCATAGATGAGCAGCTCAAGACATTAAAGGAAAATCAGAAAGCTCTGACCAACTGTTGAACCACGAGAGGCAAGTACGGTCCGTCGATTGATGGACCGTACTGGTGAACTGTTGTTTGGTTTAGAGAAGGTTCCAGTACCTGATTTTGGAAGATTCTATGTATGGAGCTACGAAGGAGCATCGACGGACCGTATTGTTGGTTCGCCGTTTGATTCAAAATGGGTTCCATCCGGGAGAGAAAAATATATTCTAAGTCCTGACTGGTGGAAGCAGTCTACGGACCATCGATTGATCGACGATCCGTCAGTGGGTTCGTCCATTGATGCCACGTTACCTGAACAAAACTTTCGTTATTTTAATTCCTTTTTTCTTTAGGACTTTGTTTTCTATATAGAGGGTATCATAACCTCGTTTCTGGCGTTAGCTACTATTACTTTTGTTCTACTTTGTGTATTGGAGATTGGGTTTTTGCAACTTTGGCAATTAATCAATTTCCGGTTTTGTTTTAAATAAGTTTTCTTGTAAATTCAAGTGAAGATTTTTGGGTTTATTCTTCTTGTTAAAAAAAGAATAAAATTTAGTCAACTATTTGCTGGCCTATACAGGACTTATTCAAAACTTTAGAGGGTGACGAGTACAACCAGAGTGAGTTTTGCTCTAGTTAGAGTCATGGTCCCATTCATTTTCTTCAAGCCAAGGTGACCACTCTTTTTAGATTCGTTGACCTTTCAGCTATTTTGATTATGGAGAGTTGGATCATTAGGCCAATAATTTTCCTTTCCATAGGTTGATTACTCCTCTCCATAGGGAGGCCCACCAGCTCAAGCAGCAATACCTCCAACCCAAGCTCAATATTAGGGTCAAGAATGTTGTAGTAGTCATTAAGGTTTTTTGGGTAGTCCACAGGGAGGCAGGTTAGATGGTATATCAAATAGCCAGGGCAGAGGAGTACATGTCAACTTCTGTATATATCCAGCTCCAATGAGGGCGGGGGCTAAATCATTAGATGATTTGATCACATATACAATTCTCTTATGCACGCACCCCTCTTCGACTTTATTTTATTTGGGATCTACCTTTTCTTATGTGTTTGATTTTTATGATTCTCTCATGGGCTTGAATTTTAAGCCTATGGTAGCACCGTTGTGTGTGTCCACCCTCATGGGTGAGTCTTTAGTAGTGGATCAGGTGTTCTGATCTTGCTTAGTTACTATTTGGGGGTGTGGGACGTAGGCCGACCTTGTTTTGCTTTATATGTTTGATATTGATGTAATTTTGGGAATTGGGTTGTTATCCCCCTATAGAGTGGGATTAGATTTCTCCTCTAAGACCGTTACCTTATCCATTAAAGGTATTCCCCAGGTGATGTGGTAGGGCTCTCATAGTAGCACATCGATTAGATTTATTTCCTTTTTTCGGGATGAAAGGATAGAAGCTAGTGGGTGTTTATCTTATTTTACATATTTATGTGATGTAAGTTGGAAAGTACTTGTAGTTGATTGATTTACCATTGTCCATAATTTTGTAGATTTTTTTCCTACCGACGTACCTGACCTACCCGTACATTGTGATATTGATTTCTCTATTGAGATTGAATCGAGTAGTCGGCCTTTTACTATTCTACCTTATCAAATTTATCCTTGAAATCTCAAAGAGATTATTAAACTTGATGATATCTTAGGTAATGGATTCATTATTTACAGTGTATCACCTATGGACGCTTACAATTTTTTTATGAAGAACAAGAACGGTATTGAATATAGATCGTTGAATAAGGTGACACCGAAGAACCATTACTACATGCCTATGATTGATGATATGTTTGACCAGCTTCAGGATACTGGAGTGTTGTTTAAGAATAATCTAAATTTCGGTTACCACATATTGAGGATTAGGGAAAAAAACATCTCTATGACCACATTTAGGACTTGATATGTCCATTATGAGTTCCAAGTGATGTATTTTAGGCTAACTAATGTCTGCCGCCTTTTATGGACTTGATTAAATGTGTGTTCAGGTCGTATCTTTTTTTCATTCGTCATGGTTTTCTTATATGATATCTCTGTATACTTATGGATAAGGAGAGGTTATGAGCAACATTTGAAGATTATGCTCTATACTTTGAGAGATCAATGAATTTATGAAATCTTTTCATAGTGTCAGTTTTTTATTGATTAGCATTCTTAGGTAAATCATGTCAAAGGATGGTAATATGGTATCTTCAATGAAAATTTAGGCTATTCGTAATTAGCCTAGACCCACTGCGGTTAGTAAGATTCGGATCTTTATTTGATTGGAAATATACTTATGGTTTATCAACACATTTTATGAAGATTCAATATTGGTTTGGGTTACAAATAATGACATGTGGAACATTTTCTGTTTCTATTCGGTTTGGATATCGAATTATTGTAGATGATTTATTGGGGCACCACATTATGGACCTATAATTCTACATGGTTATTGAGGATTTCAATAAAGTTGAAGGTACTCCGATGATGAGACAATAAAGATAGTTGTGATGTGATATATAGACACTTGATGGGTGAAAAAAGGTTATGCTTTTATGGTATAAAATATTATTGAGATGACCAAGAATTTATCTATGTTTTAGCATAGGTATATGGCAGTTTGAATAGTGATTGTAACGTGGTATGTGAAATTTTTTTGGAGTTGACATTGGGAAAGTAATATCATATTAGAAATTATGGCTATTAGCCTTGGATGGTACCCCTACTCATTGAATGCTTGCGTTGAAAGAGAGGAAGCCATAGTTCATATCTTCTAGAGATGACAAAGTTTTTGCTAAAGAGACCTCAATATTAGAAGAGGTTTGAGGGTAAAGTAAATAGATAGTATGGTTATGATATGTCGTTAATATTAAAAGCATTGGTTTCAATGGATTAGTACGAAGAGTATATGTGGTTTGATTAATTGAGTATATGTACGATTGTAAAAAGGGGGCCATAGTGGTTAATTGTAGGTAGCTTAAAATCAAAGAGATGGATTCAGACGAATGTAATGTTTGATATAGGCTACATGGAATGAGTATTTGATATTATTCGACCTTGGTTTTAATACATTCTAATGTGACCGCTGACATGACATATCAGGACACTTCATCCAATACTAAGTGTCCACGGGAGTTTGTAACTAATATAACCCATGAAAGTTATTTGGCGTTTAATCCCACAGGGAGTGGTTCCGAGAATTAATATTCAAGTAAGAATAAATTCATATTAGTTATACCTAAAGACGTTTACGAGCTAAAACAACAAAAATTAAAGGAGTGTCACTTATCAAAAAGAAGGGTTTTGCAGTCAATTATCGACTAAAACTGAAAATAAGTGAAAATACAAGTATGAAGACCGAATTCTCGAGATGTAATAGGATTATGGGATAAGACAAACAACTGGGTAATCATAATTAATAGTAAACACCTGCATATTAGTTATTAGGCTAGACTTTATTGGGGTGAACTCTCTCTCCAACAATTTACCCCGAATCAAATTGATTTCTCTCGAAAACAAATAAGCGGCAACTAAGCACAACCTTTGCCTTAGTACATTCACTCTCTCGAATTTAATATGTGGAAAACGGATTTAAGATTCACTCTCTCGAGCTGAACCCATGACAACCCAATACACACATACCATTGATTCAATAGTTTTGGTTTCAAAACCTCTCTCTCGAGCAAGCCCAAAATGCTAAGCTAAGGTTGTATTTTTGTAACACCCCGTAGCTAAAACAAACAAAAAAAATGGTTTTTCTGAAAATCTGCAGGTGCAGCAGATGAGACAATTGATGGACAGTAGCCTGACCCACGGTTTGTCCTGCACAATCGTCGATGGAATCAGAGACTACCACAAACTCAGCCGAAAAAAAATGGCTAAGTCTTGATCGATAGACGGACCTACGGTCTGTAGGTCAGACGACAATTCGTAGTCCGTGACCGTCGATCCAGACCACCATTCACCCACTCTCCAACAAGAGCTACGAATGACTAGCACGGGCATGGTCCGTAGGTCTGACCGTAGGTGGGAATAGCAGACAATTAAGGGGGAAATGCAGTTGGGTCAACTTCTAATGGTTCGAACTTTTGACAAAAAATTAATTAGGTGTCCCATGACCTATAAACAGATATATAATTTAATTATCTTTCAATAGCAACAGACCTTGCTAAAATCAAACCTCCGAGTAAAATGTTATGCCCGTTTTAGTAAAGGCTTATCGAACAGGCCCAACCGATGGACCAACCGACGAGGCGTCGGTCAATCTACGAACCGTCAATCTTGGTCGTCGATTGGTCTAAAAACAACTTACTCAGGGGTCTTTTGGTCTTTTCCCACTTCGTTTAATCCTTAAGATACGTCATTTTTACTCTAAGTCACCCTATTTTAGTCAGTTGAAGCCTAGAAACATAACTAAAACATATCTAAGTCAAATCATTAAATCAAAACTTAGAAAATTAGAAGCAAGTGAGGAGAACACTATTACAAGAACGCAACAAGATCCAGCAGTTCCAGACCCAAAACTTAAGTAATTTTCTGTGGATTTCATCACCAGGTATGTGGGATTTCACTAGTGGGTTCCTTTCACCCATTGGGTCCCTAGAACTTCATCAATATATTAAATGTATGTTCCAAATCAGACTATCATGTTATTACTCAGCTTATCGCATGAATTAAAAAACCCTCGCTTTATATTTCTGTAGTTCTTGAATTACACATGCTAGGATAAATATTTCAAAGATTTCATATATACATGCCTCAGCTATAAATACATAATTACCAGATTAATTGTTGCATTCTCAGTTTGCATGTTCAGTTTCGAGCTATCCAGTATTTACAGAAACTCAGACATAATTGGAAGTAACATAATACCGAGTTGGACTAAGGTTTAGAGTACCCAATAGTCCCCGAACTACTAGCCAATTAGGTTGTAAGTCCCCTCTGTGGGCAATCAATTTAGTGATCACGCCAGTATGCCTTTATACCTTTGGCAGGGTATATGGGGTCCTCTCGATGGGGCGTATACATCGGACTCCACATTTAGCTCATGTGTTTTTATTATCGTTTATTAGTAGCTCCCACAGATCAGTCAGACTCTATGCATTGACCATTTATGAGTATATTCAATATTCAGTTTCAGCATGCTATGAATATGTCATTTTCAGTTTATCATGTCAGATTACTTTACTTGCTTTTATGATTGTTCAGTTATTTTTTATTTCAGCTTTATTCTATCCTACATGCTCAATACCTTTCAAGTACTGACGCATACGTGCGCTATATCTTCTTTTTATGTAGTTTCAAGTTCTCAGCATCCAGATTACGCATAGATCAATTTCCTGATCTCCAGTTCAGCAGATTCAGTAATGAGTCCTCATTATCCGACGACAACAGTCAGGAGTTTCTATTTAGTATTTAGTCATTTAGTTTCAGTTTTTGCTTGATTTAGCTGGGGGCTTGTCCCAGTATTTCTAGTCCAGTTTAGAAGCTTATTTCAGACATAGTTAGATTCAGCTTAGTATTGAGTTAATATTTCCGCTGTATTAAACTCATTGTTTTCAAATAGTTCAGTTATAGAATATGGGTATTCCCCATCTTTTAAGATTTAATTATGATTTAGCTTCCTCATCACTTTATGTTCTTTAGTATGCTCATGATTATGCAGACATGGTTAGCTTGGGATCACCGTGGTCCGAGGTTTCGTGTCCGCGTCTCAGGGGTAGCTCAGGCCGTGACAAAACTTTGTATCAGAGCACTAGGTTTAAGTGTCCTACGATGTCTAAAAAGACGCACTAAGTAGAGTCCTTTTCATGGGTGTGAAGTGTACCACATCTAATGAGAGGGCGGCTATGAAGTGTTTTAGAAAAAAAACTTCATTTTCTTGGTATTCTTATCGTGCATGATGTATGATCTTATTTGATTCTAATTTGACGTTCTACATTTCAGATCATGCCTCCTCGTAGAGCTAAAGCTAGGAATGCGAACGCCAGAAATGTAAACGCAGCTCCTCTAGCCCTAGATCAGGAAGTCTCCAATGCTGAGTTCAGGAATTCCATACATATGTTGGCTCAGAGTATGACTAACCTGAACAATCGTCTTCATGCTTATGTGAATGAAAATGGTGGATCAGTAGCAACAAAGGTCCGTGACTTTGTTAGGATGAATTCGCCTGAGTTCTTAGGATCACAGACTAATGAGGATCCTCAATATTTCTTGGATTAGATCAAGAAAATCTTTGAGGTAATGTAAGTCATTGGGAATGATCGGGATGAGTTGTCATCATACCAGTTGAAAGATGTTGTTCATATTTGGTACGCTCAGTGGAAGGATAATAGGGGTGCAAATGTGGCACCTATCACTTGGGATTGCTTTAGTGAGACTTTTTTCGATAGGTTTTTCCCAATAGAGTTGAGAGAAGCTAAAGCCCAAGAATTCATGAACTAAGGTAGGGTAACATAACAGTCCAAGAGTATGGACTCAAGTTTAACCAACTCTCCAGGGATGCTCCTCATATGGTTGCTGACTTCAGGGCTCAAATGAATAAGTTTTTGTATGGAGTGTCAGATTTGTTGAAAATTGAGTGCATATATGCGATGTTACTTGGAGATATGAACATCTCTAGATTTATGACTCATGCTCAGAAGGTTGACAGTGGTAAGCTTAGGGAACAGGCTAAGGAAAATAAGAAGGATAGGAATGGGAACTATAGCTATTCTCAGCAGAAATTGGGTGGTGAAAATCACTCACAGGGTCAGCAGAAGTTTTTGGCTCTAGCCCCTTCATCAGCTAGTGTTCCATCCTCCAAGTACAGGTATGACCAGAAGGGTAGATCACTAAGTTTTAAATCTCAGGCAAGTGTTTCAGGCACCAAGACTTACCCCAGTTTCCCTAAGTGTGGTAAGAACCATCCGAGCGAGTGTCTTGCAAGAAAAGAGGGATGTTTTGGGTGCGGTCAATCTGGTCACCGGTTGAGGGATTGTCCTTCTAGACAAGGTCAAGGAGATGGTAATGGTAGAGCTCAGTCTACAACTCAGCAGCACCAACAAGTCGCCCAAGTCAGCAGGGTAACTCATCTGGTACAGGTGGGGGTCAGTGCCAGAATATGTTGTATGCTCATCAGGCTCTCCAGGATCAGGAAGATTCTCTCGATGTAGTCAGTGGTACGTTATGTGTCTTTGACCTTGATGTTTATGCATTGTTAGATCCAGGCGCTACTCTTTATTTTGTAACTCCTTACATAGCAGTCCAATTCAATGTCAGTCCAAACACTCTCTCAGAACCTTTCTCAGTCTCTACTCCAGTCGGTGACCCAGTTATAGCTAGACGGGTATACATATATTTCCCTATCACAGTCTCTCAGAAAGTCACCTCAATATATCTAGTAGAGTTAGAAATGGTAGACTTCGATGTCATTCTAGGAATGGATTGGTTACACTCATGTTATGATTTAGTCGATTGTAGAACTAGGATTGTTCATTTTCAGTTTCCAGACGAACAAATCTTAGAATAGAAGGGTAGTAGCTAAGCGCCTATGAGTCGATTTATTTCTTACCTTAAGGCCAGAAATATGATATTTAAGGGTTATCTCTATCATCTAGTTCAGGTGAAGGATTCCAGCCTTGAAACCCCAACTCTTGAGTTAGTTCTAGTAGTCTGTGAGTTTCCAAAAGTATTTCCAGAAGATCTTCCCGGAGTCCCTCCCGAAAGGGAAATCAACTTTGGAATTGATATCCTTCCAGATACCCAGCCTATTTCTATTCCTCCTTACAGAATGGCTCTTGCAGAGCTTAAGAAATTGAAAGAGCAGTTGAAAGACCTTCTAGATAAGGGTTTCATCAGACCTAGTATTTAACAATGGGGTGCATCAGTGTTGTCCATAAGGAAGAAATATGGTTGTCTCAGAATGTGCATTGACGATAGTCAATTGAACAAGGTCACAATCAAGAATAAGTATCCCATCCCCACGATTGATGACTTGTTTTACAAACTTCAGGGTGCTATCCTTTATCAAAGATAGACCTTAGATCGGGTTATGGTCAAGCTTAGAGTCAGAGATAGTGACATCCCAAAAATAGCCTTCAGAACTCGGTATCGTCATTACGAATTTATAGTTATGTCGTTTGGACTAACTAATGCTCTTGCAGCATTCATGGATTTGATGACCAGAGTGTTCAAACAGTACTTGGACTTGTTCGTTATCATCTTTATTGATGATATCCTCATTTACTCTAGGAGTGAGGAAGAACATGCAAGTCATTTCAGAGTTGTTCTGCAGACTCTCAAGGATCGCCAGTTATTCGCTAAGTTTAGTAAATGTGAGTTATAGTTGCAATCCGTTGCTTTTCTTGGTCACATTGCATCTAGCGAAGGATTTGAGTGGATTTGCAGAAGAAAGAAGCAGTGAAACAATGGCCCAGACCTACCTCTGCTATCGATATCATAAGATTCTTAGGTCTAGCAGGTTATTATTGAAGGTTCGTGAAAGGATTCTCCTCCATAGCCTCACCATTGACTAGGTTGACTCAGAAGAAGGTCAAGTTTTAATGGTCATATGATTGTGAGAAAAGCTTTGCAGAATGGAAAACTAGATTGACTACATCTCTTGTCTTGACTCTACTAGAGGGTTCAGATGGTTATCTGATATATAGTGATGCATCCAGAGTTGGCCAAGGTTGTGTGTTGATGCAGCGAGGTAAAGTGATAACTTATGCTTCTAGACAACTTAAGGTGCATGAGAAGAACTATCCAACTCATGACCTTGAGCTTGCAATAGTGGTGTTTGCACTGAAGATATGGAGACATTACTTGTATGGTGTTCATGTATATGTGTTCACCGATCATAAGAGCCTTTAGTATGTGTTCACCCAGAAAGAGTTGAATCTTCGCCAGAGGAGATGGCTTGAGTTCCTTAAGTATTATGATTTGAGTGTGCATTATCTTCGTAGTAAGGCGAATGTAGTAGTAGATTATGTATGGTAGTGTAGCCCATGTTAAGGAAGAAAGGAAGGAGCTAGTGAAGGATGTTCACAGGCTTACTCGCTTGGGAGTTCTCCTTATGAGCATATCAGACAATGGTTTGACAGTTCAGAATGGGGCAGAATCTTCTTTGGTGGTGGAGGTTAAGAAAAGCAAGAGAGGGACCCAATATTGCTTGAACTTAAGGGTGAGGTCCATAATAAGAGAGTGGAGGTTTTCTCCCAAGGGGGAGACAGTGTACTTCGCTACCAGGGTAGATTGTGTGTTCGTAATGTGGGCGAGTTGAGACCCCATAATCTTGCAGAAGCTCATAACAATCGGTATTCTATTCATCCAGGTTCTATTAAGATATACTGCAATCTCTGGGAAGTCTATTGGTGGAATGTCATGAACAAGGATATAGCAGACTTTGTGAGTAAGTTCCCCAATTGCCAGCAAGTCAAGGTAGAACATCAGAAACCAGGGGGTATGACTCAAGAGATCGATATTCCTTCTTGGAAGTGGTATGTGATCAATATGGATATCATCACAGGGTTACCTTGTACTCGCAGACAGCATGACTCTATTTGGGTGATAGTTGATAGGATGACTAAGTCTTCTCACTTTTTGGCGGTCAAGACTATAGATTCGGCAGAGGACTATGCCAAGCTTTACATTTATAAAATTGTGAGGTTGCATAGGTTTCCTTTGTCTATCATCTCAGATAGAGGTCCTCAATTTACCTTTTATTTCTGGAAGTCATTTCAGAAGGGTTTTTGTAATCAAGTTAACCTTAGCACAACATTTCATCCACAAACAGATGGACAGGCAGAGCGTACCATTCATACCCTAGAGGATATGTAGAGGTCTTGTGTGATCAATTTCAAAGGTAATTGGGATGATCAATTCCTCTTATTGAGTTCTCCAACAACAATAGCTACCATTCCAGCATTCAGATGACCCCTTATGAGGCTTTATATGGGCGTAGATGTAGATCTCATGTTGGTTGGTTTGAAGTAGGTGAACCAGCTTTGATAGGGACAAATTCAGTCCTTCATGTTGTGGAGATAGTGCAACTCATTAGAGATAGACTTAAGATAGCCCAAAGTCGTCAGAAATCATATGCAGATATAAGGAGAAGGGAACTAGAGTTCCAAGTTGATGATTGGATTTTTCTGAAAGTCTCACCTATAAAAGGGGTGATGAGATTTGGAAAGAAAGGAAAACTCAGTCCTAGATATGTAGGCCCTTACAAAATCTTGAAAGGGGTTGGCAAGGTGGCATATGAGTTAGAGTTTCCAGAAGAATTAGCAGCAGAGCATCCGGTCTGCCATATATCACTCTTGATGAAGTGTGTGGTGATCCAGCCTCTATAGTGCAATTGGAGAGTGTGGCGGTGAAAGATAGTCTTTCTTATGAGGATGTACCAGTGAGATTCTTGAACGTTAGGTCAAAAGTTTGAGAAACAAAGAACTCGCTTCAGTCAAGGTTTTGTGGAGGAGTCAGTCTGTGGAGGGAGCTACTTGGGAAGCAGAAGCAGCCATGAAAGCCAAGTATCCTCACCTCTTTCCTTCCGATTCCACTCCAGCTTGAGGTAATAGTTCCTCTTCAGTTTTACAGTCATTCAGGCGTGAATTCAGTCTTAGAATCATGTTCCCTCAGTTTGTACTTGCATTTTAAGCATATTTGCATGTACTCAGAACTCAATTAAGTCAGAAACTCAGTTCTCAATGTTTAGTAGTGGGGTTTGCAACTCTCTTCCTCTATTTTAGCTAGTTTAGTATTCATTCAAGGACGAATGTTCCCAAGGGGGATATAATGTAACACCCCGTAGCTAAAACAGACAAAAAAAATTAGTTTTTCAGAAAATCTGCAGGTGCAATAGATGAGACCATTGATGGACCGTAGCCTGAACAACGGTCCATCCTGCACAACTGTCGATGGATCAGAAACTCCCAAAAACTCTGCCGAAAAAAAATTGTCTAAGTCTTGATCAACGGACGGACCTACAGTCCGGAGGTCAGATGACAGTCCATATTCCGTGATCGTGAATAGATACCCCCATTCACCCACTCTCTAACAAGAGCTACGGAAGACCAGCACGGTCCGTAGCTGGACCTACGGATCGTAGGTCTGACTGTAAGTTGGAATAGCAGACAGTTAAGGGGGAAATACAGTTGGGTCAATTTCAAATGGTCATAACTCTTACCAAAAAATGAATTAGGTTTTCCTTGACCTATCAACAGATAGATAATTGAATTGTATTCCAGAGCCACTGACCTTGCTAAAATTAAACCTTCGAGTAAAAAGTTATGCCCATTTTAGTAAAGGTCTGTCGAATAGGTCCAACCGACGGACCAACCGATGGGGCGTCGATCAATCGACGGACCGTCAATCCTGGCCGTCGATTGGTCCGACAAAAACTTATCCAGGGGTCTTTTGGTCTTTTACCACTTCATTTAAACCTTAATATACCTCGTTTTGACCCTAAATCATCATATGTTAGTCAGTTTAAACCTAGAAACATATCTAAGTCAAATCATTAAATCAAAATAGAAAATTAGAAGCAAGAGAGGAGAAAAAACTGAAGAAGCCTAGTTCAAGAATACAACAAACTCTAGTAGTTCCAGCCCCGAAACTTAAGTATTTTTCCATGGATTTCATTACCAGGTATGTGGGATTTCACTAGTGGGTTCCTTTCACCCATTGGGTCCCTAGATTTCAGTCAGATTCTTGATTCTCTTGTCATGATTAAACCTAGGGTTTGTAGAACCTTTATAGAAGTTCATGAATTTATTAACTGTATGTTCCACATAAGATTATCATGTTATTACTCGCATTATCGTATGAATTTCAGAACCCTAGCTTTGTATTTATTTAGTTCTTGAAATTACACATGCTAGGACAGATATTTCAGACACTTCAGATATACATGCCTCAGTTATAAATGCATAATTACCAAATTAATTGTTGCATTCTCAGTTTGCATGTTCAGTTTTGAGCTATCCAGTATTTACAGAAACTAAGAAATAATCAGTTAATTTACAGAATTCATTAGAAGTAGCATAATACCGAGTTAGACTAAGGTTTAGAGTACCCAATAGTCCCAGAACTACTAGCCAAGTAGGTTATAAGTCCCCTCTGTGGGCAATCAGTTTAGTGATTATGCCAGCATGCCTTTATACCTTTGGCAGGGTATATTGGGTCCCCTCAATGGGGCGTATACATCGGACTCCACATTTAGCTCTTGTGATTTTATTATCTGTTATTAGTAGCTCCCACAGATTAGTCAGACTCTCTGCCTTGACCATTTATCAGTATATTCAGTATTCAGTTTCAGTATGTTATAAATTTGTCATTGCATCTAGTTAGCTCAGAATTCAATTTATCATGTCAGATTACTATACTTGCTTTTATGCTTGTTCAGTTATGTTTTATTTCAGCTTTACTCTATCCTACATGCTCAGTACCTTTCAAGTACTGACGCATACATGTGTACATCTTATCGTGATGTAGGTTTAGGTTCTCAGCATCTAGATCACGCATAGATCGATTTCTCAGTCTCCAATTCAGGAGATTCAGTGGTAAGTCCTCATTTTCCGAGGACAATAGTCACGATTTTATTTTCAATATTTAGTCATTTAATTTCAGTTTTTGCTAGGTTTAGCTGGGGGATTGTCCTAGTATTTCTAGTCCAGTTTAGAGGCTTATTTCAGATATATTTAGATTCAACTTAGTATTGAGTCAATATTTTCTTTGTATTAAACTCATTGTTTTCAAATATCTCAATTATAGAATATGGGTATTCCCCATCTTTTCAAATTTAATTATGATTTAGCTTCTGCATCAGTTTATATTCTTTAGTATGCTCATGATTATGCCAGCAGGGTTAGCTTGAGATCACTTGTGGTCCTAGGTTCCAATTCTTCGTCTCGGGGGTAGCTCGGGGCATGACAATTTTCAACTACAACCCCATTAAATTCAACCACAACTACAGAACAAAATCACTTCTACACAGAAAATAAACTAGTAATTAGCAGTACCCAACAGTTATATCAACCCATAATCACATAATCACACCTCAAGAATTGGGGTTTCATCTAGACATAATAAAAATAAAAAAATCGATACCAATTATTGTTTCCATCAATTCGGTACGACTGATATTATATTTTCACGTTTCTAAAATGAAGAATCTTGAACACCCACTTCCATTTTTTTGGATTTCGAAATCTTCAAAAGCTAAAGGAAATGTCTAACACAATGTTCAAAGCTAGAATAATAATTCCCAATTGCTTAATTTCTAGATTACTCTATGTCTTGATAGTAAACTAAGAATATACAAAAATTTTATGGTTGTCGAGAATTGTGTTTCCAGGTTCAATCGGCATAACAAGTAGGGACCACTGATCCACTCGGCAATCCGTCATCTGTCATTTGTATCACTATTTTGATTTTTCCTTCAGTATCCTAGCCATTTTTTAATTTTCGGCGATATAGAATTGCATCGTGGAATCGTTTGGTGACTCGCTGAATTATCCTTTCAATTGCCAACTTTATTTTCTCTTTGATTACTTAGCAAACTGGAACATAAGGCGAGATCAATGCCATTCGGCGACATACCTAATAGGTTAGGCAATCCTCATGCCTTTTTTTCTTCGTTCTTTCAGCTACCTTGTTTCTTTTCACTCCTTAGTGCCCATGCTTTGTTCGTCACTCCAATTCCCTAAAACTCAAGGATTTATATCGGTTATAGGGTCAAATATGCATTTAAGGACACAAAATCTATTACAATAAAGCCCTAAACAAGTGTAAATCATGGACTCATCAACCACCAACGTTTTTCTAAATATGGTTGGGTATGATTCACTCCCTATGCCTATGTGTGTTTTTACTTTAGGGGTGGATATCTTGTCGTAGATCGGGTATACAAATCTTGTGATGTTCACTCGTAGAGTAGTATGCTTTGGAAAATTTGGTCATTTGAGATTTGACAGATTCGGTGTTCCCTTGGGGATGTTGAAGTTTTCCAATATCTTTACATGTACCACCTTGCTTTAAGAATTTATTTAAAAGATATCATGGGTATTCTAAGTTGTTCGATAGTCCTAACGTTTATCTCGTCGCCAAGGTCACATTCTTGCTATGTGAGATCTAAGGTAGAGACCATTAGGTCTAGATCAGCCATTCATAAGAGTTGTCTACAATCATATCCACTCATTTATAATTTTCATTGTGTTGTTAAAGGTTCTATATGCTTGGGTGTATCGCTCGCTAGGTGGGTTACCTTATCATTTCCTTCTTTGGGTTAGATAAGTTTGACTATCCTTTAATGAATACCGATGTCTAACAATTTGATATTTATAGCTTTAACTCATGGAAAACTATGGTGTAAGAATGGAATATTGATACATATGTGATGGTTCGTGCATTATGAATGTGTGGTGGTTGGCTTAGGTTAATGTCTTGTTGTAGTAAGTATTAATTCAAAATCTTATAGTGGTTATGTGAGAAAAGATTTGTCCCGTAGGTTGTGTTAGGTCCATGGGATGTCAGTCAAAATTGGGTTTATGGGTTATCTTGTGGCTTGATAATGAATACTAATTTGTTGATCCACCAATTCTTTTATTTGAAATTTTAGATCTTAGCGGTTATGTTGATGGGATTGTCTTAAGGAGAAATTACTTGGAGAGATGAACACCTACTTTGCAAACTATGCATCATGCTTTTGGTAACATAGACTCCTCCTCCTCCTCTTCCTCATCCTTCTCCTCGCCTCCTCCTCCTCCTCCCCCTTCTTCTTCTTGTTCTTCTTGTTCTTTTCTTCTTCTTCTTCTTCTTCTTCTTCTTCTTCTTCTTCTTCTTCTTCTTCTTCTTCTTCTTCTTCTTCTTTATATTCGCAGACGAATATTGTTTTCAGTGGTATGTAATGTAATGAATCGAAGGTCATACTTAGGATTTAATCGAAGGTCATACTTAGGATTTTTTGTGAAATTACTATTGTACCTTTCATGATAGTTGTCATGAATCTTCTAGTTATTAGAATGCTTAAGTTGTACAAAATTGTGTTTTCCGGTACCAATTTGTGTTTCGAGTCTCAAAATGGATTTTTTTATTCTATCAATTTTGCATTGTGGAGTTTAGTCAAGGAGAGTTGTAAGTTTCAGATTCGGAGTTTTTTCGTAGATTTGAAGTCTTAGCTTGAAGTTGAAGATATATTAGTCTTTGGGTTGACTTTTATCAACATTCAGATTTTTGATTCTCGCATCATATTTCTAACAATTTTGTTGGATTCGCGGGATGATATTAGGCTCAATGGAAGTCTGGTTGTAATTTAGAGGTCCCAAGCTCGGTTTCATACTTTAGGTGCTATGTTATGTTATTTTGACCTTCATGGGTTAGAGTAAAAAAGACATAAGATTCGTGTCTCGATGGTTCTATTGAGTCTGGAACATCGAGTTTTGGTGGGAATCATTTCTTTTGTGTGTACAAGGTTTCAGATATATCCTGAGGGTCAATTGTGTGAGTCTTTGTGTGTTGGTAACTTGTTGTTGATGGTGACTGGGGATCGATTTGTAAGCGGGACATTAAAGGACAGACCTCTACATTCACAAAGGAGATCCTATGTTCCCGGAGAGCCTGGTAGTCAACCTCTACATTTGTTCAAAAGCTCCCGCAATTTAGAGAGTTAATCTTGACCAAGTGTTCATGTTCGTGAACATCTGTTGCAGTGTTATGATTCTAAAATTTGGGGTTCTTCCACATTTTTCAATATTTTTAGTTTTGGGGAAACCCTTATAGGTGATTTGAAAGAGATAATTCAAGATAAATCTCTTGGGTTTTTTATTTTTTTCCTAGAATATTCATTCACCATAAATCTTCTTTCACTTTACTACATTACATTTGTGTCACCCCAAAAAGTTCTAAGTTACGAGTCGAACCATTCTTCATTTGTGAATAAGATCGTACGGGGTAATTCTTAAGTTGTCCAAATGTGTAATGGTCAAGTATTTAGTGTAGGAATGAATTTGGATATGAATTAAGGTCACTATAATCCCCTCGCATAAAGTTGAGTTCTAAGGCCTTCTTACCAATTAAGTTATGACATAAGATTCAATTTGAGTGAACTTCTAACGACCATATATCTTAGAATTTAAAGAGTTATGTGGTCTATAACCTATCAAATAAAATGTATTTAGATCTTATTTCTAACGCCAACTATTTCAAAAGTATCTGAGTGTCGAGTAAGAAGTTATGACCATATCTAATAATTTGATACAATGCGGTGAAAAATTATTACCCGACAGAAAACATCAAAGATGGTCATTTTTGTCTTTTAAACTCTAAAAAGCCTCTAAACGAATTTGTTTGATTTATTAAAGGCCCAAAACAATGAGATTTTCATTCGTTAATCCTTCATTTTCTTCTCTCTCAAACACTAAGGAAAATCCCTAAGGATAAATCATAGCATAAGACTTCCGTTCAAGATTCTTCAAATATTTTACAACATTCTTCTTCAATGTACGTCATAGTCAGAGAATTTCATTCTTTCAAAGTCAAATTTCTTCATAAAGTTATGAAATCATTAATAAAAATGCTAATTCTCGGTGAGAGAGTCTTCAACAAACTAATTTAAGAATCTCAAAAAAGATTTAGTTGACTATTCTCCTTCAAGCTAGGGTTTGAAGGATTCTAATAAAGTTCTTCTTCAAAATATTTCAAGAACTTTATTTTTTCAGGCATGTAAGGCTACTCATTGTGATGGACTGAGTTCACCCTTATGGCCTACATTTGAATTCAATTAGTAAAAGTTTAATCTAAGGTTATACCCTTAGTTTTGAGAATTCTTGAGATAAGATTGTTGTTGAGCTTTGAGCTCTAATCCTAATGGTTAAGTTTCTATAAATTATGCATTGAGATTCTCCAGTTGATTCATTCTTGTTTATATTTCAGCATGAACCCTATTAATTGAGTATTCTTGGTATAAGTAGTATCATTTATTTATGAGTTCTGAGTATTGAGTTTTTCTATATAGTTATTGATATATTCGAGTTGAGTTGTTTTGTATATGTTTCAGCATGAACCCTATTTTGATTTATAAATTTTGAGAAAATTTTAAAGCGAATATGTTTTTTAAACAATTTTTTTTGAGAAAGTAGAGCAAAGTTGAGTAAAGTTTAAAAAGAATAAGTGTAACACCTTGAGCTTTAGTCAATTTTTAAGTTTTTGTCAACTTCAAAAGACCATAACTTTCAGCAAATAAAGAGTAAGATCGACCATTAGGTCAAAGGGAAGGTCTTTGAGTCCTCTTACCAAAGTCGCCGAGTTTTCTAAATACGAGTTTGGACGAAGGAGTTATGCCCGTTTGAGTGCATCCTCTCTAGTTAAGGGATTTTCATCTATTTTAAAGAGGGGTATTTGATCTTTTCCTTAACCCACTTGCCCAACATGTTTTTGTTCAACCAAATAGGGGTATAAACCGATTAAGATCAATTTGCATTTATTCGTAAACTCTTAGTGTTGAGAAGGGTTTCAAGAGGAGAAAAAGAAGAAAGCTTCAGGAATATTTGCAAGCTTTGAGTATTTTCCTAAGAACTTAGTTCCTTAGAGGTATGTAATCTTTCATAGTGTTGGTGTTTTTCAGCCTCACTCCAATCATGTGAATTTATCCATAAATCCGTTCTTGAAGTTTATTGAGTTTGAATTCTTGAGAAGTTCTTAAGTTTTAGCTTCATTCTTGAGAAAATAATTTAATAAGAGGAAATAACCTGGAGGGTAATTACAGAAGGTAGTTTCCAACTTATTTTCTCAGTATGTTTTGGCTCTGCCTGTGTTTTAAATTTATGCGTCAAAAGTTACATCATTCACATGAACTCAATATTGTTACATTTGTAGTTAATGAAAAGTATTCTTCATCGTCAATCAGAAATATTAGATCCAAACTTTACTACAAAATTAACTTTTCTATGGAGTAGTTTTCCTTTTTCATTTTTTTTAAAATAAGGTCTTAAGACCAATTTTATTAAGTGTAATTTACATAAATCTCATAATTTTAAAATAAAATTATAATCTATTCCTAATAAGTTTCTAATTACATTAATCCTTTAAAAAATTAAAAATTGGACAGGATAATTGAAACTCGGATACATTAAGAAGTAGCTCATATCCATTAAATACTAGCTCGGATTCATTAAAAACTAGCTTGGGTGCATTAAATACTAACTTGCATACATTAATATGTAGATTAGATACATTAAAGAAATAAATGATTTTGGAAATTTTAAAAATAATAGGGAATAATGGAAACAAGTGAAATAAAATGTGTGTTTTTCAGCAATTTTTCCTTTTATTAAATAATCCAAATAAAACAGTGATAAAAAACCACAGGCCCAGTCCATCAAACCAAAAAGCCCTTAGGTTTCGTAAATTAACCTATACATATAAAGTGTAAGCGAGTACTCAATACTCTTTCTCCAAATCCGCCTCCTTGGCAACAAGATGATGGTGTGTGGTCGGAAAAACTCCAATAGTTTTTGCTCCTCTACTGGATCATTTCAAAGATCAATCCCTTCTTTATACGGCTGAAACTCTGTCTGTCACCTTTAATATTACATTATATATCTTCTCTATATTTCTTCCCTTTTCCTTTGATGAACTAATTCATTGTACCTTTTTATAGGCGGTCAACATTTTTCTCTAAGGGACTAAAGAAGAAGTTTTAGAGTAGCTCTTCAATCTCTGGTAAACTACAAACCCTAATCTTTATTAAAGTTCCATTTTCATTAGAACTCTACTAGAATTATTTAGAAAGGGAAAAATAAGTTTGTTTATCTTTTAAACTTGATTAAATCAATTATATTATTCTTATATGTCATATTTAATAATCTGAAATGTCTATCTCTATATCTTTTGAATTGTCATTATACAATGAACTTCTAAAGGAGTCAAATCGAGTCTATCATAAAATTGATATTAAAACATATAAATCTAATTTATTGACATACTTTTTTCATCTGCGTGAATGATTATTACAGATAAACATATAGAAATAAACTACTTTAATTGGGTCACAATATTAATTTCAAACAACCATATAAAATCAAACATAATCTCATGTGAATAATTTATTGGAGAAGAGAAGAGTAAAATATTTTATTAGAATAGTCTAATCACGTGTTAAGTATTTGTTTAAATTCAATCAATCATTTTAATTTGCATTTTAGCACCAAACACTCAACACACAAAAAAACACACACACACATGTTCGCACACATACACACTCTCAAATCACAATCAAAAGTTTAAAAGACGGAAATGTCAATAGAAATTTTTTAGATGTTTTACCCTTTTAGAAACTAAATCATATAATAGTTATTAATATTATTAACAATAAAAATAATGATATATAATGTTATCATCATACTTATTTTATAAGTCGAAAGACTTCAAGTTAAAAATTAATTTAGAAAAATAACCTTATAAAGTGAATTGAAATTGTAATTTCCAGGACTAATAATTGATATTGAAATTTCGAGGAAGAACAATTTTTTTCCAATTAAATGAATTGAAGGATTCAACAAGATTGAATTCACGCTGTTACATAACTATGAAAACTTGAAACCCGGTGACTCAAGGAAATATCTATAATGACAAAGATCGAGAGCCCTAACTGTTAAGGACTAATTGTCAGCGAACAATCAACAAAATAAATTTTAAATTTTTTTTTTGTTGAAAAAACCAATCATAGACTCTATGAAAAAATACTGTTAAGAGAAGACTGTAATACCATGTCAAGAGTTTTGTTGAATGGCTCTCAAAGTGCGAGTCTTTCTATTATGTAGAGAGCATGTCATTACATCCCTAATAATCTTATATATATATATATGTATGTATGTATATATATATATATGTGTGTGTGTGTGTGTGTGTGTGTGTGTGTGTGTGTGTGTGTGTGTGTATGCACACACACACACACTCCTAAAGATGAGTTATTCTGTCCCTCTAAATGTGCTATGCAAATCGCTCTTAATTTTACACTCTATCCTCCAAAAATGCTATTGTATATAAATATTTATTATCTTTTATTACTATAATAAATCTCTATTAGTATACTTATTTATAACAAAATATAATTACATTAGTATAAATAATCTACCATGCTATTAGTTCTGCTTCCTGGGAGAGCATGTTTGAGGGGGATATATACTCGAGATGATGAAATGCATAGAGATGATAATCATATAATTTCCTATTGATGTTCATAACCAAATCACTTAATAGGTTCGACTACCATATAAACATTTACATCGATCATCACATATGCATTATATTTAAAGTTGGAAGCTTTTTCCTTAAGATTTGGATAGCCATTTTGGCCCTCCACCGAAATTAAAATAATGTTAGACATTAAAATTTTAATTACATAATTAAAAAATGAAAGTGCAATAACTGCACTTAAATTATGTAGTTACAATATTATTAGGAATTGAAAAAATGACGTTATTTCAATTTGTGGAATTGAAGACCTCAATGGTTATTCACTCAGATATGAGTTCTATCAAAATATTCAAAAGTCGCATTAATTTGTGGTTCATTATATTTTTCATAGAAAAGTTTTGATACATAACGTCTAGTTATATCCTTTTCATATTAGTTGTCGACATTATTTGAAATACTTATCAAAAGTTATTTGTCAATTTACAAAATCAAAATAGTATTAATTAAAAAGATCTATTTTTCTCTTAATGTTATTAATTCCTTTGAAAGTACAACATAAATTATAAAATTAGGCTCGTGTCAAGGATGAATTTCTTTAGGAGCTCGAGTCATTTTATCCACTAGCAGAAAGGGTAAAACTTCTTTTACACACACTCCAACATGGTTGGCACAAACACTAAATGGAGGTCATGGCTAACTGCAACCGAAGGATGCATCGGTTGGGCTAATCGAATGAAAAAGATAAAAGGGGAGCCATGGAGAACGGTTTATTTTTATGATTCCATCAAGTTATCGAAAGTCAGCATATCATGTGACAATGATCTCTTGTATGCTTCATTATTTTGGTCTCCCCCAGGTAACTAATTTCACTTCATCTTTGGCATGATGAGTCCAATTATGTTGGACATTTGTGCTTTGACAGGGATTAGGCCTCACGGTGAGGTGATTAGTGCAGTCTTAGACATCGAGAATTCAAAGTTTTCTTTGCCAAATATTGAGAAAATAAGAAAATATATTATGAGGAGTTAGTTTATCAAAGTTGATAAGGAAACAAAGGATGTTACATAGGATAAATTTTGCGTTCCTGAGTATGTGCCTTTGCAAGTTCATTTTTTTCAATGGGTCATCAAGGGTCCCAATGGAGTGTAGGAGTAATACAAAAAATAATTGTTCTATACTCCATTGTTACCCTTGATGAACCATTGAAAAAGACGACCTTGTAAAGCCACATATTGAGGAACCTAAAATGTTCATCGTCAGTTGCATCCTCTATTTCCATGTTCTCTCTGATAAACTCGTCATAGTATATTTTCTTATTTTCTCACTCTTTGGCAAAGAAAAGTTCAAATTGTGGATGCGAAGGACTGCACTAAGTGAGGCCTAATCTCTGTCAAAGCAGAAATGTTCAACACGGTGGACTCAACATGCCAAGTTGAAGTGTAATGAGTTACTTGAGGTAGACCAAAAGCATAATGCAACATAAAATGATCTTCATCACATGGTATGTTGACTTTAGATAACTTCATGACATCATAACTATCACCAGTCTCCATGTCTCTCCTTTTACCTTCTCCATTCAAGCAACCCAACAGATCCATCCTTCAATTACAATTGACCATGACCTCCACGTGTCATTTTTGTGCCAACCAGGTTGTAGTATGTGTAAAATAGGTTACTCCCCTTCTACTAGTGTATTAAATTACTCATTCTCCGAAGGAAATCCATCCTTGAAGCACGAGCCTAATTTTACAATATATGGGAGAAGGAGTCAATAAGAACTCGAAAAATTATGCAGTTAACATTGTATTTATTTTCCATCTGTATTATCATTGAATTAGCCCTTAGTTTGATTAGTTTTGTTCATATTATTAAATACTTTTTTCATTGTTGCATTTTGTTTCTCATTACATACATGTTTCCATAGAATTGTAGTCATTCTAATATATCTATTAAAATCACATGGAACAAACATGCAAAGAATGTGTCCCAAAACTAGAGTATATGTATATATATATATATATATATATATATAT
>NC_028644.1:5599612-5612271 GCF_001406875.1 Solanum pennellii | reverse complement strand
TATATATATATATATATATATATATATTATAGCATTCGATACACAATATGGGACAAATAGGACTGAGGACTGAGAAACACCATTATATACAAGAACAAAACCTAAACATAGTGTCATTGGTATAAGAACATAGAAGCTACGTAATAGAGCTATACGAGAAACTAATCGATCTAACAAAATAAAAAGTTAATTATAAAAATATAGAAGGAACAAAACCAAGCCTCTAAACGGCCACAAATGAGTCGAGCGGGATTACTCTTGCTAGATATTGTATAAAAAATAGTAGAAATGCAGTATTAGTACCAAAATATGGGGTACCTAGTAAGTATCATAAGCTGACTTTGCCTAGAAAAAAGTATAAATGAAATAAGAAGCATGATAGGTGCCTAAACAACAGGAACCTAGACTTTAGTTGTAGACGAATCAACGTGATCTTAAAACTAGAATTACTGAATTAGTGCTTGTTGAACAATCGTTCATCCCCCAAAAGTAAAAGGGAAGAATAATAAGAAATACCTCAATCTTTAGATAGTTAGTGATAATTGTTGCTCCTATCTGCTTCAGTATACCAAGTAGTCTCCTCAACTAGTTGGTTGTTCCATTGAATCATTATTGACTGAATCTCTAAAGTTTTCAACTTATGGAATACTATATGAAGGAATGAAAATAGGTTCTTCTTATTAAGATACGCTTTCATCAAGAAACACAAAATTCCAATGTATGTTGTAGTTACCACTGCAATGGAACTTCTTAAGCAGAGATACATAAAAGACAAGGTTAACCCTAGAAAAATTCAGCGGAAACACTAGTTGGTATTCCACTAGCCTTACTTGCTTAAGAATTTCAAATAGCCCAATAAATTAAATGTCATACTAATCTTCCCCTTCTTGTAAAACCTCATGACTTCTTTAACACGTGATACCTTGAGTAAAAATTTCTCGACTTCCATAAAGTGGATGTCTCTTACTTTGTTGTTTGCGTACTACTTTTGTCAACTCTGTGCTGCCACATGTCTCTTCTGACCTCAAAATCATCAAACTAGCTGAATGGACATCCATACCTCCACCCATACAAAACCTCAAATGGTGCAACATCAATGGTCAAGCGATATTATTGTAATAGAACTCAACCATGGATAAGAACGGATCCTAATAGCCTGTAAAGTCCATGACACAATGGCGGAACATGTCCTGTAAGACCGAAAATCATCCACTCGTTCGCCATTCGTCTAAGGATGGAACATTGTTCTAAAACTCAACCTATTCCCCACTCCTTATTCAACTTAACCCAAAAGTTAGAGGTGAATTGGGTAAGCCCTAACCAAAACATTCCAAATGGATACACTATGCAATATAACAATCTCTTTGAGATGTACATAAACCAATTCTTCTATAAAATAATTTTTGTCTAAAAAGGTATTCCTTGCCTCTAACAGGTTTGCAATTCATATTTGGTGGATATACAAGCTTTATTAAACTATTAGCCAAGGTTTACACGTCCCTATCTAATGGACCTCTGGAAACTACTAGACATTCTAGGCTTCGTATACTCTCTATCTTTCTTCTCAACACATTACCTACCATATTAGCCAAACCTAGATTGTAGAGAATAGTGACAAGATAATCCTTCAACAGTTTCATCCATTTATTTTGTTCTCAAATTCATGTATTTCATTAGTATGATATGTTACAAACTGTAATTGTCAGTGGACGCTTCACATAAAACTCCATATAAGTCATACTTCCATACCATAAGTGTGAAAATAACTAGATAACTCCAAATCACGAGTCAGATAGTTCTCCTGAACCTTCAGTTGTTTATAGGCATATAATATGACAGTCTATTATTTAATTAACACAAAAATAAACCTAGAATATGAGGCCTTATATTAAATAATTAAATTCTCACTCTCCGCTATCAAGGAGAGAAAAACAGTAGAGTTTATCAATTCCTTGAGTTATTGAAAATTCTACTCACTTTTGTCCAATCATATGAATTGAACCTCTTTAATTGTAAGTTATGTTTATTAGATGAAAATAAATAGAGGAAAATCCCTTTACAAACCGGTCATAGTATGTAGGCATGCTCTAATTTCTATTTGCCTCGATATTTTGTTGATCCACCATTACTCCTTTGTTTGAACCACGTGACCTAGAAAGGTTAATGAAGGCATCCGAAACTCACACTTTGAATACTTTGCATAAAATAGTTTCGCCATGAGAAAACGTAGTACAAACATTACTGGAGCAACCCACGGGGAATCATTCAAATGGGTGAATCCCTTACTTTTGAAATTCATGCAACTGAGCCTTTAATTCTCTCAGCTTAATCGATTCCTTCCTATAACGGAGGATAGAAATAAGACAAGTCTTTGGCTCAAATTCTGTGCAAAATTCAATATCATGGTCCGATAGCATGTTAGGAAATCAACAGGGAAGACCTCTAAAAACACACATACTATTGGAAGTCATCCTAGGGACAGGACATTTTTGCCAGTATCCCAGAGATGGTCTATGAAAGTACGCCCCCCATCAACTTCTTGGATAAAATGAAATAGATGATTTCAGATAAATGGTATGATAATCACCTTTCAGATCAAGTATAGCTAACCCCATCATCTGATAGTCCAAATTGCATCATAAGGAGATAACCAAGTCAAATCTATGATGTTGTCAAATTAATAATATTCAAGATTACAGATCTTGCATAGTTAGATAACCTATAAACATCAGAGGACAATAATGGAGAACTTTAACGACAAGATGTGAGTTACCTATCCGAGTTGTCACATGAACAATGATATCAAGCAAATCCAGACCATTTATATTTCGACCACAAACTTGGTTGGCACATACGGAAAGATAGAGGTAAGATCAGATAAAACAATGTCCATTTGGTCATACATGAGAATAGTACCCATAATAATCACGTGTGATGCTTCAATATACCTGAAACCTTACTACAAAGAAATAAAGTTTTCTCTGTTTCTAATTTGAGCACCATCTTTCTATTATAAAAACTTCCTCTACTTGCATATCAACCTTATGCCTAGTCTGATTACAACCATCCTACGCACCTTAGGGATGACCTATGCCATCAGTATCATTATCCCTTCTATTGTGAATTGAAGCTTGAGAAACCTATTGTTAATATGACTAAAAAGACCAAGGGTAATACATCTGGTCATGTCTATATCATTCCAGAAGACTCTACTAGACAAACTCTTCTACGATAAAATAAACAAATTGAAGGCTTTGATACAAACTTAGTCATGACGGAATAGGCGTGAATCGAACCAATAATAACTCTCCATTGGGAGAACCATTGTAATCCCACTTACCAATTATAATAAATCCATTGCTAAAACATCAATTAAGTAGAAATTACTTTTATACATAATCAATACTGAAAAAATTAAATTATAAAATTTTCTCACAACATAAAACAAAATAAAAAGTAAATGCACAACAATTCTAACTACAATCATTTCTACTAGAATGTCAAACAACTAAAACCAAGATAGAATATCTTACGAGTTTGGAATATTGACAGGGTTATAGCGGAAGCAAAATGATCCTTAAAATCTTAATTATGGTGCATTCACGATCAATTATCAACAAAGATCGGAATTTTACATGGTAGTATTAGTACAAGGAACTATGTACGGGTAGGCATCATATGCCGAATTCAAGTAGACATAAGCAACACATAAGGGAATAATTAAATAGACTATACTTCAACACGTAAACAATTCACAACTATCAAATATAATCATCACAAAGTTTCATAATACATATGTTCCACAATGTAATGCTCAATAAACCATGAAACCATACAATGATCAATAAGTTTACACGCATGCGAGGGACTTATTTTTGCAAATAGGCATGGCATGTAGGCGTTGATGTATTAAACTGACGTGGTAATAGATCCTTTGAAATATTTATATATGTATAAGCACTGGTGTGATGCACAACAGTCAATAATAATAACTTGTATATAAATGATAATGTCATGCCCCATGGCTCGCCCCTAGGCGTAACACGAGACCTAGGATCATGAGTAACCCCAAGCTAACCCTAAGTCTGACACATAACAAACATATGAAATAAATAACATAGTAAATTATGTATTATACAGAAGATAAAAATAGTAGATATTTGAAATGGGGAGAAACTGAACTAGTGTGAATTTATGAATCATAACAAGAGTTCGTCAAACAAAATTTAACAACTCTAACTGAATCTACTACTAAGTTTGAAAAGCCTCTAACTGAGTTTAGTTGCTTGGACACGCACTAACTAACTGTAACAAAACATAAAAACTCAAAGTAAAGTCTAAATAGAAAGCATGTCTACTGTACTCGAAGTATGAGGACTCACAATTGAAGCTACTAAAGTTTAATCGGGAATCCATCTAAGTGTGATCTTGAAGCTGAGTGCTTGAACCTACATCATGAAACGATGTAGTGCAAAGTATGCAATTTTACTTGGAATGTACTATGAATGAAATATACACACACACACACACACACACACACACACACACACACACACACACACACACATATATATATATATATATATATATATGAAAATTTGAACAAAGTATATAATCTCAACAATGCATAATTGAGAAATAATATAATTTTAACAAGGATACAGATATGTGCTGAAGTATAACTATAAATAAACAATATGCAACGATCGAGTACTAATCATGAAGTTAACATGTTGAACTGTATATTGAAGTAAATGTTAAAAACATGGTCAAAACAATAAGAGTCTAACTGTCGAAGCTACTATTAACCACGTAAACCACGTGAGCTAAATGTAGAGTCTGATGTATACACCCATCGAGAGGTACAATATACCTTGCCAGGGGTATAGAGACATGGATGTGGCGTGATCACTAAAATTGATCCCCAATAGAGGGGACTTCTAAACCTATGTGGGGACGTAATTATGGTAATTTGAGGGTATGTTGAATCCTAGTCCAACTTGGTGTTAAGTCTACTCAAATTTAAATAGTCATAATTCTAGAATGCACTAAATTTGAATAGCTTAAACAACTGACATGCTAACTGAGAATGCAACATTTATATACTGAGAATATGGCATTCGAAATTAAAAGGCATGAATGTCTATCTAATTATCCTAGCAAGTATAATCATCAACTAGGTTAAATTTACCCAAGGTATGGTTCTGAGTTCTCTGGGAGAAACTATATTACTTTATAAATAAAAATGTTATTTAGATCAAGGAAACCATAATAATCGAATTTACAGTAAATCTTGAAAATCTGGAAACCCTAGGTCTGAACAGTTCATGAGAATTGAGGATACTAACTACATTCAGGGATGAAGAAGAATTTGTTAGAAAAGGGGGAAACAATAATACTTTCAAAACGTAGCGCTTGAGTAATCATAACACCCTTTCAGGTCTACCAATGGTTTACACATGGAAGATTTAAGGAACTTAAAAAGTAGATTACTTTAATTTAGAAGTTATTTATTTTTTATTTCTGCGTAGCAGTTGTGTGTTGTATATTGCTATAACTTTTTAGTTATTTATTTTTCCTATATTTGTGTAGAATTTGGTGTAGTCTGGATTTATTTCCTTCACTTTCTTATTTCAGCTGTAGTAGGAAGTTACTTCCTTGTTTTCATATGGGATGGTTAATCCACCAGTGTTGTATTTAATGTTTTTTGCATTTCATGAAATGATAAGAAGAAAATTATTCATGTCTTTTAGTACTTTAAACACAAGATATTACATGTTCTCTCTTAACGAACCAACACTATAGCTAGTAAAAAGAGAACCTCTTTCTAGTCTCCTAAATCAACATTAACTCATATTTTGTGTTGCAACGTCCCACAACTAGATCCATAACAAGGGATAATAGAAGTCTCAGATTGGGAGATGGTGATGAAATTGGGCTTTATTAGGATCCTAGATCTTCAAGTTTATTTTTCAAATTGCTTTCTCAGATTGACTCTTAGTGAAAACGTCTACGAAGTTAGAACCAGTAACAACATACCATCATAGTATTTGGTTTAGTACTACTCTTTCACCTAAATGTAATAGCTGAAGACTAAATTATAAAATTGGAATTCCTGAAGTCCTCAATTTCGTCTCCACAATTCCCTGTTTGAACTTGTGTTTTCATTCTCTGTTATTATATTGTTCTTTTAACTTCGTGTAATAGTTTCACAGTTTTGATGTTCTTTGCCAACGTATTCGGGAATTATTTAATAGAGGAATGTGATTTCTAAATTAAACAAAGATGTATTGGTTTAAGATAAAACTGATTTTGTAAATAAAATATAGGGGCTAAACTCTATCAATCATTTGACTAAAAGCTTTTGCATTAGCACAAGAATAAGACTACATTCATTGAAGTCTTTTCCGATTTCTTTCCATTACTAATTTAATGAAGAAGATTGCCAAATTAACAACACTCCTTATGAAGTGACTCTAGAACTGGTGGAGATAAGGGACATATACTCTGCCCCAAGAATCGATCTACAAAACCCATGGCTGATCAAGAAAAAGATTACCCATGAAGATATTGTTACAATATGCTGATAATTTCTTCGAGATGTTTGAGCACATCCTTATAGGACTTTCGACATGGACAAAAGTTTTTTAAATGGCTGCAAGGTGTGTGTTGACATGTAGGATGTAATTGTGGAGAATGTCTCTAAGAATTATGAAGGTGTAAGTGTTTGGTTAAGGAAGTTGTTCAATGATTATTATTCTCTTTGGTTCATTGAATTTTTCAAGGGTAGCATATTGGGCGATGGTGATGAAATTGGTCTTTATTAGGAACCTAGATCTTGAAGTCTAGTGTTAAAATTTGGCTCTAAGTAGAAAGGTTCAATAATTTAGGACCAGAAATAACATATATTCGATCGCAATCTTTAGTTTAGCTTTACTCTTTCATATAACTGTAATAGAGGAAGTCTTAATTATGAGATTGGAATTCTTTAATATCCCAATTTAGTTCGCGCAATTCCCTTTTTGTACTTGTTTTTTTATTCCCTATATTTATAGTGTTTTCTTGAAGTTTGTATAATAGTATAGTAGTTTTGATGTTCTTTGTCAACATTTCTTGTACTGCTCATTACAAAGGAGCTTAATGTGTGATATAAGTTTATATACTGACAGAAAACGCCTGGGATCAATGATATAACATGAGCTAATTAAGGAACTCTTCAATCATCAGGGGGTAATCTTTAAGTTTATGGATTCCGTGATATATAGTGAAATATATAATATGTCTATAGCAAATAAGAGTACAAAGTATTGGGGGCATTTTTTAATAAAATAATGTAATTTCTAAATTGAATAAAGATGTATTAACTTAAGACAAAACTGATTTTGTAACAATATAGGGTCTAAACTCTTCTAATTTTCCTACTGAAAGCTTTTGCATTAGCACACGAATAAATGTACATTCATTTAAGTCTTTGTTTCGATTTTTCTGCATAATACCCTCAACTACTCTTTTTAGCCAGCAGTTTTCCGCAACATAATTTAAACCAACAACAATAAACATATGGCTCATATTTTAGATCTTTTTGTAGGAATGAACATAAACCATCTTTATCATTCAATGAAACAATTTAACAAACAAATCTAGTTTCCTCGCATCATTTCTTTGTATTAACAAATATAGAAGGTTCTTGTGATAAATCACGTTGCTTAATAACAATTTTTCATAATATCTTGTAGCATCGTTCTTGAAAGGTCTTAAAGTTGGTACATTCTTTCTTAGTTTTGATATTTCTTCTGATATAACCTTCTCTGCATTTTCACTTGAATTTGTTGATATCATCGATCATCTTCACACCGTTATTTTGTAGATGTAAATTTATTTTGTACTTGAATTCTAGAAACCATGTGTCTGCATTAGCATTAGTCGATGTAGTTCTCTACAATTCATCTAATATAATCTACACAATAACATCAAAAACACAATGTCCATTTTGATGTTTTATGGGATAAAAACTACAATTAAGTTTTAATGGTGAGTCTGCCGAAGTTGATATACTCACACCAAATGCTTGAAAATAAGGACCTAACATGACCTAAAAAAAGGCTCTCATATCACGCACAAACTCACATGTAGAATATTACCCCAATCTTATCTTCTCTCATCATATTTTTAACATATTCCTCAATCATCAAGGCTGAATCTTTAAGTTGGTGGCTTCCATACTGTTCAATTGACTTTACTGAAGAAAAACCTTTTGGGATCTCCATAATACTTCTATTCCTTGTGCATGGGAAAAGACTCCTCTAGGTCATCCAATAATAAAAGGTTGAGCTAATATAGTTTTCTCAAATTCTCTTACTTTCTATTTGTTGGGATATATAAAATTAACCATATGTTTAGATATAATATTTATAATAGAATAGTTATTTGTTTAATTATAATAGATCATATATTCGTTAATTGTGTTTGTTTACTTATATAGTATATGATTTAGTATATTGAGTTTTAGTTTATACAAAAGGATTAAATTATCAATTATTATAAGTATTATGTTTTTTGTTCACAATCTAAGATGTGAATTGGACATGCCATCAGTATGATTCTAGCACAAGAATGTAGGTAGTTAGTCTTGATTAAAGGAATAGATAGTTCCAACTTCTTGTGCTGGTGCATTTTGTATGTATTGAATAGGGCAGACTAAATATAGTTGCTTTAGATGACTGTCAAAAGTCTATTCTCCAAGTTATGACATGTACTTATATTCTTAATCCTAATATAACTATTAAGCAATGACATGTACTTATATTATTAATCCAATATAACTATTATGATATGTATGTTTTAGTTTATTATTTTTGTTTATTTAATGATGAGATTCTAAGATTGGTAAATATGTCTTGTAGATTGGATGATAATAATATAAATTGATGATATAATAAGTTAGTTAGTGGAGTTTGTGTTTTGATATAAGATTGATTATATGCCTTTTGATAAGCGTATAAGTTTTCATCGTGTCAAACCTTGCAAGCGGATTTATGAATCCAATGCATGAATAATTTAATCACACCTAAAAGTAAATTAATCATTAAATTAAATTTGTTAAGATTTTAATTTATTGATTAGTACATGTAATCTTAACAAATAGAATTACATGTGTACAAAGGATAATTTCGAGATATAAGTAGAGGAGTGCAATTAGGAATTTCTAGCGAAATTGTAACACCACGTAGTAAAAATAGACGAAAAACAAGCTTTATAGAAAAAAAATCTGCAGGTACAACCAACGGTGGCATCGACGTACCATAGCCTCCTGACCCACGATCTGTCCTCTACAACCTATCGATGGGATCAGAAACTCCCAAAAATTTCATCCCAAAAAATTTGGTTAATTCTTTGACAATGGACGGACTTACGGTCCGTAGGTCTTACGACGTTCCGTAGATTATGACCGTCAATCGAGACCCCCATTCACCCACTCTCTGACAAGAGCTACGGATGACCATCACGGTCCGTAGGTGGAAAATTTGCAGACAGTTAAAGGGAAATGCAGTTGTGTCAACTTCAAATGGTCATAACTCTTAGCACAAAATGCATTATGTGTCCCATGAACTACCCACATATAGATAATTGAATTATCTTTACATAGCTACCGACCTTGCTAAAGTCAGAACTCCAAGTAAAAGGTTATGCACATTTTAGTGAAGGCCTGTCGAACAGGCCCAGTCGACGGACCCAACGACGGGTCGTCGGTCAGATAACGAACCATCAGTTCTGCCCGTCGTTTGGTCCGACAACAACTTTCCCAGGGGTCTTTTTGACCTTTCCCACTTCGTTTAAACCTTAAGTTACGTCGTTTTGACTCTAAATCATCATATTTTAGTCAGTTTAAGCCTAGAAACATAATAAAAACATATCTAAGTCAAATAATTAAATTAAAACATATAAAAATTAGACGCAAGATAGGAGAAAAAGCTCAAGAACCCTAGTTCAAGAACGCAACAAGCTCCAGCAGTTCTAGCCCCAACACTTAAATATTTTTTCGTTGATTTAATCACCAGGCATGTGAGATTTCAATAATGGGTTCCTTTCACCCATTGGGTCCCTAGTTTTCTGTCAGATTCTTGATTCCCATATCATGATTAGATCTAAGGTTTCTAGAACTTCAAGAGAACTGCATAAACTTATCAGTTACATGTTTCAAATCAGATTGTCATGTTATTATTCAGTTTATTGCATAAATTTTAGAACCCTAGCTATGTATTTCTTTAGTTCTTAAATTAAACATGCTAGGTCAGATATTTCAAACATTTCAGATATACATGCCTCAGTTATAAATGCATAATTACCAGATTAATTGTTGTATTCTCAGTTTGTATGTTTAGTTTCGAGCTATCAAGTATTTACAGAAATCAGACATAATCACTTAATTTAAAGAATTCATTGGTAGTAGCATAATACTGAGTTGGACTAGTGTTCAGCGTACCCAATTAGTCCCAGAACTACTAGCCAAGTAGGTTGTAAGTCCCCTCTGTGGGCAATCAGTTTAGTGATTACTCCAGCATGCCTTTATTCCTTTGGCAGGGTATATTAGGTCCTCTCGATAGAGTGTATACATCGGACTTCACATTTAGCTCATGTGGTTTTGTTATCGGTTATTAGTAGCTCCTACAAATCAGTCAGACTCTATGCATTGACCTTTTATTAGTATATTCAGTATTCAGTTTTAGCTTTTTATAAATTGGCAATTGCATCCAGTTAACTCAGAATTTAGTTTATCATGTCAGATTATTATACTTGTTTTTATGCTTGTTCAGTTATGTGTTATTTCAGCTTTACTCTATCCTACACGCTCAATACATTTCAAGTACTGACGCATACGTGTGCTACATCTTCTCGTGATGTAGGTTCAGGTCCTCAGCATCCGGATCACGCATAGATCGATTTTCCGATCTCCAGTTAAGCAGATTCAGTGGTGAGTCCTCATTCTCCGAGGACAATAGTCATGAGTTCGTTTCAGTTTTCTTTTAGTCATTTAGTTTCAGTTTTTGCTAGATTTTGTTGGGGGCTTGTCCTAGTATTTTTAGTTTAGTTTAGAGGATTATTTCAGACATAGTTAGTTTCAGCTTAATGTTGAGTTAGCAACTTCATTGTATTAAACTCATCAGTCTTCATATTATATTTGTTTTGGCATATGGGTATTCCCCATCTTTTCATTATAAGCTATGATTTAGATTCCGCAATATTTTATTATCTTTAGTATGATCATGATCATGCCAGCAGGGCTAGCTTGGGATCACTTGTGGTCCTAGGTTTCATGTCCACCTCTGGGGGGTAGCTCGGGGCATGAAAGAAATGATCTTTAATTTACGGATAAGGGCCTAAAATGATGTCAAGTATTTTAACGGGTATAAAATTAGCCTTTATCCACCTATCAACCGTAAAATACCCCTAACATCTCTACCTTTTGGCTAAAAATACTCTTATATCTAACGGATCACACTCATTAGGTGGATGGAGAGTAATATTGTATCGAATCTCATAGTTTAAGGCCATTTTAGTCCCTTCTCTGTTAAAATAATTTGAAATCATAATATATAAGCTCACATGATTGATTTAATATTGAATTTCATAGTAAATTTTGTTGACACCCTATTTAGGACCTCCAATATATAAATTAATCATCTAGCTTCTTAAATTCCAAACGAGTTGAAACTATTGACTTAATAAATTTCAAAATATTTTTGCAAGTCTTTTTTTTTCTTTTTTTTTTGTGTGTGCCTGTCTGTGTGTGTGTGTGTGTGTGTACGTATTTATGCAATTGGCTTATTTTATAAATATCAAAAATCGTCTCAAAAATGTTTTATTTTAGTAAGTATTTGATTAATTAATTTAGTTATATAATACTTTATATATTGAATTATTTAGTTCATATTCGAAGTTAACTATTTTATTTTGTTAAGATTGAGAAGCTCGTTGGTTAACTATATTAATTCGTATGGCTTATTCATTGATCGAGTTTGCTAAGTAAATTTTATTTCGCCAGTTCCAAATACCTATGCCCAACTCAACATTAATATAAAACCAGCAGCCCTTTCCTCCTTAAAACCCAATTCCAAAAGGCCAAATTTCAATTCAAATGTTAGCAACAACCCATCCCCTTTGCTACTCCAATTCAGCCTACCCATTTCGTCTTTACCAAATAGCCCCGATCCAACCCAGTTTAGAGTCCACAAAGAAACCTAGAACATCAACAACTACAACAACTACACAACGTGAAGTAGATCAAATGACATTGCATTGGACGGGGAGACGACGCCTAACGTGAGAGAGAGTTATCGTAAAATGTTAACAGCTCAACAAGGTGTGTACCATCACTCTACGTCGCTTTTATCTCCTTCCTCAACGTCTCCCTTAGCTCGTACCTTCGCAATAAGAAAAGCGACAGCAGCGAATCATCCTTGGTAGCGTGCCATTGCTCGACGTCGCGCTCAACGACATTGGGATCAAATCCCAGTCGTCTGTTCCTTCTATCCCGTTTCAGAATGGTTTGAACCTTCAGAAAAAGGTATCTTGACTGAAATGGTGAAAGTTTTCTATTTCGAATTTTGATTTTGGCTCCTTTTCTTATTGTTTTTTCACCCCTTCCCCCCCCCCCCCCC
>NC_028644.1:5597207-5599465 GCF_001406875.1 Solanum pennellii | reverse complement strand
CCCCCCCCCCCCCCCCCCCCCCAAAAAAAATCGAACCCTAATTTTTCCCTATACATAGTCTCTTCTTCTTCAATCAGGGGGAGGTTTTTTTATTTATTGGAGAATTGTAGTCTGAGATTTTGTTTACCAAGGCAGAAAGAAAGTTTGAGCAAAAAATACTTTAGTACACACTAAAAACACTTCAAGGAAAAGAAACGGAGTGCTCTTATTGTTCATGTGTTTGGTTTGAAACCTTTCTCGGCTGCTGTCCATGTCGTTGTTTGTTTGGTGGAGATCACTATCCATCTCTGCTCATTGCTGTCCCAGTTTTCCTGCACTTCAAAATTTAATGCTTATTTCTTTTCAAGCCTATTCTATTCCGAATATGTTACCCGTTTGACTTTCGATTGTGTGAGCTTCTTATGTTAATATTTTTGACTCATTTTTAACTGCTAATAAAGGATAGAATCAGTTTAAAGGTCCATGGTGGTCAGTGATTTTTCTTTGTTATAGTTTAAAGTTTGATGTTATTCTCTTCGTCTCATTTTCTTAATTAGACAAATGTTCTGTTTTCCATGAAAGTCTAATGCATTTCTTATTATTTATCCCTCTGTTCGTGTTTCTTTAAAACTGTGGTCATTTTATATGCTCTGAGAGGTTGGTCTTTCACATATGAGCAAGATTTAGATGTGCCTGTATGAATATTTGGGATGTCGGATTCAAAACCATCATTGGTCTTGTTGTCTTTATTTTCTTAATATGGTCGATACCAACTTTCTAAGTGATCATATAAGTCTTTGTTTGGACCTTGTTTGGAAAAACTTGTGTTATTGTTTTGTGCCCAATGTTATATGTTTCATCCATTTCATCTCAAGTTGAAAGGATAAATCGAGATGTTGACATTATGAGCTATGTGTTGTATTTGCCACTGTTTTGAACATTGGACATCATTGTTGTTTTTTCCTGTATGTTATCTCACCAGTTTGATTTCGCCGAGTCTATTTCCAAAAAGTTTAGTTCTCTCTTTTCAAGATTATGCAATGTTCTGTTTTTCTTATTCTTATTCATTGACGTCGTGGTTCATCCTTTTCTCCTTTCAAGTGTTGTGAAAAATAGAAACTGTAAGTGTCATTTTTTGTTGTTAACCGGCATTGAAACGTAATAAAATTAATACAATAATCATTCGGCTTGATTTTCGTCATGATTTGGTGTCACTGTTTGATAGTATTATCCCTCAAGATACTATCTTAGCATTAATTTTTGCCTATTGATGTCTATCATTGATCTATATTTGTCATTGTATGTTCTCTCTTAATGTACCTATGTTTGATTCTAGCTAGTCCCTTTAGGAATTCTGGAAGCATGCAAAATATGTCAATAAATTCTTCCTTTACCTATTGCTTATGTATTCCCGTAGTCATTCAAAGATCACTATAATAGGCGTCCTTATGTTAACTACTCCAACTCAACCATTTTGTGTAGGCACCATTCATTAGCATGATGTTTAAGTGATGGTTATGCTCTGCTAAATTTTGCTTTTTTATATTTTAGTTATGCATGTGCCTTTGTTTTTCTCTTAGGCTATTCATTAATTTGCACCTTCTTAGTTCATTCATCTTGCCTTAAAGATAATCTTTATTGGATTATATGTTCTCTTTTCTTTGTTTTGTGTTTACATGAAATTTTCTCGAGTCCCTTGGTCTCCTTCTTACCCTTTGTATTTCTCGTTAGGCCATAGGGCCTAACAACTTTTCATCAAGTTAGCCAAGTCCACGGAATTAACATACAATGGAAAGACGATGAATAGATTGCCAAAATTTTGATTTTTCAGACTCCGAAAAGCCTGAAAATAGGGGATATACCTGTTTTATACACTGTTATACACGCCAAAATATGATTTATTGGTTGCTAAAAAATGCCAGGATATTGATGGTATAATACAGGTCGGAGCTGATGAAATAATAATAATAATAATATGTCAAAATACGGACCAAAATATTATCTGTATAAGCTAGTATACATGAGTGTATACATAGACTTGAAAGGAGAAATAGGCCTAAAAGTCTTAAAAAGTTTGTTTTTTCCAACAGGTCTAATAGCAGAAAATCGGCTCAAAGGCCCAAATTTGATACTTCTATCCTTCTCTTATTTTTTGTAGCCACTAACCTATTTTTTTGGTTCTAATTTATTTTATCCCGTGATAGCCATTTCTCCTTCGTTACATGCATTCAAAATTTAAATATATAATTTACTTTTTTTTTCTTTTCAAAATATATATA
>NC_028644.1:5591486-5596502 GCF_001406875.1 Solanum pennellii | reverse complement strand
TCAAAATATATATATATATATATATATATATATATATATATATATATTTATTTATAAGCCTTGTTAACACTTGAAATTATTTTCCTTTAGAAATTTCTTATTTTAGTTTATTTCCCCTTTAAATAATTAATTAAAATGAAGTAGTATAAAATAAGTAAAATAAGTAAAAGATTTGAATTTACTTAACTTAGTCAAAATTCGGAAATTATTTTTTTGAAAGTCATTAAGTCAAATCACCGGTCAACCGCGAGTTAGCGGGCATTCTGAGGGTCTAACACCTTCTCCGAATGTATATTTGTATTTAGAACACTTTTTCAACTTATTTTATCAGTTTGAAACTTTTTGAAATATGATTATAAAGTTTTTTCCTGATTTTTATTTAAACTTAAGTGGCGATTCGTTTAATTCGGGAAATTGATTGCTCTTAAATCATAAGATCAATTGACTTTTCGAAACTTAGTCATTTTTATTGTTTATTATATTTTTTTTGTAAAATAGAAATGGCAATTTCGCTGGGGACTAATTAGGTTCTAACCAAAAGTATTTGACTGTTTGACTAATTATTTTTATTGAATTTCTTATATGTGATTAATGTGTTTAAATTATATAACTAGCATTGCATTTCATGGCGTCTTCCGATATATATGCATAGTATATTAAAGGATGGTTTGTGGAATCGCAGCCGTACTTTTATATACTCAACCTTTTTCGGAATTAGCGGCAATTTATTGGTTCGTCATGAGTCCAATGACTGTCATGAGTTCCAGCCCAAATTATCCATTTGGGTTCCCGGTCTTTTCAAAAGTCAGTCCTCGTAAACTAGCATAGAGCCGAGCCAAAATCCCGAATTTAAGAGCATTTAAATAAGATGATCCTACACCAAAGGTGTGTTGGGCACATTAGAAGCCCACTTTGTTCCTACATTGGCCCATTTGCCAATAAATATACAATCATGCATACGTTTTAGTTCAAGGATTGTATATGTGCTTTTAAATTGAATTTATTGTGTGTGGGGTGTTGGTGACTAATCTTTGTCTGTTATTCTTGTAGGATGGACTCAATACACGAGCCTCTAAGAACAAGAATGGTGACTGTCCCCGATCCCTACCTTAAACTGTGGTGGAAATTCATGAATTATATAGAAAAAATGACGGTTTAAAACACATAGGCTGTCTTCCGTAGCTATTGAAAATGAAGCCTTGGCCAAGTCTTATTGGAAGTCCTCACAAGCTATGAGAGTATTTCCATGTGCAACAAGAGGAAGCGTCAACTAGATAAAAATCTTCTAAATCCCAAAATATGGGATTTCACCAAAATCAAAGAAAATTATCACTTGTCAAAGCTGTGTGAATTGACAAGCTTCCCGTCCCAAACATTCCTTTCAAAAAGCTATATTATCGATTTGGACGTGCGAGGGCTTACGAGATATTTAAAGAGGAGTTCGTCTCGAAAGAAAAATTGATGGAGACACGTCCTATTGCCTTTGCAATATGTTTACTTGGAACAATGGTGTTTCCTCAAGGTCCAAACTACGCTATTCATCCAAGTTTAGTAATGGTCACTCATGCCATCTTCTACGGAGTAGACTACACGTCATCAACCAATTACTACACTTTTGGGGCCTATGATCTTAGCCGACATCTACAGAGCTTTGGACAAGTGTCAAAGCGGAGAACGTTTCTTTCAAGGATGCAACCAGATAATTCAATGGTGGATGATGCGACATCTGACCAAAACTCATAATCTGAGAGAACCAGATCCCCTAAGAATGTCAGACGAACTTGAAGGTCACTATTCAGGGGCTAAGGGAAGACAATGTATAATAATCGATAGACAGTCTTGTGGTGACGAAGGATATGGTGATTCGAGAAGAAAAGGTCCCTGACCTGGTATTGCTGGATCAAGAGGGACTAGACCGTATGCTCCTGATCGAGTCTTAAGGCAACTAAGAGGGAAACAAGAGCTTCCCTATAGCGCAGACATGACGAAATTTGCAACTGACCACAAAAATGGACGAGTCGCATTTGTTGAAGACAAATGTCGAATGTGGAGGTATCGAAGAGTATTGGGTGAGTCGGTACCTAACAGATTTCATCCTGAATGTTTTAAGGATTACAAAGAATGCTTGAAGAAGACCCTCGATGGAATTATTGAGCCTGGTCCGAACATTCTCACATTAATGCAGATGTTGGAGCCAAACATCAAGTTTGACTTCACCGACTCCAAGAAAGGTTCACTAAGAATGAGTTGGAACACCAACGCCAACATTTAGAGGACGTCAAAGTCATATATAAATTGAAACAAGAGGTACGGAGAGCCAGCCAATGCATGTCAGAGTTGGATGATAACATGGAACAGCAGAATCAGTCGATAGAAGAGTTCAGACATCAAGAAGGGGCTCGATTGGCGAGAGATCATCTATGGGAGAAAAAATATGTCATGTGGGAATAGGTCAGCATCGCCAAGAGGACCAAACTTGGCGTAGGATTAGAGCAATCTTGAAGTTTATTACTATCCCCTGCGCGGGACTGCTTTATTTGTACTTTGTTTTTTAATTTATCTTCTGAACCTATTTCCCTATTACTATGTTTAGCAGACATATTGAATTATATTAATAAAATATTATGGGGATAATGAATTTCTTTAAAGCGACATATACATTTTTCAATTCGTTAGGCGTACCCTTGGCAAAAAAGGGTCATAAGCATATTTAGGACGTGTATTTGTCTATATACTTAATTGCTTTAACTGTTTATGTGATGTGTCGCTCAGAATGAGACAAAAAATTCCAAAAATATATGCAAGTCACTATCACAAAATGTTCGACAAAATTTCCGAGCCTTGAGTTTCTTAACCAAAAGTAATTTCTAGTACCCAACTCCTAAACATTACTCTATCATCTTAGGAAAGGTAAAATCAACGCTATGGAAAAAAAGTATTAATATCGAGGTGGATCATACTAGAGAGGAGTTGGAGAGAAAAATACAACATATTAGCAAGAGATTTGAGAAAGATAAAGAGGAATCCATGTTGAAATAACCACAATAATCATTTGAGAAGCAACTGCGGCACTAGACGAGGACATGACAACTAACATAGCAAGAAGCGCCATCGTGGACAGTGAAATGGAGGTTCTGACTTAGAGGCTTTAGAAAATACGGGGGAAACACTCTGTCTTCAATCAAGAAGCTAATAGCGGTCCCAAAGACCCTCACCCTGGAGAGTCTGGGAAGATATCGACGAGGAAATCGTCTACATGTTTCCTTTCCTGCGAAATCTAAAGGGGGGAGAAAAATGGATCACTCTCCCGGCTTATGAGCTAACACATAGCGTGGGAACAAGGGCCGTCCCATGCGCTCTTTTGTACAAGCACCTCAATTTGAAGACTCGTGAGGGAATAACTTTAGGTTTTGGACAGGAAAATTCTCAGAATATGTGTGCCATCCACCTTAACTAACGAGGACACACTATAGAAGAATGTGTGCAGATTAAGTCAATAATCTACAAATTGATTGACACTGGTAAGATCCTGCACATCTGGGGTAATAATACCGACCTAACCTATGACTAGTTAGATCCAAATGAGTCAGTCACTAAGCACACCCAGTTTTATTGTCACTATTTCACGCCGTTCAGGAAAACATTGTTGGAAATCTATAGTGATTTGGTTCAGAAAGGGTTTTTAGCATCTATGCAAGATGATGGCGAAGCACTCGATCCCGTTGGGGTAGTAATCTTGAAACGTTGTGCATATCATGACGCTACAGATCACAACATCGGAAGGTGCGTCAGGTTTCGCTACGACGTGGAATTCCTTGTCAACATGGAAAAGATTCTAGTCGAGTTTATTCTTTGTGGCTAATGTAGAAGCTAGGAGAAGAATGGTTGAGATGGAGTCACGTTTATCTTTAGAAGCTTTATGGATTGTTTTTTTTTCAATTTCCTTGTAATCTTTTGAGAATGAATGAAAACAAGTATCTCATTTTGTACCCGAACTACGTAGGTCCTGAATTCTCCTTGTGCTATACATAGGCAGCCTTCCAAGGTCCGACCCCTATCTTTCAAAATTTTGATTCTTCACCTTTCATTCTACAAGGAAATGTGATGTCTATATCAAAGGGTATCGAAAGAGATGCAGCAAATAAGACTATAGCTCAACGTGATTTAACCTTTCTAAGATAATCCCAATTTAAAACGAATAAAAAACTATTTGTTCAGAAAAATTAGTTTCCCCTTACTCGTGGATTAACATGTCCTCAAACAAAGCAACTTTTGTGTGTTTACATGTTCTCTATATGATATCTTGCATTATGTATTCTTAACTCAAACTAACAAATTTGTCTTTGAGTTGTTTTCCTTCCACAGGAACTTAAAAATCGTCTATGTCGATAATCTGGCTGATCAACCTTGCTTCACAAGATCTAAAGGACCTGCAGATTCCTTTCTTGGTCAATGTTCAGATAAGGGAAAAGCAACGACGGGGGATAACAATGAAGAAATCAGCCTGACAGACGTGGTGGCTCGACCTACCATCGCACATAAAAATGAACTAATCATGCAACTGATACAACAGATTACCGAGATGAGGGTCAAAATGCAAAGGAGACAAGATATGCCTCTGCCAGGTTTTGCTGTCAACGCTTCGACTGATGGAAGGCCTTCGTTGTACTTTCCCCCTTCTAACGTGGAGCAATCTCAGAATCCACCATCAATTCCTGCTCAAAATCCCTTAGTTAGCGATTAACCACGCAAAATCCACAATACACATGTAACGACCTGTTTAGTCGTTTTGAGCAGCAGATTTATTTCTGGAAAAACTGGCTAAGATTACGGACATCACGACGGACCGTCATAGGCACGACGGCCCGTCACAGATGTCTCGTTTCAGCATACTTAGAAATTCTGAAATTGGGTACTGAAAATCGACTCTCTGTAATCGGTGACGGACTTGCAGGACGTGCCGTCACATCCACGACGAGCCGTCGTAAGCTCCCGTTGCAAAACACTTCAACTCTT
>NC_028644.1:5562882-5584311 GCF_001406875.1 Solanum pennellii | reverse complement strand
TTGAGATAGATGTTCTTGTGATGATGACTTCCAGATTTTGGGGAATTAATAGATGTTGATTTGTGTTATTTAATGAGTTTAAGTCTTCCGCATTATTTTCTGTTGATATATGTTAAAATGATAAGGGTTAGATTGGTTGGTTCGCTCACATAGGAGGGAAATTGTGGGTGCCAGTCGCGGCCCCGGTTTTGGGTCGTGACAATACATCAGCCTCTTACCAAACCCCACCCCCTATTCAAAACAATAATCCTCAAATACCACTTACCCCTCAAAATGCTAATCACCTAACCGCTCCACCTCCACAAAACCAAAACACATTCAATCCCCAAACATCCCTCCGTTTCCAGAATCAACAAACTAATACCCAAACATACCCTCAAAACTACCAAACAACTCAAAATGCCCCAAGTCCCTCTATTGCTCCGCCTCTACCCTGAAAAACCACTTTCCCAATTTCTGTTCCAATGAGCATGATGTGAATGTTTTTGAGCTGAACCACTAGGAAAAGCAAGAAAGAGAGTGGAGGTCGAAGGAAGAGGCTGCGAAAATAGACAAAATGAGGAGATTCGAAGGGAAATTAAAGAGATGCAGTGTCTTCCTAAAGCCTCCGATTGAACTATGATGATTTATTCATTCATCAAAATTTAGACCTCCCGGAGGGGTTTAAGATGCCAAAATTTGACACTTTTGGAGGAATAGGTATTCCCTTAGCGCATTAAAGGGCCTAATGTGACTAGCTCGTGGGAGTTGGGAGAGATGAAGTTGTACTAATGCGGCACTTTTGGCTGAAGTCTGAGCGAAGAGGTTCTGGAGTGGTTCACATCCCACAAAATGAGGGAGTGGCCTAGCTTGAATGCCTGGCTAAGGACTTCATTGAACAGTTTGATTACAACTTGAATATTGTCTGTAATAGTTATTCCCTAGAAAAGATGAAGCAGAAATCCAATCAGAGCTATAGAGTGTTTTTGTATAGATGGCAAAAGGAGGCGGCCAGAGTTTGTCCTCCTATGTCTGAAAAGGAAACTGTTGAGGCATTGTGCAGGTTCAGGAACCTGAGTATTATGACAGAATTATGCTGCTCGTTGGAGCAAGTTTGCCGCGATAGTCAAGGTATATGAGACTATTGAAGATGGATTAACAACTGGGAAGTATTCCGATGTTGCTTCCTCGCCTGGATCATCGGGTTTGTTGAAAAAGAAGAGAGAAGATGTATTTGTTGTCTCTTATAAGGGAAATAAGACCTCGACCTTCACAGAGTCCATACCAGGATTGTTATAAACAAGCCGATTATCAAAATACTCCCCCTCCCACTTAACAAAATACACATCCCCCCTCCCCGATTACCAAAATGCCCCTCCTCCTTCTTACCAAAATACTCCCCCTCCCAGTTATAAAACTCCACATCCCATTTACCAAAATTCCCCTCCAACTTACCAAACTCCGTCTCATCATTACCAAAATGTCGCTCCCAAGTATGTTAACGTGCAGTCAAATTACCGAGCACCTGTCCTAGTATATCATTCTCCATCTCTGGTTTACCGAAATGCCCCCCGAACTACCAAGCTCCATTGCCAAATAACGAGACTACTCCCTATCCAAGATATCAAGCTCCCTATTCTAATGTCTGAAATTATCGTCAAAATGGATCCTCCATAACAAGGGGACTACGATCCCCTTCGTCCCATATTCGAGAAAAACCCGCCAGAATTTTCACTCCGCTTGTCGAAAGCCGAACAAAGTTGTACGAGTGATTAACTGCGGCAAGTTATATCCATCCAGTGGGGCCTAAGCCAGTGGATACCAGCTCCAGGTTTTACAAACCCGATCAGAAATGTGTATATCACTCTAACAACATTTGAAATGATACAGAGGATTGTACTAACCACAAGCACAAAATCCATGATTTGATCGACCAGAAGGTGGTCTCCCTCCAGACAGCCACGCCCAACATCAATACTAATACTTTGTCAAAGTATGGGGGTGTGAATATCAACATGATAGAGACAGATGATGATTGGTGCACGACAAAGATGATCGTTCCGATCATTCATGATGAATTGGAAAGGGCCGTACCTTCGTTGAACATCAAAGAGAAAAAGGAGTTTGTGATTCTAACACTCAATAAATTTGTTGCCTTGGTGCAAAAATAAACTCCCGCTCAACTAATCTTTGTGATCAAAACTGCTTTTGCTCAAGGCATGACTAGGTGTGGCAGATGTTATACGCCGGAGGAGTTGGCTCAAGGCATGACTAGGTGAGGCCGACGCTAAGGAATTCTAGAGAAAAATTTAGCCTAAAGACTATTCGATCATGAAGAATTTGGAAAAGACCCTGGCTAAGATTTTTGTGTGGGCCCTATTGATGGGTTCACAGTTGTATAGGCAAGCATTGATGAAAGCTTGGGATGACACGTATGTGCCAATTGGGCACAAACAGTGATAATGTAGCATCCATGATCAACCAGGTCATCCGTGGACATCGAATCAGCTCTGTTTTGCCCTTCAAAGGGAGGACGCAGAACAAAGTTTTACATGTCACCATTGCGTGTCGAGAAAAGGTTATAAATCGTGTATTGGTATATAATGAATCCGGTCTCAATATTTGCCCAATAACAACTTTGAGGCAGCTAAAATATGACTTGGGGAAGCTTCAACAGAAACAAGTCAATGTGAGGGCCTTCGTGCAAAGATACAAAGGGGGCCGTGAAGTTGATCATTCGGATGGGTCCTGCAGAGTTCAATGTGGAGTTTAAGGTGTTGGACACCGACACTAGTTACAACCTTATTTTGGAAGGCCGTTCATCCACATGGTTGGGGCCGTTCCTTCTACCCTTCACCAGCTGATGAAGTTTGTTTGAAAGGAGCAAGAATCGGTTATTCACGGTGATGAAAGTCACTCCAGTGGGCATGCGCCAATCATGATGAAGTATTTCGAGGCTACAATGCCACCAATGATGATTTGGCTCCACAAACCCCAATGCCCTCTGTATACAAGAGGATCGCTCAGTGATGCTCCAGAACGGATTCGATCCAGGTTTTGGATTGGGAAGGAATTTCTAAAGAATTGTCAAGCCTATTCAAGTTCCCGCCAAAGGAACAAGGTTTGGTTTGGGGTACTTCCCCACAACATATGAAGCGTAAATGAAGAACAAGAATGGTGATCAAGCGCTGGCCAGACCAATCCCTCGTATATACCAGTCATTTCCAATTCAAGAGTATGCCGATCGTGATGGCCTTGGGGAAGAAATTTGGGGCCTTTTTGAAGAAATTGATGTGGTCATAGAGGATGAGATCGAGACATTTGGTATCCGCGACGTAATGCATAGGGAGCAGTTGTATAAATGGACCTCAAAACCGATCTTGATTCCTCAAACATCTTGGTAGAAAGGACATTGTTTATGCCTATTTTGAAAATTGGTGGTAGTCCGAAAGACCCGAGATCCACCATTTTGCAGTTTTTTTAAATTGTTTGAATTTTAAAATTCCCTGGTAATGTTTAAAAAAGGAAAATAGCCCTTTACCATGGCCAAAATTTGTGATTTGATTTTCAATTTGAATGAAAGCCTCTTTTATCGAAGAATTTTTTATTTACTTTATGCTATATTTACTCACCCGACTTTGTCTGTTTATGATTTCATTAATATTAGGGAAAATGCACAAGTACCACCTCAACATATTCCCGAAATCTCAGAAACACACTTATACTATACTAAGGTCCTATTACCCCACTGGACTTATTTTATAAGTAATTTTATACCCCTTTTCGGCTTACGTGGCACTATCTTGAAAAAAAAGTCATTCAACATTGGGCCCACAAAATAGTGCCACGTAGGCCAAAAAGGGGTAAAAAATTATTAATAAAATAAGTTCAGGGAGGTAATAAGACCTTAGTATAGTATAAATGTGTCTCTGAGATTTCAGGCATAGGTTGAGGGGGTACTTGTGCATTATCCCTTAATATAAATTAAAAACCTTGCCAATGTCATGCCTATGTCACGAGCCAAATGAACAAAATGAGGCAGGTGATGACAAAAGTGAAGAATATAAAGATATAAAAGAGGTACAAAAATATGTCGCTGAGGAGTTTCGGTAGTTTATGAAGTAACATAAGCTGAATTTGAAAGAAACTGAAAATGTGAATCTTGGAGACGAGGAGTGTGTCAAAGAGGTCAAAATCAGTGTCCATCTCAAGGAAGGTCAAACAAGTGACCTGATCGTTCTCTTAGTGAATACATTGACGTATTTTTCTGGGTTTATGATGACATGCTAGGGTTGAGTACGAATGTGGTGTTCCATAAATTATATATCAATCAAGGTTTTAGTCCAGTAAAACAAAAGGCTCGAAAGTTCAAGCCCGAGTCAAGTTTGAAGATTAAAGAAGAGATTACTAAACAAATCAAGTCTCAATTAGTGGAAGTGATGTTGTATTTAACTTGGTTGGCCAATGTTTTTCCGGTCGCCATGAAATATAGGAAGGTCAGAATTTTTTTTTGATTATAGGAATCTCAACAAAACAAGCCCAAAAGATAACTTTCCATTGCTGAGCATTCACATCCTAATTGATAACTATGATAAGATTAAATGCAATCGTTTGTGGATTGTTACTAGGCTATCAACAGATCATGATGGATGAAGACCATGCAGAAAAGACAACTTTTAGTACACCATGGGGCGTATATCATTATAGGGTTATGCCATTTGGTCTCAAAAAAAGGTGCTACTTCTATGAGGGCTATGACACCCATCTTTCACGACATGATTCACAAAGAGATTGAGGTGTATGTTGATAATGTGATAATCAAGTCCCGCGAGAGTTCGTACCACTTAACTCATTTAAGGAAGTTCTTGGATCGTCTGCGTCATTACAACTTGAAGTTAAATCCTGCGATATGTGCTTTTTGGGTACTAGCCAAAAAGTTATTGGGATTTATAGTCAGCAGAAGGGGTATTGAGCTCAATCCTTCTAAGATCAAGGCAATTCAAGAGTAAACTCCTCTGAAAACGAATAAGGAAGTGATGAGTTTCTTAAGGAAGTTGAAATACATTAGTCAGTTCATATCTCAATCAATCGTGGTGTGTGATCCTATCTTTAAGTTCTTGAAGAAATATGAATTAACAAAGTGGACCGATGAATCTCAGACCGTTTTTTATACCATCAAGAATTATTTGTCTAATGCACAATTGTTGATTCCTCCTCGACAAGGAAGCCCATCATTGCTATATTTTTTTGTCTCGGATAACACATTTGGGTGTGTGCTTGGTAAGCATGACAATACAGGGAAGAAAGAGCGAGCTATTTACTACTTAAACAAAACATTCACTCCATACGAGGCTCGTTATACTCTTTTGGAGAGAATGTGTTGTGCTTTGACTTGGATTGCCCAGAAGTTGAGAAATTATTTGTCTTCCTATACTACATATCTCATTCCTAGGATGGACCGATTGAAGTACATTTTTTAGAAAGTGATGCCGACTGGAAATTGGAAAAATGGCGGATACTTTTGAGTGAATTCAATATCGTGTATGTGACCTAGAAGAAGATAAAGCACATGTCTTGGCTGACCATCTTGCGGAGAATTGAGTCGACAAAGAGTATGAACCGCTCAAGACTTATTTCCCGATGAAGAGGTATCATTTATGGGTGAAGATTATTTCTGAAACATACCCTGGTTGGAGAATATTCCTTGATGGAGCGGAGAATCACCAAGGAAGAGGTATTGAGCAGTCTTAGTGTCAGAATCTGGTCAACACTATCCTATGGCAGCGAAAATCCAATTCAATTGCATGAATAACATGGCTAAATATGAAGCATGCATTCTTGGGTTAAAGACGACCATCGCCATAATGTGCATGAGCTTCTGCTTATTAAGGATTCATATTTATTGATTTTCAGGTTGAAGGAGAATGGTCCGTAAAGAACCCAAAGATTACACCGTTCATGCAATATATACATAAGTTGTGCAAGAGGTTTCATAAGATTGAATTTAGACACACTCCCAGAATACAAAATGAGTTAGATGATGCTCTTGTGACCATCACCTAAACGATTAAACATCTCAATGATGATTATATTGATCCTCTGGAAATAGAATTAAAAAGATAATCTAGCCTATTATTCACATGTTGAAGTAGAACCAGACGGTTTATCATTGTATTTTGATATCAAAAATTACTTAGAGATCAAGATTTATCCTGAAAATGCAACAGTTAAACAGAAGAAGTCGATCTGCCTTATAGCCCTCAACTTAGTTCTAAGTGAAGAAATTCTTTATAGGAGCACTCCAGAATTACGTCTTCTCAGATGGTGCTGAGACTGCAAAGCTTCTAGAACAAGTACATGATAGAGTTTGTGGTACACACATGAATGATTTCAGTTTGGCAAGGAAGATCCTTCGAGTAGGTTATTTCTTTATGACTATGGTGCATGATTGTTGCAAGTTTGTGTAGAAATATCATAAATGTCAAGTGCATGGTGATTTGATCCGAGTGCCATCTCACGAACTTAATGCAATGAGTTCACCTTGGCCATACATAGCTTGGGGCGTGGATGTTATTAGTCCAATAGAACCAGCCGCTTCTAATGGACACTGATTTATTTTGGTTGTCATTGAGTACTTCACCAAGTGGGTGGAAGCAGCTTCATACAAGTCGGTGACCAAGAAAGTTGTAGCAGATTTTGTTCACAACAATCTGATATGCAGGTTCGGAGTACCAAAATCCATCAATATTGATAATGGTGCAAATCTCAACTGTCACTTGATGAGAGATATACATGTAAGCATTTTGAGATTACTCAGCGAGACTCAACCTCTTATCATCCTCAAATGAATGGAACTGTAGAGGCCACCAATAAGAACATCATGAAGATTCTAACGAAAATGATTGACAATCACCGTGGTTGGCACGATATGTTTCCATATTCTTTGTTGGGATACTGAACGACCGTCAGAATGTCGATCGGAGTTACCACATACTTGATTGTGTATGGAACAGAAGCAGTCATACCTGCCGAAGTTGAGATACTTTTTTTAAGAATCATCCAAAGATCTGATTTAAGTAATGTTGAATGGGTCAGCAATCGATCGATTAGTTAACCTTGATTGATGAGAAGAGAATTGTTGTCGTTTGTCATTGTCAACTATATCGACAAAGAATGATTCGTGATTTTTACAAAAGAGTGAGAGCCAGAATTTTTGAAATTGGCCATTTGGTCCATAAACACATCTTTCCTCGTTAGGATGAGTACAAAGGGAAATTTGCACTAAATTTGCAATGACCTTACATAGTTCGCAAAGTATTATCTGGAGGTGATTTGATCTTGGCATAGATGGATGGCACCGCATGGCCGAAACTGATCAACTCAGATGTTGTCAAAAGATATTATGTGTGAAGATTCAGTTTGTATTTCTGTCATTTCCCTGTAATTGATCGATTTGCTTGTAATTGTTTTGTTTAATAATTTATCCCTTTTCAATGAACTACGTGTGACCTGAATTCTCAAAAATGAGATAGTTAGGTTGCCTATGTCGGCCTTGGTCACTCCATTTATCCCTTTTAATATTTCTCTGTATTTGAATTATGTTCGACCTGAATTGTCATGAATGAGATACATAGGCGGCCTACGTCGGCCTCGGTCAGTTTTCTTTGTAAATTTCTTATTGTTGTTAACCTTTAAGGGGAACTTCGTTTAACCTGATTCCTTCCTCAACGGGATACGTAGGCGCCACAAGGGTTCGATCATATCTCCCATAAGATTTCTATTTTTCCTTTATAATAGAAACTGCGACAAAATTATTGAGAGGGACTCAAAAATTCTCGAGAGGAAGATTTTTCATCAACGAGTCAAGACTGAAGTTACTTTGAGAATTTGCAACTGGGACATAATTTTTGAGAGGATCTTAAAAATTCCGCAATTTACTCACCAATAGTTAAAGATAAGCCAAGACAGTTAATTGTGACAAAATTTTGAGGATGGCCTCAAAATTTCAACATGGGTTTATTACAGTCTAGAGCAACTTTGAAAACGTTCTACAAATAATGAGATATACCTCCAAGCATCAGACTCAAAGAAGTTCGCTAAGTCTGATATGATACTTGGCAGTAACACTTTTTCCAAATACTATCGAAAATCTATTTTCTTAAAAAAACATTTCCTTTATATTTCATTTATCTCTCGGCATAAAATATTTTGTCTTATCTATCAAGTGGAGGGAGATTGGAGGAATCATTCGGGTATAGCAAGACAATAAGAAGAAGACAACCGAAGAAATCGACACAGATCAGTTTATTTTAAAATTGACAATTTTTCTGCGGATGCAGGTTTATAGGTTTCCTCAAAATGACTATGTTTCTTTTCAATGAATATGGAGAAGTCAAAGGGGTAAAGAGCTTCCCAAAATTTACAATATTTCTGTGGGTACAGGAAATATTGTATGTTGCTTATATCGAAGACTAGGGATATGAATAGAACTATTTCATCCAACTCAAAACAACATGAAGTTTTTGATGAACCTACAACTATGTTGAAAGATGAAACAACCTAGAGGAAAAATATATTACGAGTTTTCATCGACTAATGATACTTGAAGGATGTTTATTTGCATTACATGATGATGGTACCACCTGAAGAGTCATCTATGACGTATTATCGAATGAGATAATACCGCTACTCCGAGGGTCATTATTTCCTATTTTATTATTTAAATCGTCTATTGAGATGATACTGCCACTCAAAAGATACCTAGTATATCACATGTGTTTTTTGGTGAAACATCATCTTCATTTGGCATCGAGAGGCGTCATCATTATCTTCGTACATCGCGAGGAAAATGTCATGCATCGTGAAAAGAAGTTATGCATTGCAAGAAAAAATATTAATGCATTGAGGGAAAAGTCATGCATTGCGAAAAGAATTCATGCATCGCAAAAAGAAGTCATGCATATCAAGAGAAAGAGATTCATGCATCACAAAGAAGAGGTCATGCATTGCAAGAGAAGGAATTCATGCATTGCGGAAAAAAAGTCATGCATCGCAAGAGAAGAAATTCATTCATCGCGGAAAATGTCGTGCATCGCAAAAAGAGATCATGCATTGCAAGAGAAGGAAGTCATGCATCACAAGAGAAGGAATTCATGCATTGCGGAGAGAAGTCATGCATCGCGGAAAGAATTCATGTATTGCAAGAGAAAAATTCATGCATTGTGGGAAATGTCATGCATCACGAAATGAAATCAGGCATTGAAAGAGAAATATACTCATGCATCGCGGAAAGGAAATCATGCATTGCAAGAGAAATAATTCATGCATCGTATAAGTCATACATTGCAAGAAAAGGAAACCGTGCATCTCAAGAGAAATATTTATCCATCATAAGAAGATCGATATCTACTACATCATATTTTCTTTGCCAAAAAATTACAAGAAGAGGACCATCAAATATGACATCAAAGAATTGTCAGCATATTACATTACATCAGCCTTTTATTATATCGACATCGAATGAAGAGTACATTAAAGATTATATTGCAAACAGAAGATATGAGCTTTAGTTTCTTTGTGTCAAAATGATCGAGTTAACGTCAAATATTAAAGGAGAGAAATTTAGTGTCAGCACAGTAAAAAACACTATCTCCCATTTGAATTGCATTTATAATACTAATGAATTTTATCTCAGTCTCTGTCGAGAGCATCCAGAAGGATAAATTCTCAAAAAAAGTGCGGACGACGTCAAAAATGGTGCAGCACAAGGTGAAACTTTTTCTTAGTAGCGAACTGGAACATAATCCAAAGAGGAGGGTCGAACTCTTAGGACGCGAGCAGAGGAGCGACTTCCACCACAATCAAACAACACCCTTATCAGAAGGCATGTGGGTTCTTATTTGGGTTTCCTGGTTTCAGTTTCGCATATAGAAATTTTGGTATCCACCAGCAGCAACTTTCAAATCAGAGTGACATATACCAAGAGCCTTGGAAATTATGTCCGTGTAAGTTCTTAATTATGGGTGTGAAGCGTGCCACATTCATGGATAAGAGGTTACAAGCCTCTTTTTTATACTCGATTCTTTTGTCACTTTTACAGAAACAAAGGTTATCTAGCATAATAGATTTCTTTTTCCACCGATAGAGTCGATCTACAACTAGTCTGATTCCCTGTGTCGAAGGTAAGTTGGTGGACTCAATGTTGAAAAATCGGTTGTAGTCCAATATTCGCTCTTAAATTTTATTCCGAGCATTCCGGTCCCTTCATAATTCGGTGTAGGGGTGGCCTTTGAATTCTCTCACAATCGTACGTTAAATAAAGCATGTCGAACTACAGATGACCTAAATTGTCATATAGCCTGATATACGCAGGAAATGCATTTTCAGGTTTCGTCCATAATTCTTAAGTCCAAACCAAATTTCCATCTCAAAAAATGAATATGTGGTCGGTCAAAATTGGTTTCGTCAAATTTATTTTTCTCGAATTTCTTGCATCAATTCAAGTATAATGTGGGACAGTTATTGACACCCAATTTTGGACTTCCACAATATAAATTAATCATCGAGCTTCTTATATTCCAAACGAGTTAAAACAATGGACTTTATAAAATTCAAAATATTGTCAAGTCTTTTAAAGCAGCTTTAGTCGCTTTAAGTGATATATATATTTGATATGTATTTATGCAATTGGTTTATTTTATAAATATTCAAAAATCGTCAAAAAAATGTTTTGCTTTAGTAAGTATTTCATTAATTAATTTAGTTATATAATACTTTATATCTTGAATTATTTAGTTCATATTCGAAGTTAACTATTTTATTTCATTAAGATTGAGAAGCCCTTTCCTCCTTCAAACCCAATTACAAAAAGGCCAAATTTCAATTCAAATGTTAGCAACAGCCCATCCCCTTTGACACTCCAATTTAGCCTAGCCATCTCGTCTTTACCGAAAATAGCCCCGACGCGGCCCATTTTGGAGTCCACAAAGAAACCCAGAACATCAACAACTATAGCAAGTACACGATGTGAAGCAGATCAAACGACATTGCGCGTGACGGCGAGACAACGCCTAGACGCACCTAACGCGAGAGCGAGTTAATGGAAAATGTTCACAGCTCAGCAAGGCGCGTACGCACTCTGCGTCGCTTTTATCTCCTTCTTCAAAGTCTCCCTCAGCTCGTACCATCACAGTAGAAAAAGCAACAGCAGGTCACGCGAATCGTCCTTCGTAGCATAATATTTCTTTATGTCGCGCCCAAGGACGTTAAGATCGAATCTCAAACGTCTTTTCCTACTTTCCCGTTGTGGAATGGTCCGAACCTTCAAAAAAATGTGTCTTGCCTAAAATGGTGAAAGTTTTGAAGTTTGAATTTCGATTTTTGTTCCTTGTCTTATTGGTTTTTTCACCCCTTTCCCCCCCAAAAATCGAACCCTAATTTTTGCCTATATATAGTCTCTTCTTATTCAATTGGAGAATTGTAGTCTGGAAATTTTTTTACTAAGGCAGAAACAAAGTTTGAGCAAAAAATACTTTAGTACACACTAAATACACCTCAAGAAAAAGCAAGGGAGTTCTCTTATTGTTAATGCGTTGGGTTTGAAACCTTTTTCGGATGTTGTCTGTGTCGTCATTTGTGTGGTGGAGGTCATTGCTGTCCATCCCTGCTCGTTGCTGTCCCAGTTTTGCTGCACTTTGAAAGGTAATGCTCATTTCATTTCAAGCCTATTTTATTCCGAATATGTTGCCCGTTTGACTCTCGATTGTGTGAGCTGCTTATATTAATGTTTTTGACTCATTATTAACTGTTAATCAAGGATAGAATCTGTTTGAAGGTCCATAGTGGTCAGTTGTTTTTGTTTGTTATAGTTGAAAGTATGATGTTATTCTCTTCGTCTCATTTTCTGAGTTAGACAACATATTTTGTTTTCCATGAAAATCTAATGCATTTCTTTTTACTTGTTCCTCTGTTCGTATCGCTTTGAAACTGTGGTCGTTTTATATGATCTAAGTGGTTGGTCTTTCACATATGAGCAAGATTTAGAGGCGCCTGTATGAATATTTGGGATGTCGAGTTCAAAACCATTGTTTGTCTTATTGTCTTGATTTTCATAATATTGGTCTGACCAACTTTAGATGTGATCATATAAGTCTAAGTTTGGCCCTTGTTTAGCATGAACCTTTATTATTGTTTGGTGTTCAATGTCATATTTTTCATCCCTTTCATCTCAAGTTGAATGCATAATCGAGATGTCGACATTATGAGCTATGTGTTGTATTTGTCACTGTTTTGAACATTGGACATCATTGTTGTTGTTTCCTTTATGTTATCTCGCCAGTTTGATTTCACCGAGTATATTTCAAAAAAGTTTAGTTCTCTCCTTTCAAGATTACACAATATTCTATTTTTCTTATTCTTATTCATCGACGCCTTGGTTCATCCTTTTCGCCTATCAAATGTTGTAAAAAATAGATCAGTATGTGTCATTTTTTATTGTTAACCGGTATTGAAACGTAATCAAATTAAGGCTTGATTTTTGTCATGATTTGGTGTCACTGTTTGATAGTATTATCCCTCAAGGATACTATCTTAGAATTAATTTTTGCCTATTGATGTCTACCATTGGTCTATATTTGTCATTGTATGTTCTCTCTTAAAGTAGTTATGTTTGATTCCAGCTTGTCCCTTTAGGAATTCTAGATCATGCAAAATATGTCAACTAATTCTTCCTTTACCTATTGTTTATGTATTCCTGTAGTCATTCAAAGATCACTATAATAGTTGTCCTTATGTTTACTACTCCTTCTCAACCATTTTGTGTTGGCACCATTAATTAGCATGATGCTTTTTAGTGATGGTTATGCTCTGCTAAATTTTGCTTTTTAATATATTAGTTATCCATGTGCCTTTGTTTTTCTCTTAGACTATTCATTAATTGCACCTTCCTAGTTCATTCATCTTGCCTTAATCTTAATTGGATTATATGTTAACTCTTTTCTTTGATTTGTGTTAACATGAAATTTACTCGAGTCCATGTGGACTCCTTCATACCCTTTGCATTTCTCTTTAGACCATAGAGGCCTAACAACTTTTCATTGATTCAGCCAAGTCCACTGAATTGAATACAGGTGGAAGACTATTAATAGATAGCTGAAATTTGGATTTTCCAGACTTCGAAAAGCCTGAAAATAGGCGATATACCTGCTGTACACACTGATATACAGACAGAAACATGATTTACGGGCTGCAAAAGAATGTCATAACATAGATGGTACAATACAGGGCAGAGCTGATGAAAAAAAATAATCATATGTCAAAATACGGACCTAAATACGGTCTGTATACACTGGTATACATGAGTATATACAAAAACATAGAAGGAGAAATAGGCCCAAAAGCCTTAAAGAGTTTGTTTTGTCCAGCAGGTCTAGTATCAGAAAAATGGCCCTAAAGGCCCAAATTTCATACCTCTATCCTTCTCTTAATTTTTGTAGCCACTAACCAATTATATGATTTTTTTTAGTTCTAATTTAACTAATCCCTTTATAGCCATTTCTCCTTCGTTACAGGCATCCAAAATTTATATATATAATTTACTTAGTTATATATATATGTATGTATGTATTCCTGTAGAAATTTCTCATTTTACTTTGTTTTCCCTTTAAATAATTAAGTAAAATGAAGTGGTATAAAATAAGTAAAAGATTTGAATTTACTTAACATACTAAAAATTGGGATATTTTTTTTTTGAAAAGTCATTTAGTTAAATCGCCGGTCAACCGTGAGTTAGGGGGCATTCCGTGGGCCTAACACCTTCTTGAAATGTACATTTGAAAATGAAACTTTTTTCAAATGAATTTATCTGTGTAAAATCTTTTGAAAAATAATTATAAAGTTTTTTCTTGAAATTTATTATATATTAAGTGGCGACTCTGTTAATTCAGGAAATCGTTTTCTCTCAAATCATAAGATTAATTGACTTTTCGAAACTTCGTCATTTTTATTATTTATTATTTTTTTTTCATAAAAGAAAATTAAAATTATAAAAGAGGTTAGGCATCTACTCTCGAAACTAGTCCTTTCCGGCCCTTCACTTCCTATTTCTTCCAATCCTCTTTCTATTTGGGTCTTATCCCTTCTTTTTATTTTTTAAAATTTATGACAAACAAGAGAAAAAAGGGAGGAAAATAATGATGAATTCATCTAGAAATAATAATTTCAATAAAGGATTACTTAATCAAGCAAATATATACAAATATCACATTTTTGTGTACCCAAAATTTGAAATCAAAAAACAAATATAATCATTTCTTTTATCCCCACCCTCATCCCATGATGACATTAATACTAATTAAAAGAATATAAACAAGTGACTTCATTTCAAGTTTGAGTCCCAAATATCCTAATTAAGAATAATAGATTAAAAAAAGGAGTAAAAAAATAAAATAAACAAGACATTTGGATAATTGAGATAAAATTTTATATGAATGAAAATAAAAATATTTTAAAATGGACACTAAGTCTGGGTAATCATGGATTTTAGTTGGATCTCCATTTTTGAGTTGAGTTATGTTATAATAAATTGGGGTTGATTTAAAATAATCCAACAGGAAGTTATCATGAACAAAAATCAATATTATTTGCAAGTGTATCGGGTCAAAATGTGAATGATAAGTGATTTTTATTTTTTTTTTAAAATAGATTTTTATTACGTATTTGAGAAGGGTTTAAATTTGGAGAAATCACATTGAGGAATCTAATAAATAAATGTTTAATAATTTTACCTTAAGGGAGCTATTAAAAATAAGGTATATATGAGTCAAAAGGTTAACATCGAGGGTATTTTTTGAGTCTAAAGGTAGACGTTATGGGTATTTTAGTGCCGACAAGTGGATGAAGGGTAGTTTTGTACCAATTCAAATACATAAGGGACATTTTAGACCTTCTCTGTTTAATCTATTACGGTAAGAATAATTCAATCTAATTATTTGGAATTATTTCCATAATCAAATGTCTCAGAATTAATTTTATAGTTCCTACCTTGCCCATATTTAACTAGAGCATAGAATCTATTGAAAGGGGAAAAGGAAGAAGCATGTGTCTTTCTGGTCCTTGTTGTGCCCATATTTAACTAGAACATATAATCTATTCAAAGGGGAAAAGGAAGAAGTATGTGTTTTTCTCTATTATAAGGAAAGAGAGAAGTGTGTGTCTTTCTCTATTCAAAGGAAAGTGAGAAGTGGGTGTATTTTTCTATTCTAAGTAAAGGGAGAAGTACGTATGTTTTTCTATTCTAATGAAATGGAGAAGTACATGTCTTTTTCTATTATAAGGAAAGACATGCTATAGTCTTTCCTCCTTGAACTAGGAAAAAATCTCTACAAAAAGGATTTCTTCTAACCCTTAAAAAAAAAGAGAGAAGTCTTCTACATAATACTTGTTCGCCCAAGAATTGAGAGAATTGTAAGTAAATTTGAGATCACTATCGAAGACCGCTAAAATGTGGCCCAATTTGTTGAGAAAATTTGGATTCAATTGAAGGTTCTAGGTTGTCGATTAACGTGTGGGTTCACTTGAAGGTACCTCGTCACGCTTCAAGAGGTGACTTCAATTAAATTGTAGAAAATTTATGTGCTCTATAATGATTGTATATTTTCTAACATAAACTATGTTTTGTCTATTATTAATATAAGAAGTTTGCATATAGTTTTCCAACAATTAATATTAGAATCATACTTGAATCTTTATACATAACCTAATTATATGTATGTTCAATTGTATATAAGATTCCTGGTTGGAAAATTTTTTATCGAAAAAAGAACGAATCATATAAAACTTGAAGAGCTTTTATTTGTTGGCTAAAGTACAAACGATTTTAATTGTGAGATGATCACGAGGGCACGTGTTAGCAACAATTGTTTCACTTTTATGTGATAATTGGACAGCAACCGAAAACACTTGACCTAATGATTATTAGAAGTCCTTTACTTTTAAAGTAATGGAACTATAAATTTCTAGTACAATAAGTATAACATCACTAATTTAAATGTCTAAATTTTTTTCAAATTCTATACAAAAATACTTTATATGTGTTTGATTTAACCTAAGACAAACAAATTTACATCAAGAGTTGCAGATTAAAGAAATCAATGCAAATGTCAGCTACAAATAATTTCTTTTGCATTTTTTAAACATGGAAAAAGGTTCATTTTACTCCTATTATGCACCTTTTCTTTTAATCTTAGAGTTATGACATGTCTGTTTGTTGTTCGTGTAGCGTGTACATTGACCTTAGCTATCGTACTTTTGTTTATTTTCTACAGATTATCATGCCTCCGGATGAACAAAGACTTTGTTTACCTTCTCCTGATCGACTTAACAACCTTAACATTCATTTAATTGATGACATTCTAAGTAGGTGGCCTTTTCGAGATGTTGTTCGAGTTAGTACACTTTCAAAGGACTGGCAATATATTTGCTAGAGAATTCCACATGTGAAATTTGATCAAACAGTGTGGAAAACACCCGAGGACTTGACATCCCTACCATTGGATTTATTCCGATTCTTGATATTTTGCTAAGGTTTCATAGAGGAATAATATTGAAGGTCACCCTCAATATTATTAGTCTAATAATGTGTCCTAATGTTGATCGTCTGATTTTTTCCCTCGATATTGATCACATTCAACATTTTGTCCTTAAACTTCCATTTACTTATCCTCCATTCAGGTTGCCCAACTTCTTTTTTTATTGTTCAGCATTGAGGCATTTGTATCTCATGGAATGTGAAATACAACTTTCATGTTTCTTTAAGGGATTTAATAAGTTGATTAGGCTAATATTGAAATCTGTCACGTTATCTTCTGATACGTTTGAAAGTTTTCTCTCTAATTGCCCGTTGCTTGAGGATTTGGTGCTAAAAGACATAGACAATCCGTACCTCATTAGTAGTAATGCTCCTAATCTAAGGTCATTTGTCTTTCGTGGCGATATACAATTGATAAATCTTGAAAATGTCCTTGTTCTTTCCAATGTTCTGTATGCGCCTAGAGAATTAGTTCTAGAGGACGAAGATGATTTTGTCAATATTTTTTCGTCTATTCCTGCTCTCGAGTGTTTCAGCTTGGATCTTTTTGAGGTAATAATTCTTCATTTTACTTAATGGTAATGCATTTTCATGTGTACCTCTTTTTGGAATTCAGTCATCCTTATTTTTGTCATTTTATTCGTAGTTCGATAATGGATCAACTAAAGTTATACCAACAAGGCTTCCATCAGTTCTGAACTGTCTGAAATGCCTATTCATGTCTTGGATTACTCTTGGAGAGTTTTTTGAGCTTTCGTTTGCTCTTTGCATTATAAAGAGCTCTCCCAATTTGGAAGAAATTGAAATTAAGGTTGTCACTAATGTTTATTTTTCTCTCTAGCTTTTCCATGTTTTTATATTCGTATGTAATGACTTGATGGTTTTCTTATTCATTTTTCGTAGAAATGTATCCTTAGTGATGGAGATTATTTCGAATCTGTGCCCCAGGAGGTTGATTCTTCCAAGATTTTCGAATCATCTAAGGACAGTTAAGTTTTATGATGTACCATTAGAAGAGGTTGAAATACAGCTTATCAAGGTTTTATTGGCAAAGTCTCCAGCACTGGTGAAAATGGTAATCAAGCCTCGTCAAATGGAAACTAACAAATCTCTCAACGTACTCGCGGAGATAACAAAGTTTCAACAGGCATCATCTAAAGCAGAAGTTGTGTATCTTCTTGATTAGTATCGTTATCACAATCCTTCTTAATCTTTGGCTAAAATATTTTTGAAGTACAAACAGAAACGAGACGTTTGGTTGATGGAGTAACAAGGCTGTGTTTTGCCTTTGCTTTAAGGTACTATAAAGATTTTATCTACTTGGAAGCATAGAATTGTATAGGTTTTGTATACTCTGTTTGGGAACAGAGATGGTTTTTACATTTCATGGATGCTCTTAAACGATATATGATATGGGTCTTTGGTTGTTTATTGCAAAGTTATGTTATTTGTTGAGTTCTCTCAGGGAAACTTGCTTTTTGGTTAGTAGGAACTTCTTTCCTTTTAAGGATTAGTCCAAGTTAGATCAAAAAATTTTATTTAGGACATACTTTTAGACTATTAAAGTCGAGGATAACTTTAAATGTTATTCCTATATGAAACCAGAGGAAACAATCAAGAATAGGAATAAATCCAATCGTAGGGGATGTCAAGTCCGCTGGTGTTTCCCAGACCTTCTGATCAAATTTAACCTGTGAAATTTTTGGGCAAGTATATTGCCAATCCTTAGAAAGTGTACTAGTTCTTATAAATCTTGAAAAGACAACCTATTTAAAATGTCATCAATTAAATGAATGGCAAGATTGCTAAGTCGATCAAGAGAAGGTAAACATAGTCTTTGTTCATCTAGAGGCATGATAATTTGTAGAAATTGAAAAAGAATACAATTTGTAAGGACAGAATATACGCGACACGAACAACAAACTAACATGTCACAACTTTAACAATAAAAGAAAAGGTGTATAATTCGTAGATGACACTTGCATTGATTTCTTTAATTTGCAACTCTTGATGTAAAATTGTTTGGATTAGGTTAAAGTAAACACATATAAAGTATTTTCTTATAGAATTTGAAGAGAACCCAGAAGTTCAAATTAGTGATGCGATACTTATTGTACTACAAATTTATAGTAGTGAATGTTTACACCAAAACACTATATGAATGACATGTGTTTATGCAACATTATAAATCAATAGATAATACTTGACCCTTCTTTCAACACTAAAGGAGTCGTTTGGTAGAATATATAAAAATAGTACTTGTATTAATTTTAGTACAAATGTTTGACTATAAATTTAACACTGGTACAACAAATACTACTATTTCAGTTAACCTTTTTGGGATATATGACCCCAAACATTTATGCTACAAGAAGAATGATTATGTTTCCTTAGTGATGGGGATTATTTCGAACTTGTGCCCTATGAGTTTATTGATGAGATTCATGCAAGCTTCTCGAATATCACATTTAATCACCTGAGGACAGTTAAGTTTTATGATGTACTATTAGAAGGAGTGAAATGCAACTTACTTTTAGGAATTTCTTTCTTATTAAAGTATAACTCCAAGTTATACCGAGAAGTATGATGGACATACTCATTCCTTATCTATGAAGATGAAACTCGAAGAATCATCACCCAATTTGGGATTCTTGATTGATGTTTATTTCAAAGTTATGTTGTGTGTTAAATTTCCTTGGGTGAGCTTGACTCATTAATTGGAAACTTACTTTCTGTCTAGCTAGTAGAAATTTCTTTTCTGCTAAGGAATTAGTCCAAGTTAGACCGAGAATTATATATGTTAGACATGATGCTTCCTCATTTCTGAAGAAGAAACTTGAGAAGAATCACCCAATTTGGGATTCGTGAGTTGATGTTTATCTCGAAGTTATGTTGTGTGTTGAATTCTCTTGGCGAGCTTAAAGTATTGAATGGAAACTTACTTTTTGTACAGTTCGTAAGAATTTTTGTTTGCTTAAGGAATTAGTCTTGGTTAAATGGACAAGTATATATGTTGGACATGATCCTTCCTCATCTGTGAATAAGAAACTCGAAGATCATGTCCAACATATATATACTTGTCGGTCTAACTTAGACAAATCCCTTAGAAAACAAGAAATTCCTACTAACCATACAAAAAGTAAGTTTCCATTCAATACTTCAAGCTCGCCTAAGAGAATTTAACACACAACATAACTTCGAAATTTAAATCAACTCAAGAATACCAAATTGGATGATGCATCTTCTTAAGAAAGGAACATGTCCAACATACTTCTCGTTCTTACTTGGACTAATCTCTTAACAAGAAAGAAATCTCTACTAACCAGACAGAAAGTAAGTTTCCACTTAATGTTTCAACCTCTCCTAAGGAAATTCAACACATAACATAACTTCGAAATAAATATCAACTCACGAATCCCAAATTGGGTGATAATTCTCGAGTTTCTTCTTCATAGGTGAAGAATGATCATGTCCAATATATATACATATTGGGATAACTTGGACTAGTTCCTTAGCCAGATAGAAAGTTAAGTTTCCAAAGTTCTAGAAAGGATAGCATGTACACAACATTTTACTCCTAACTTTGTCTGTGGTGTTTCAGAGTTGATTTACGATAGCCCCTCGACTTAAAAGAAATGTTATGCAATAAAACCAACATCTTAAAAACAACAAAAAAATAAAGGAAATAAGGGTTCTTTCTACGTTCCAAAATCCCAAGAAAACTAACATCTACCACAAAAAAAAAGTACAAAGTGGAAGATCGGGCTTCTATTTCACAAAATTAACAACACCCAAATGAGAAAGATTTGATTTTTAAACAAAAAGAGAAAGAAAATTTTAAGCTTATCAACAACTAAAATTACTAATGTAAACATCCAAAAAAAGTTAGAAAAGTATCAAATACCATTTTGCGCACACCTTATCCTTCAACTGCTGAACACAAATTTGTATGATTTTGAAGTCTTCAATTTCATCACCGCGGAGTGAAAGAGGGAACAAAAGAAGGAAAGAGGTAGATAGGTTTTCTTCTTTAATTAAATTTTACAGAATTGTAATATGGAGTGGGGTGAGTGGTGGGGGCAATTACCCACCAATTAATTATGTTGGTTCCTTAGTTGTATTGTCTTGTCCGTATCAATTTACGTGATACCATTTAATTCGACATAAAAAAAACAAAAAAAAAAGAAAATTGGAATGTGACATGTAATAGAAATTATAGATTAATGTGATTATATATTTACTAAAAATTTAGAGATAAAATATGTATTTTTTATTTTAATTTAGTTATTTATTTTATCATTATAAAAAATGATAAATAAAAATGATAAATTTCATTAATTTGCACTTAAAGAATTTTTTTCTGAAGGTTTACAAACTTGATTAATTTACAACATTAAAAAAGTAATAATTTTAAGAATAATGAGTTCCAAATGATTGAAATAATTATCTATAATAAAGTGGACATTTAATATAGGATTATGAAAAGACTTTCTTTTGGAAATAATTTTTTTTTTAAAAAAAAAGAAGAAAAAGCAAATTTAACATAAATTAAGGGGAAAAGAGAGTACAATTAATGTGATTTGTCCAATTTAGTCCACTTAATATTTTTTGCATGTGACGTTTAACACCTCAAAATAGTTAATCTTCATTTAATAGGTCAGTTACAAATTCAATTTTCTGATTTTGTGACCTTTTTTAATTAAAAAATCGTCATTTTTATATATAAGAGATCTAGAAAATACCAAGAGATATCATTTGTTCAGTATTATTGACACAAAATTCCTGCATTTTAGCCACTTTTATGCAAGGGTAGATTGGGTGAAGATATTTTCATTTGAATTTTCTTGACAAAATATATATATATA
>NC_028644.1:5537097-5562840 GCF_001406875.1 Solanum pennellii | reverse complement strand
ACAAATATATATATATATATATATATATATAAGAGTGTTTTTTGTTTGTTTATATATAAATTTTAATTTTCTCAACATAAATGGTTTTGTACATTGTAAGGCGTTTATATTCACTAATTTGATTACCATTTTTGTAGACGACCGTGAAAAATAAGAATGGCTATAAGGCGAACCGGATGCGGGGCAGGATAGGTTTAAAGGTATGTGAGGTAGGGTGGGCTTAAGGTTATGTGGGGCGTGTCTGAAGCGGGGTGGGTTGAAGTGGATTTCTTTTTAATTAATGTGGGTCAGGGTGGGCTGCGAGTATATGTGATTTTATGTGGGTTCAAACTTAATTTTAACTTCTTACATGTCATAGAATGACAGAACATTATTTATTAAGATAAATTCATTAAAGCTACTAAAATATTCAAGATTATAAATGAAGATGGTTCATAAAAAATAATATAATTTCTTGCATGATTCTCAATTGACCTCTAAAAAATAAAATTTAAAGTCACTATACTATTAAATTAATAAAACTTAAGGAAAAAATGACTTTTTTTTTATGAATTTTATTTTTAGTATCAAACATAACAAAGAAAAAAGAAAATATTATGAAAATTATGCAGGGCGAGTTCATGCAGGACAGGTCTATGTGGGGTAGGGTGGGGCAGGGCTGGTTGAAAATGAAAATCTTTGCAATGCGGGGCGGGGAGGATTAGAAAGTTTGTGGGTTAAGCTCAACCCGCACCGCCTCCGCCCTACACCGCCCCATTGTCATCCCTAATGAAAAAGTAGGAGGTTGTGTAGTATAATTCTGTACATATATCCATAAAATAATTTTATCAATAATGTTATTGTGCACTAAAATATTTTAAAAGAACAAATAAATTAATTAAACAGGGATAAAATTGAGTTGAGTTGGGTCTTGACTCATTATCTGCTCTTTTTTGGCTCAATTCATATTGATCCACTTAATTGATTTTGAATTGGATCTTGAACCGTTTGTTATCTTGACTTATTTCTTTTTATGTTTATTGTGATATTGGGGGCGGGGGGTTATATTTAAAATTCACTTAGTAAACTACCAGTAGTCAATAGTCGACTTACCTGCAAGTTGCTAGGAAGATAAACAATAACAGAAAGGTGCAGATAATGAGTCAAGTCCAATTCTTGGGATTTAAGGGTTTTCCTTAAGAGATTTGAAGAGATCTTCGTGTTACAGAAATTTGAAACTTTATCATGTCTCATATGCAAATCAGATTTCTACCTTGACACTGCCTCAACATGTATACCTACACTCAGATTCGTTCTTTTCTCTTTTCTTTTCAACTGTATCACTCACGTGTTTACGAAGCTTTATGAAAGAGAAAAGAAAACTATTGGCTAAGCTCAAGTAAAGTTTCATAGTTTACAGTACAAATCTAGGTCGGTTTATGTAGATGATGATATGTGCACTTGTAAGAAAAACCCCAAGGGATTTATCTCAATCAAGGAGCAATTTAGGGAGTCCTTGATTGAGGCGATTTAGTTGATCTGTATCAATGAAGTAAATCGCTTCTTCTGCTTTCATTTTGCTGATTTGATATTTTTCTTGTATGATCAACATACTTTTTATCTTGTGGCTTGATTTATCTCTCTTTCCTTTCTTAATGATTCGGTTGTGATCTCTGCAAAGTGTGCAAGTATCTACTTCATTTAGACTTTCATTTATATGGTGATCAACCATATATTCCTTTCCTTCTTTTGTCCCTTTGATTTGAGGCTTGCCTTTTCAATGCTACTTTGCAACTTCAAGCAAATATTTTCGTTCTGGAAGTTGTTTGCGCTGCTGATTTCCTTTTTGAATTTGTGACCTACGAAATTGAGATCAACGCGTTAAGTGTCTATTTTCAAAATCAACTAACTCTAAGGAGTTAACAATCTTCCCCTTTTTATAATGATAAGATTGATCACAATTTTAATTGTAATCTTGACAATCAATTTACTGAGAAAGTTGTACTTCCATGAGGTTTCATGTCTTAGTTCATTGATGTATGTAGCTCTCTCTGTCTTATCTCCCCCATCTCACGGAGCGGTAAGAAAGACAGATTTGTTTTCTCCCCCTTTTAATAATATAAAGGAATAAAAGCATACTAGATTAAAACAAAGACAACAGATACCAGAGTAGTGTAAGAGTCAGAGAGAGAAAAACACCAGTTGTCCAAGAGATAGAGAGGTACATGCCCCTATTGAAAGTTAGTACAAAAAGTAAAGATTCAGCCAGTAGAGTAAATGACCAACCCAAAAGTACTTGAGGGTGTTATTCACTTACTCACAGAAGGTGTTGTACGAACGTTCCACATTCCACGGAAGATTGGAGTATGAGGTTTGAACTGTAACAGCAAGCTCATTGTTGGAGGAGTTGACTCCACTCTTCAGAGAGTCAACTTGTTGGATCAAGCGATTTACCATTGAGATACCTTTCTGCTTAATCATTTTCATGGCAATGCGCAACTTATCGATATCAATGTTAGGGTCTTTATGTAAACAAAATACCTTTCCACAGCATCATGAAGGGTCTCCAAGTTTCGTTCTACAGATAAATGTCTATTTTTGACCTCCTCATTGTCCAACAATAAAAGGGCGGAGAAATCCACCGAGATTTTTTAGGGTTCGGGAGAATCCCCGAGCTTTGACTGAGTCCTTTTTTACCCACTTTTCACCAACCTGCACATACCCTATACTAGAAAAAGTATGAGAATAATAAGTTACATTTATAAGATAAGGGGTAAACATTGAAGGATCCACAAGACTGTTCACAATAATCCTCGAAGCAAGCCATAGGGCAGAGTTGCCGATACATTTAATTCTTCAACACTTTACCACATATACGCCTTGAACCATTCTGCCCAGTTGATGCGGTATTTTTTAAGCAGGAAGCAGAGAACAAATACATCACGAGTAGGGATATTACTCAAGGAGCCCTTCTAGGGAATAAGCGTTGTGGCTAGGATATGTGCGAGAATATGATTCTAAAAACATAGATATAAGGGCCCAAAGTCAGAAATGTGAGTGTCGGGTTCAACCACGGCCCACTTTTCACCATCTAGAGAATCTTCAAAGTCATCAGTCCATGTTCCGTTCATGTATGGAATTACCCCAGAAACTTAGTACCAAACACATCTTCGAATAACTTCTCATTGATGATAAAGCGTTTACCGAGCACCAATTTCTAACTCACCACTGTTAGGTGAGACGCAGAGATTTTCATAGAACAGGCGAACCGCTTCATCAAAAATCTCAAGAACACACAAAGTAAAAAAGAGAGACAGCTTCCGAGATTTGAGATAGGAGCTTACCGGGCAGTGCTACTCCCTTAATATTTCCTTCTCTTTTTGTTTTAAAAATGTTAAATCTTTGTGTACAAAGCTTTATCAAAGATGAAAGAAGATTACAAATAAGTTCAAGTGAAGTTGTTATTGTGACGAAAAGATGAAACCAAAAATCTAAGAATAAAGAACACCAAGTTTAACTTGAAAAAATCCTTCCAACCGAAGGTAACTACCACGGGATTGACAAAATCCGAATTGCTTCACTATACGAATAAGAGGGTTAAAAATATTCTTCTAATGGATACACAACAAGTGCAAAAAATAATAAACAATAGCTACACCAACAAAACATAAATAGAAAGAAACACCACCCAAACCCAGCCTCTGTGCGGGACCTAAAACAGGATCTTGCTGACATCCGAATCAAATATCCACCATCCAAATCAACCAAAAATATGTCAGGAACACTCAGTCCAAATTTCAGCACGATCCAACGGTTAGTTAATCAGAAAACATGATTTGAATGTTGCTCATTAGAGAAAAAAACTCCCGCAAAACAACCCTTTTCCTTCTCTCTTTTCTCTTGTTGAAAGCTCTCTCAAAAACCTCTCTTATGTTCTAATGTATTTCAAATACAATATCAATGAGCAATTAAATTATTCTCTCAAGACCATCCTCTATTTATAGAGTTGTGCTTTTCCTTACAAAGCCAAAACCAACAACAAATAGAATTACAATTCCAATCCTTTTCCTAATAGAATTGGAAACCAAATAAAGAGAATAATTCCAATCCTTTTTCAAGTAGGATTAGGTGAAGTAACTTTTCACAGGCTTCCTGCCTGCCACACTTCTACAAAACTCATGATTGTCTACGATGAGTTCTTTCCACTTATATCTATGAGTATCTAAAGTGATCATCTCACCATGAGTTGGTTGATTATCAACCACAACATCATCAGTAGGAACAATTATATGTTCTACATTCTGATCATTATCTGGATCAGTACCTTGGGTTCCCTCGTGTGCAGAAGATATATCAGTAATAGGAATTGGATCAACATCAACTAAGCTCTCATCAGCATGAGAATCTAGTTGCTCAGTCTTGTCAATATCTTCAATAGTTTGATCTACAAAGAACGCAACATCACGACTTCTAATGAGCTTCTTATCAATTGGATTATAAAAGCGATATCCAAACTCATCTTGACCATAACCAATGAAGATGCACTGCTTAGTTTTAACATCCAATTTCGACCTCTTATCTTTTGGAACATGCACACAAGCTTTACACCCGAACACTTTCAAGTGATCATAAGAGACATCCTTATCAAATAAAACTTTGTTTGGAACATCACCACCCAAAGAAACAACAGGAGAAAAATTGATAACATAAGCAACAGTGTTAAGTGCTTCACCCCAAAATGAATTTGGAAGTTTAGCCTATGAAAGCACGCATTTAACTCTCTCAACTAAAGTTTTGTTCATCCTCTCTGCCAAACCATTTAATTGAGGAGTCTTTGGAGGAGTTTTCTGATGACAAATTCCTTGCGATTTGCAGTAGTTATCAAAGATACCAATATACTCACCACCATTAGCAGTGCGAATACATTTTAATTTCTTTCCCGTTTGTCTCTCAGATAAGGCTTGAAACTGTTTAAACACATCAAGACCTTGATCTTTGGATTTTAAAGGACATACACAAATCTTGCGAGAACGATCATCAATGAAAGTAGAAAATTAAAGTGCACCACCTTTTGACTTCACATTAAAAGGACCACACAAATATGAGTGTACTAGCTCCAATAGCTCAGACTTTCTTGAAGGAGGATGAATGTGAAAAGAAACTCTGTTCTATTTCCCTGGTAAGCAATGAACACATCTTTTCACCTTTGCTTGTTTCATAGTAGAAAGAAAATTCTGCTTAGCCAAATAGGTGATCCCCCTCTCGCGCATATGACTAAGCCTCTTATGCCACAATTCTGATGAAGCCTCTCTCTCTGCCAAATTTATACAGTCACCAAGAATCGATCCTTGTGTCACACATAAATTTGAATGTTTTCTTCTAGAGCTAAAATCAATGAGCCTTTGGTGAGCTCCCATTGGCCATTGAATAAGTCATTCTGATAGCGATCATCATCTAGTTGTCCTACAGAGATTAAATTTAAGGGAATGTTTGGAGCATGCTTAACATTCTAAAGGACTAGCGTTGAACCAGTATTGGTTTTCAAAAACACAGTGCCAATACCGAACACCTTAACCTCACCAGCATTACCCATCTTTAACACCTCAGAGTTAACAAAAGTATAAGATGAAAAGAAATCTTTTCTTGATGTGACATGTGATGTGGCTCCAGAATCTACTATCCAACTTTTATATTGAGAACAAAATTGATAACGTCTTTATCACAAGCGAAGAGAAGGTCATCTTGGACAACAGGAACAACATTATTTTCATTGTTTTCTTCCTTTTTCTCTTCTTTAAGATCTTGCTTCAATTGTTTGCAAAATCTTGTAAATGTCTTTTCTTTCCACAATGATAACATATTATATTTGGATTCTTGAATTTTGATTTGCTTCTGCTTTCACCCCTACTCCTCGGGTCTCTTGTCTTATGTATCCCTCGATCTTCTGTGTATTGAATATCTGAATGTGAAGATATGTCTTGAGATTTTCTTCTAACCTCTTCATTCAACACACCACTCTTTGCATATTCCATAGTCACCTTTCCACCAGTGGTAGAATTTGTTAAAGAAACACAAAGAGTTTTCCAAGAATCCGGTAGAGTATTAAGAAGCCAAAGTCCTTGTATTTCATCATCAAAATTAACACCCATCCTGATAGATGATCAAGAATACCCTGAAAATCATTTATATGATAAAGGATAGAACTGCCCTCCTTGTATTTAAAGGTCATCAATTTCTTTAACAAGAAAAACTTATTATTACCAGTTTTTGAAGTGTAAAGCGTCATTAACTTTTCCCACAATGTTCTAGCATTTGTCTCATTCACAATATGGTTATTAACATTATCTTCAACTCATTGTCTTATATATCCACATACTTGTTAGTGCTCCAATTCCCAATTTTCATCGGTCACATTCTCGGGTTTATGAGTAGAAAAACTCGGAAGATGCATCTTATTCATGAATAAAAGATCTTTCATCTTGCTTTTCCATATGTTGTAGTTTCTTCCATTTAGACATACCATATTGCTCATATTCCCCTCCATATAGATAACCTTAGCTCTGATACCAGTTATGGTGACGAAAAGATGAAACCGAAAATCTAAAATAAAGAACACTAAATTTAACGTGGAGAAACCCTTCAAACCGAAGGTATCCACCACAGGATCGACAAGATCTAAATTGCTTGACTATTCCAATAAGAGGGTTAAAAATATTCTTCAAATGGCTACACAACAAGTGCCAAAAAAATAACAAACAATAGCTACATCAACAAAAGATAAATAGAAAGAGATAACACTTAAACTCAACTTCTGTTCGAAACAGGATCTGGCTGACCTCCGAATTCGATCTCCACCATTCAAATCAACCACCAAGATGTCAGGAAAACTCAGTTCAAATTTCAGCACGATCCAACGGTTAGTTATCAGGAAACACGATTTGAATATTGCTGGTCAGAGAAAAAGACTACAGCAAAAGAACCCTTTTCCTTCTCTCTTTTCTCTTGTTGAAAGCTCTCTCAAAAACCTCTCTTATGTTCTAATGACTTGCAAAGACAATATCAATGAGCAATTAAATTATTCTCTCAAGACTATCCTCTATTTATTGAGTTGTGCTTTTCCTTACAAAGCCAAAACCAACTACAAATAGGATTACAATTCCAATCCTTTTCCTAATAGAATTGGAAACCGAATAAAGAGAATAATTCCAATACTTTTTCAAGTAGGTATAGGCCATGGGATATTGCTGGAACATGGGCAATAGCCCAACAGTTATACGCTTCACACAACTGGCAGAGGAGGTTTTATATAGTGTAAGCTCTTATGAGAAACCCAAGGGTGTTTGTATCAAGGATCGTTAATCTTATCCTTAAGTCATTTCTAATTGATCTGCTGAATCATGTCCATATTAGATATGTGCATGATAGATCAATTCTTTCCTTGCGTGAGGATCTTGAGTCTTGGCTTGACAGTCGTGTGTGATTTGATCCTTTCCTTAAGTTGATTTATCTTGTACTCTTTGTAAATATTGGTATGATGATGTTTCCTTAACATTTTCCCTTGATTTTATCTTCGATATCCTTGATTGATTTTCCTTGAAAGCGGCTTTGATTTCACATGTTGTGAGATTTGATCTGATTGAACAAATATTTACATTCCATTCTTAACTGGTGCGCCTATGCTTAGTGTGATCACTGCGAGCATCCCGATTGTTGCCTTGTACTTGTGTTGTATCTTGTTTACTTCCTGCATCAAGAACCTGGTCAGTGTTGTCATTATTAAAATGTTTGAATATGAGGTTAACAAAACATTGTCAAGTTTGTTAATATTTATTTTATTTTATTTTTTGAAAAAAAGCATATGTACTCCCTTGAACTATGGTCAAAATTTTAAGAATACACATTTTCTTTATATGTCCTAATACCTCCTAGAACTATTTTGAAATGTAATAAATACACCTTTTTTGGTGTTAAGGTGGCTTAGAGAGTGTTGAAAGTAAATAACAAGTAAAAAATATGAAGAAAGAAAAAAATTAATTAGTATTCAATATATGTCCTTTCTTAATTGAACATTTTAGCATTAGTTAGTAAACATAATTGATAAGTAAGCTCANCTTAAATATACCATGTATATTGATCTTGTGGTCTTAAACATACCATGTGAAAGTTAAATTTAAAAAAAGGTCCATAAATAAAAGAATCTTAAACAAATTAAAACATTCTTTCTTTTTTTTTTTTGCTACAAAGCTTAAGATGATTTTATTATTACTAAAAAATTAGGCCCTTCGATTTTGGGGTTTAAGGCATATGCCTCATCTTTAAAGGCATTGAGTCACCCTCGGAAGAAACACTAATTAAAACAACAATAACAACAAATATACTCTGATGATAGGTGTATCTAAATTCATTGTGTAATGGTGGTGGTAGCAACAAAATTAAGTTATTTCAAACTTGTTTCCCTTAAGATTGTAGTTTTTCAAATAATTACACTATTAAGAAAAAGTAAAATATTTCTAAAATTCTAATTATGTTATCTTGAGAAAACATAGATTAAAGGCATATGGACTTATGGTTTACTCTTGAATAATGAATATCACCTTGTTCAACTAGCAATATTTTTTTTAATTATTAGGAATCTGATTTCTCGTTCAAGTCTTGATGGTTTTAGGTTTGATTATGGGGTTGGATATGAATATTTGAATTAACAAAATAATACCATTTCTCATGATTTTGGTGTTCTTATTAATAGCTTATACATAAATTAAAATTTCAGGATGTATTTTTTAATTATGTTTCACCAAAATATTGAAATTAAGTGTGTAGTTCACTAAATTAATATTTTATGCTTCTTGTAGAACAAATGTTTGGGGTCATTTACGCCAACATTGGTTAATTGTAATACTAGTATTAGTTGTACCAGAGTTAAATTTACGGTCAAACATTGTACTAAAATTTCATACAAACTATTTTTGTATATACTACCAAATGACACCTTTAGTTCTAAAGGAAGTGTTATTAAGTATTATCTATTCATTTATAATGTTACAACAAACACATGTCATTCCTATTGTATTTTGATGTAAGCACTCAATACTATAAATTTCTAGTACAACAAGTATAACATCGCTAATTTAAACGTCTATGTTTTTTTCAAATTATATACAAAAATACTTTATATGTGTTTGATTTAACCTAAGTCAAACAAATTTACATCAAGAGTTGCAGATTAAAGAAATCAATTCAAATGTCATCTACAAATAAATTCTTTAGCATTTTTTAAACATGGAAAAAGGTTACAGTTGCCTCCTATTATACACCGTTTCTTTTAATCTTAGAGTTGTGACATGTTTGTCTGTTGTTCGTGTAGCGTGTACTTTGACCTTACCTATCGTACTTTTGTTTACTTTCTACAGATTGTCATGCCTCTGGATGAACAAGAACTTAGGTTACCTTCTCCTGATCGACTTAGCAACCTTAACATTCATTTAATCGATGACATTCTCAGTAGGTTGTCTTTTTGAGATGTTGTTAGAGTTAGTTCACTTTCGAAGGACTGACAATATATTTGCTGGAGAATTCCACATGTAAAGTTTGATCAAACACTGTGGAAAACACCCGAGGACTTGTCGTCCCCTACCATTGAAACGATACGTTTGGTTGATGTAGTAGCAAGGCTGTGTTTTGCCTTTGCTTTAAGGCACTATAAAGATTTTATCTGTTTGGAAACATAGAATTGTGAACCTGGATGAATGTTTTGAATACTGTGTTTGGGAACAAAGATGGTTTTACATTTCATGCTTGTTGTTGATTTAAGACTTTGGTTGTTTATTTTGAAATTATGCAGTGTGTTGCAGAACTAACAAAGATTTTGCGTTACATTCTTGTTATTGATTCATCTCTGAAACATGACTTGGATTTGGAAGTTGGAACTGTCACGGGCTAATTATGGTAGAAAATGAAAAACACATGATGATTTGCATATAAAACTCGCAAAAGGAAAAAGAAAATGAAACTTTAAATGAGTCTTAATTAGCTTTTCCTTAATTTTTTCTTCTACTATATATATTCTGTCTATTTTAATATTTGTGATGCATTTTAAATAAGATATATTATATACTTTAACATGTAAGATGACAGTATGATATACAAAATATTTAAACGAGAAAATGTATATTACTTGGGAGTTAATATATATACTCTTAGAATCAATAAGAAAAACGAAAAAAGAAGTTTTAGTTTTTAAATACGAAATCAAATTTGCTCTTTATTTCAGATGGGGGCACAAAGGTCGATTTGATTTAATTTTTAATTAGAAAAAACCTAAACTAACTATTTCATTTTATAAGTTCTAAAAAATAAATCAAATCGTATAAAGTTGGATTTTTCAGTTCGACTCTAGTTTATTTTTTTGATTTATTTTATTTTTTTATAATTACACGGTGATTGAAAAAGAGATTAAATATATTTTCAAAATTTTCAAAAAACGATAAAATTCACATAAATAAAAATACTTTCAACATTCGTTACAAAATAAATTGTTAACTTCAAAACTGAAACTATAATAGTATAATTGTAACTTTCATCCTAATACAAAAAAAAAAAAAAATTTCAAAATCTTGTCTCTTCAGTTTCTTCCAACACCTCCATTTGATAAAACAAAGAGATCAGAGTGCTTCACATTCATCCTCTCTCAGGTTCTTTTTCTTCTCTATTATCACAAACTCTCTGCTTTTGTAGTTCTTGTTCTATAGAATATTAATATCAAGATTGCATTTTTATTTTTTGGGTATGCTTTAATATGATGAAATTGAAGTGGCGTTTGCTTAAAACATGATGGGGTTAATGTTTTTCAAGGACATGGTGTGTTGGTAGGTGTAGGTCTATCATGGATGTGTTTCAGTAGTGGCGGAATTAGAATTTCTACTAGTTTGAAATAGGAATAATAAGTTTTTAAGTTTTGGATAACTAAAACAACACTTATTTTACTTGGATTTGATACACTTGAGTTGTTGGTCTTTGGGAAACAATATCTTTTTCAGTACACAAGTAAACTAGGTAGTGTGTACTCTAATCGGACAGTTTCGAGATTCCTTACATATTGTGTTCTTTTTTATTTTCTGCAGATTCTTGTTGTAGTAGTCATTTGATGTTATGCTTCCAAATGGGAAAAAAACAACTTTTACCTCCGCGGATGTACTTAGGAACCCTCCTGAGAATGTAATTGATGACATTCTGACAAGGTTGCCTTTGCGAAATGTTGCGAGGACAAACATCTTATCAAAAAAATGGAATATAATTGGCATAGACTTCCACAGCTGAAATTTGATCAAACACTTCGGAAAACAACAGAGGACTTGATATCACTTGATATATTTCCTCTCTAGGAATGGCATTCAACATCTTGTCCTTAAACCTCCGTTTAGGAGTAAGCCATCTGAATTGCCTTCTGCATTTTTTACATGTTCACAATTGAGTAGGTCCTTATCCGGTCTTTGAGGGATTTGATTGGTTAATTAGCTTAGAACTAATTGAAGTCAATATTTCTTCTGAATTACTTGGAAGTATAATCTCACATTGACCATCGCTTGAGCATTTGTGTTGCAACATGACGCGATCGCAAGATCACATCGAAATTAGTACTCCCAAGCAGAGGTCAATTATCTTCACTGGCAATATAAAGTTTTTACATTTAAAGAATGTCCCTCTTCTTTCCAAAGTTTCATATGAGCCTACAAAATTGTCGGTAGAAGTAGAACATGATGTTGACAAGATTTTTGAGTCTATTCCTGCTCTCGAGAATCTGTGCTGGAATCACGAGTACGTTCAGGTAATACAACTTCATAACTTGCATTTTCATAACTTTGAGTCATCCTAATTTTCGACATTTTCTTCCTAGGACGTGTATGTTGGACCAACTGACGTTATACCGACAAGGCTCCCTTATGCTCTTTATTGTCTTAAATGCCTTCACATATCTTGCATTAACCTAGAAGAATTGTTTGATCTTTCATTTGTTATTGAGGTTGCTTAATTTTCTCTCTTTTATGTGTTTTTCGTGTATGTATTGACTTTCTTATTCTCTATGCTCATCAGATCTTCAATTTTAAACTTTTTTGATATTTCTTCGATGTACGTTGTTGGTGATGATGAGGACTATTTTGCACATGTGCCCCAGGAGGATATTGATGAGATTCATGCAAGCTTCTCAGATATTTAATCACCTGAGGATAGTTAAGCTTAGCAATGTAGCAGGTGCAGGGGCGGAAATGTAGCTTATCAAGGTTTTATTGGCCAAGTCTCCAGCACTGGTCAAAATGGTAATCGATCCCTATAAAATGAAAGTAGAAAAATCTCTCAAAGTACTCACAGAGATATCAAATTTTCAGCAAGCATCATCTAAAGCCCAAGTTGGCTATAATGTAGATTAGTATCTGTATCACAATCCTTCTTGAGCTTAACGTGTCTTTAATCAGATCGTGATCTTTGGATAAAATGTTTGAAATCGTAAAAAGAATGTTGATACAGCAGTAAAGCTGTTATATTGCATTTGCACTCTATCAGTTCGGGAACATAAGTGAATCTCGATGGATGTTTTTGATTAATCTGTTTCAATGTCTGTTCTTTGAATGATCTATGGGATGACACTTTGGTTGGTTACTGATATTTTTCATTTTTTTCTTTGATATGATCATGACAGGAGTTGGTGTAAATGGAACAGTAAGGATTCATATAGTCGATTTCAACTAGTTGTTTTATGGGAGTCGAATTTATTTAGTTGGACATTGTTGATACCTTGTTCTGAATAGTGAGAAAGAATGAAATTCGATCAAATCTCTTTTGAATGGAAAAGATGATCCTTTTGAACAACATTTTTCGATGAGAATTACATATTTATAAGCTGAAATTACATTTCAACAATATTATTCTTACAAGCTCAAAGTTACAATTCCACATCCCAGAAAAATTATCACTCAAAACAGGAAGAGGAAAAAAAAAAGGGGGGGGGGGGTTCAAATGCTCATAAATAAGTTTTGTGTTGATGTTTATTTTGTAGCATCATAATAGAAATCTTAGATATTAATGTGATTATAAATTACTTTATCAAAATTTAGAGTGAAAATATGTCTTTTTTATTTTATATTAGTTATTTATTTTTCTCATTACCAAAAATCATAAATAAAAATGATAAATTTTATTAATTTGGACTTTAAGAATCTTTTTCTGAAGGTTTACAAACTTGATTACATTTATAAAAATAAAAAAGGAATTCTTTTAAGGATAAATGAGATCAAAATGATTGGAAGAATTATCTATAATAAAGTGAACCATTACTATAGGACTACGAAAAGACTTTCTTTTCGAAACAACCTAAAAAAAAAGTAAATATCACATAAATTAAGGGGAAATGAAAGTAAAAATTAATGTGATTATTTATTTAGAGAAATTGGCAGGTATATTTAGTTACTGAAAATTTTCTTTGATCTGTCCAATTTAATCCACTTAATTTTTTTTGCATGTGACATTTAATACCTCAAAATAGTTAAATTTGATTGTGTAGGCCAGATACAAATTCAATTTTCTGATTTTATGACTTTTTTTATTATAGGAAATCGTCATTTTTATGTATAAGAGATCCAGAAAATACCAAGAGATATTTTTTGTTCTGTATTATAGACACAAAATTTGTACATTTTAGCTATTTTTATGTAAGGGCGAGTCTAGAAGGGGCGAAGGTATATTCATTTGAATTTTATTGACAAAAAATTTATATGATGTATATAAGATTTTTTTTGTTGTTTTTATATAAATTTTAAATTCCTCTGCGTAAATAGCTTTGTACATTGTAAGGCGTTTAAATTTCACTTGTTTAATTACCATTTTTTTAGCAGACCATGAAAAACTTAGAGGTTTTGTAGTAGTATAAATTTTTTATACATATTCATAAATTTTTTTTATCAATAAGGTTATTGTGTACTAAAATATTTTAAAGAACTAATAAAATAATGAAACTTAGCAAAATTTGAGTTGAGTTGAGTCATGACTCATTATTTGCCCAGTTTTGGCTCAATTCATATTGATCCAATCAAATTCAGTTTGGATTGGATATTGACCCGTTTGTTGTCTTGACCCATTATGATTGACCTAAAATTGATCCAATTTTCTCAATTACCGTCCCTAACAATGCCAAAGATTAAAAGAGAAGAAAAATCAATTAAAAACTACCAAATAGTTATCCTCATTTGGATGAGTCGCGATTTAACAGAGCAAATGAAGATTAGCCAAGAAATGCCTAATGTTACAACCAAATTGTAGATAGCCATGTGTATTTACCATTGTTCTATGAAATAAAAAGATTAGCTATAAATAGTAATTATTTTTAGCATTCACTACAAATATTACTAATATGATAATTACATATCATAAATTAGTTGTACCATATAAGTTTTATTTTATTTTAATAATTAAATAGATACATCATTTCATTAGATTACATAATGCGCAACAAAAATAATAACATTTTCCGTGAAATCCTATAAATTGGTCCTTTTATGATCATTAGGGTTACTACCTCCACTCGATTCAATCACGAAAGTTACCGTAACGTAAGATAGGGCAAAGAGACATTGATTTCGTTTTCTGCCTCAAATATGCTCGCTCAAAATCCTGGATGTATATATATTAATTTCTTTATTGGCATAAATGTTTATGCTTTTACATGCCATATCAAAGCCTGGAACTTGAACTAATGATTTTCACTCAAGAAGTAACTTTATCTTGTTATGAGAGGCGAAACCACATTCATATGTGTGGGCGCATATACATATATATCTATCTCTGACAAAAATAAATATAACTAACAGCGCACTCTTAACGAGTGTAGAACTATCCTTGTGCTAGAGAAATTACCCACAAAACTAGGGTTTGAATCTTGCTAAAGCCCTTATTTCTTTTTAAGTTTATCGGTGCACATGAAGTCTTCAATTTTTAAGCCCATTTTTGCTAGTTATAGACACAGATTTTTATATTCTATTATGACATAAGATTATAGACAAAAATGTGTTAGAATGGGCATTTAATAACCTACAACAATATTTTTTTGATACATTTTATCATGCAAGGATTCTAACTAAAAGAAAGAGAATGAGTCTTATTTAGTCCTAGAACCCACGAATTCCAAAAAGAAATAATTATGGAAAAATATAATCAAGTTTTTAAGTATTAAATCTTTTTCAGGTTGCGTAGAGAGTGTTGAAAGCAAATGACAAGTAAAAAATATGAAGGAAAGAAAATTAAACAGTCTTCAACATATGTCCTTTCTTAATTGATCATTTTAACATTAGTTGGTCTAGAAATCTCACGAAAGTATGGAGAAAACAAGGATGTATTGATGATTATAATGTTGAGTTACAAGCTTCTTACGTAGGAGAAGAGTCCTATTCTAGTTATACTAGGAGTCCTACTACAATACAAATAATTATAAGAGTAGTAATTTATTACAAGTGAAGTACCTTATCCTGATCAACTTCTACAATGTTCAGTAGCTTAATTGTACAAAACTTAGAATTTAGTAGTCTAATCCTAGTATGAATCTAACTCTAACTCGTCAGCCTGCTTCGATGGACTTGTTCCTTCAACATGTTCCATCAATCGTCAAGCTTCCTTCTACACTTCCCCTCAAGCTAGTTAGTAGAGAAATTGTAACTCCTAGCTTGCTGCAAAAAACAGACCTGTTTTGTTAAGGCTTTGGTATGAATATCAGCTAGCTGATCCTTAGACTTTACAAATTGAGTAAGAAGTTGTCCCCTGCCCCTTTCTCACGAACAAAATGATAGTCCAGTTCAACATGTGTGGTTCCGGCATACATAACTGGATTAATTTTCATCTACAACACACTCATATTATATTAATACAATGTAGGAACATATCGAAGGAACACTCCAAGGACATCAAGATGATAAAATCCAAGTCATTTCTGGGGCAGTGGAGGCTAGTGCTCTATAATAAGCTTCAGCGCTCGATTGAGCTACTATGGTCTATTTCTTCGAGGTCTAAGAAATACAATTTGCACCTATATAGATACTATAACCTGTAGTTGATCTCCTAGTTTTGGTACAACCTTCCCAATCAGCATTTGAGTAGTCATACAACCTATATGGTTATTGTGAAATAATTTTGAGTCCAAAGTGTAGAGTACCTTTGATGTACCTGAGAATCATTTTTACTCCTTCAAAATATTCAACGTTTGGGCTTTGCATAAATTGGCTTGCTAAATTCACAGCATGAGTGATATCAGGTCTTGTGAGGGTCAAATATTGAAGACTCCCTACTATCATTCTTTAAAATGATGCATATACAAAACTTCCCACAGCTTCATGCAGACCATATTTTCTAGCCAAAGGAGTGGCTTCAGCCTTTGCCAAGTCATCTCTGTCTTTGCCAACATCTCAGCACCATACTTGCTTTGGTTTAAGTGAATTCCACCTTCGAAATAGTTCACCTCAATTCCTAAGAAGTAGTGTAAAGGGCCAAGATCTTTCATAGAAAACTTCTTTCCAAGTTGTAGAACCAACTCTAAGACACGAGATGGATTACTTCCTGTGACAATAATGTCATCCACATATAACAAAGAGAAATATTTTTCCTTTGTGAGTTTGCAAATAAATAGGGAAGGGTCAGTCTTACTACACATAAAACCAAGGTGTAAGAGATGCATGATAAACCTATCAAACCAGACTCTTGTGGCTTGTTTAAGACCATAAAATGCCTTTTTAAGTAGACATACATGCTGAGGATACTAGGGATCAATAAAACTAGGAGGTTGACTCATGTGACCTCCTCTTGTAAGAAGCCTTGGAGAAACGCATTTTGACTTCTAGTTGTCTAAGTTTCAACTTTGAACTGACAACAATGGATAGTTACACCTTAATAGTTGTAGCTTTAACCAAATAACTAAATTTTTCTTCAATATCTAGCCCTTCAAGGTGCGAGAATCCCATTGCCACAAGTCTGGACTTATACCTATCTATTGTCCTATCAACTTTTAATTTTGTCTTGAACACCCAATTGATCCAACCAAGTTCATACCAGGACAATTAGGCACAAAAATTTATGTCTTGTTAGTATGTAAAACACCAATTTCTTCTTGCATTGCTGCAAGCCAATAAGGTGATTTTAGTGCTTCCTTAGTAGTATTTGGTTCTCTCACAATTTATGTGTTGCTTCTAGCAACAAGTAACAAGTGTCGTTCCTTTGCCTTGTTCCTGATGATCATATGATACCCTTGTGGTGCAGGAAGTACATCAACTGTACATTAACCAAGATAGTGGATCGGAGTGTAGCATTGTGAAGTTGAAGGTCAACTGGTACATAATCTAAAGTGGTTGTTTGATGATGATCATTGGTTGGACCTTTAAGAGCAACTTGTTCCTCACTGATGCTGGCATATTAAAAATTTGCAGCTGGAGTTTCAATGTTAATGTATGGATCATCAAATTCAACCTGTTCGTCAACATCTGATACAGTGCTTGAGAGGTCAATAATACTCTTATCATCAATGAGTACATCAGGTGTAGCAGCATTATCACTAGAAATGAATGGGTGGGCTAGCAACCTGTACTTCCCCTGAATCATAATTATTGGGTGTCTGCAGTTTAGAGAAAGATTCAACAAAAGTAGCAAGGTGAGGTGAGACATCAATGTTAGTTTGATATGCTTTGGAGACACATAAGGTTATGTGTTTTCATCAAACACAACATGTCTGGATATGTAAACCCTCCTTGTAAAAGGATGATAGCATCTATATCCTTTGTGTAAGCTGTTGTACCCTATGAACACACAAGGATAGGTTTTTGGACTGAACTTATTGTTACCCTTATTATATGAAAATCATCTACACCCAAAAACTTTTAGGTTGTTGTAATCAGGTTGTTCCCCAAATAACTTAACAAACGGAGTCACCATCTTTATGACTGATGAAGGCAATCTATTGCTGAAAACTACTGCAGTGAGGAAAGCTTCAACACATAGAAACAGAGGTAGGTTAGCATGAAGTAGTAAAGTTAAGCAAGTCTCCATAATATGCCTATGTTTTCTCTATGCAACTATATTTTGTTCAGGTGTGTTAGCACATTAAATATATCCCACAATGTCATGATCTTCCAAATGCTTAATGAAGTCTATTTGGATAAAGTCAACACCTTCATCACACTGAAAAATCTTGATCTCTTTAGAAAATTATTTTTCCACCATTTTCTAAAATTTTATAAAGACCTCAAAGAATTCAGACATCTTTTTCAATGGATAAATCCATGTATATCTTGTGTGATCATCAACAAAAATGACATAATATTTCATATGTTGGGAAGATTCGACAGTAGCAGGTCCCAATAAGTCACGATGAATTTTCAATAAGGGTTCTTTCTCAATTTTATTTCTCAAATAAAAAGGAAGTTTACAGCACTTTCTCAATTGACAACTAGAACAAACAGTAGGCACTTTATTCTAACTACTAACATTAATGCAACTATTACTACTAAAATTTTGAAATACTTCAAATTAGGGTGTCCTAATCTAGTATGACACATTTTGTTTGACGTGTTCTAGTCGTGTGCAGCAGTCAAGGAATAGAGATTGTTATCTTCCAAAGCATAAAGTCCATTTCTTTTAGATCATTTGTCCAGCAGTGTCCTTGTCCTCTTGTCCTTAACAACGAAGTTAGTTTCATCAAATTCAAGAGTACAAAAATTATCTTTTGCAAGCTTACTAACTGAGAGTAAATTTTTGTTGATCTTAGGGACTACCAGAACTTTCTTTAACTTTAGACCTGCTCTAAATATTTTTCCAACATGTGGAATGTCTAACTTTGATCCATTCCCAACAATTATTTTATTTGGTTCATTGTAGTGTTTAAGATTGTTAGGATACCTGAGTTATGTGTCATTTGGCTACTTGCTCCTGAGTCCACATACAAGGTATCATCAGTAATGTTTTGTAGATTAATAGGAGGCAATGCTTGTGGTAGGTCATCTTTGGCTTGGTAAGTGTAGTCTCACCTGTAAAAATACATAAGAGCAGTATGGTTATTCCTACAACAAATTTGACACACGTCATAATTGTCCCTTTCATGACTTTCACTTGAAGGACTGTTCTGAGGACCTGGTTCATTTCTGTTGTTATAAGGACATGTTTCTTGTCCTTCAGGCTTGAAGCCTCTTTCTCTTAAATTGAAGTAATTATTTCCTCTTCTTTGTGAGTAGTTTCCTCTTCTTTAGCCTCTTTTAGCAGAGAATGTCATGTTATTGTTTTGTTAAGGCACTTCTTCTTCATCCTCCCTCATATAAAAACCCTTGAGAGCATTAACAAACTTATTAAAAGTAGGATATGATGTCTTACAAAGCATGACAGTCCTGAAGGTCTTGTAATTATGACCTAGAGCTCTAGCAAAATTAATCATTTTTGCTATTTTCATCTACAGACTTGTGAATGGTTGCAAGACCATCACATATGCCATTGAATTCCTTAATGTATTCGTCAATTGTTTGTCTTCCTAGACTCACACTTTGCAGTTGTTACTTGATTTGGAATTTCTTATCTTTAATTGCTTGAAAATATGTTTCTTCCAAGCATTCCCACATCTCCTTGGCAGTTGATTAGCCTACAATCAGGTACATGCTTTCTTCTTTCAAGGTGCCTGAAATCCAACTCCTTCGTAACATATCCTTATCCTCCCAATCATCAACAATGTTGTTGTCTTCTGCACCCTTTCGCCTGTTACAATTTTCTCAGTAGTCTGTCTAGTGGAACACGGCGCTTAACGTGGTTCTGTGATGATTTCGGTTAATCTCATCATTTGTATCAACTGAGTCATTTGTGTCCTCCATATAAGATAGTTCATTGGCTTAAGTTTAATGGCGCAGGACAAAATAAGATGATGAAGTGAAGAGGTCGAAGAGTGTTGGTAAAATGGGACATTGCAGTTTGATAATTTGGTTGTTTTTCATTTTTATCTAATACGTTAAAAAGCGGAAAAACTTTATTGGTCAGATACCACGTAGAAATCTCACGAAAGTATGTAGAAATCAAGGATGTATTGATTATTATAATGTTGTGTTTCAATCTCCTTATATAGGAAAATAGTCATATTCTAGTTTACTAGGAGTCCTACTATTATACAAATAATTACATGAGTAGTATTGTATTACAAGTTATATACATTATCCTAGTTGACTCCTATAATATTCAATAGCTTAGTTGTACGTAACTTATGATTTAGTTGTCTTATCCTAGTACGACTCTAACTCTAACTCGTCAGTCTGCTTCGATGGACCTATTGCTTCGACGTGTCCCATCAGTCGTCAAGCTTCCATCAACAGTAAGTACACATAATTGATTAAAAAAAATCAGTGATGGCTCAAGCTAGATAGTTTCCTAAAGCTAAAAATAAGTTGGATGCCGAAATTTTAATTATTTTTTTATTTTTATTTGAGGTTCAAGTTATTTCTTTCTTTATCATAAAAATAGTTTTATTTTTATGATATTAAACTAAAGATATAATTATACCAAAATATTTTTTAATCTTGTAGTCTTAAACATATCATGTGAAAGTTAAATTTAAAATTGACCCATATAAAAGAGTTCCATACAAATTAAAAAATTCATTTTTTTGCTACAAAAAGCTTAAGATAATTTTATTGTTACTAAAACATTAGGCTTTTCAATTTTGGTAGCCTAAGGCATATGCCTCATCTTTAAAGGCATAGAGCCACCCTCTGAAGAAAACTAATTAAAACAACAATAACAAAAGTATTTTTTTTTTCAAAAAAGAACAATAGTATACTCTGATGATGGGTGTACCTAAATTCATTGTGCAACGGTAGCAACAAAATTAAGTTATTTCTTGTTTCCTCCTAAGATTGTAGTTTTTTAAAAAAATTATACTATTAAGAAAAAGTAAAATATTTGTGTAATTCTAATTATGTTTTCTTGAGAAAACATAGGTTAAAGGCATATGGACTTATGGCTTAGTCTTGAATAATGAACATCACCTTGTTCAATTATCAACAATTTTTTTTAATTTATAGGAATCTGATTTCTCATTCAAGTCTGATGGTTTTAGGTTTAATTATGGGTTTGGAGATGAATATTTGAATGAACAAAATAATACTATTTCTCATGCTTTTGGTGTTCTTATTAATAGCTTATACATATATTAAAATTTCATGATGTATTTTTTTATTCTGTTTCACCAAAATATTGAAATTAAGTGTGTACTTCACTAAATTATATTTTATGCTTCTTGTATAACAAATGCTTGGGGGTCGTATATCCCAAAAGAGGTTAATTGTAATACTAGTATTAGTTGTACCAGAGTTAAATTTACGGTTAAACATTTTACTAAAATTTCATACAAATACTATTTTTATATATACTACCAAATGACACCTTTAGTGTTAAAGGAAGTGTCAAGTATTATCTATTCATTTATAATGTTACGACAAACACATGTCACTCCTATAGTGTATTGATGTAAGCACTCAATACTATAAATTTCTAGTACAATAAGTATAAAAACACTAATTTAAACTTCTGTGTTTTCTTCAAATTCTATACAAAAATACTTTATATGTGTTTGATTTAACCTAAACCAAACAAATTTACATCAAGAATTGCAGAAAGAAATCAAAGCAAATGTCAACTAGATATAATTTCTTTTGCATTTTTTAAACATGGAAAAAGGTTACATTTGCCTCCTATTATGAACCTTTTATTTTATTCTTAGAGTTTTGACATGTTTGTTTGTTGTTCGTGTAGCGTGTACTTTGACCTTACCTATCGTACCTTTGTTTACTTTCTACAGATTATCCCCTCAGGATGAACAAAGACTTTGTTTACCTTCTCCTGATCGACTTAGCAACCTTAACATTCATTTAACCGATGACATTCTAAATAGGTTTTCTTTTCGAGATGTTGTAAGAATTAGTACACTTTCGAAGGACTAGCAATATATTTGCTGGAGAATTCCACATGTGAAGTTTGATCAAACAGTGTGGAAAACACCAGAGGACTTGACATCTCCTACCATTGGATTTATTCCCATTCTTGATAGTTTCCTCAGGTTTCATAGAGGAATAATATTGAAGGTCACCCTCGATATTATTAGTCTAAAAGTGTGTCCTAATGTTGATCGTTTGATTTTTTCCCTCGACACTGATCATATTCAACATTTTGTCCTTAAACTTCCATTTACTTATCCTCCATATAGGTTTCCTAACTTCTTTTTTTATTGTTCAGCATTGAAGCATTTGTATCTAATGGAATGTGAAATACAACTTCCACATTTCTTTCAGTGATTTAATAAGTTAATTAGGCTAAAATTGAAATATGTCAAATTATCTTCTAATACGTTTGAATGTTTGATCTCTAATAACCCGTTGCTTGAGAATTTGGTGCTAAAAGACATAGACAATCCGTACATCATGAGTATTAATGCTCCTAAGCTAAGGTCATTTGTCTTTCGTGGCGATATACAATTGATACATCTTTAAAATGTTCCTGTTCTTTCCAACGTTCTGTATGCGCCTAGAGAATTAGTTCTAGAGGATGAAGATGATTTTGTCAGTATTTTTTCGTCTATTCCTGCTCTCGAGTGTTTCAGCTGGGATCTTTTTGAGGTTATGTTGCTTCATTTTACTTAATGGTAATGCATTTTCATGTGTACTTTCTTTTTGACTTTGAGTCATCCTGATTTTGTCATTTTATTTATAGTTCGATAATGGATCAACTGAAATTATACCAACAAGGCTTCCATCAGCTCTAACTCTCTGAAATACCTTTTCATATCTTGGACTACTCTTGGAGTGTTTTTTGAGCTTTCGTTTATTCTTTGCATTATACGAAGTTCCCCAAATTTGGAAGAAATTGAAATTAAGGTCGTCACTAATGTTTATTTTTCTCTCTATCTTTTCCATGTTTATATATTCGTATGTAATGACTTAATGTTTTTTTTCTTTTTTTTGTTAGGGGTGTATCCTTAGTGATGGAGATTATTTTCGAATCTGTTCCCCAGGAGGTGGTTGTTGATGAGATTCCTGCAAGCTTTTCAGATATCACATTTAATCATTTGAGGACAGTTAAGTTTTATGATGTACTATTAGAAGAGGATAAAATGCAGCTTATTAAAGGTTTTATTGGCAAAGTCTCCAGCACTGGTGAAAATGGTAATCAAGCATCGTCAAATGGAAACTAATGAATCTCTCAACGTACTCGTGGAGATAACAAAGTCTCAACGGGCATCATCTAAAGCAGAAGTTGTGTATCTTGTTGATTAGTATCGTTACCACAATCCTTCATAAGTTGCATTTATAAGAGAAGGGGTAAACATAAAAGGATCCACAAGACTGTTCACAAAAATCCTCGAGATAAGCAAGCCATAGGGCAGACTTGCCGAGATATTCAAGTCTTCAACACTTCACCACATATACGCCTTGCACCATTCTACCCAGTTAATGCGGTATTTTTTAAGCAGGAAGTAGAGAACAAATACATCACGAGTAGAGATATTACTCAAGGAGCCTTTCCTGAGAATAAGAGTCGTGTCCATTATATGTGTGAGAATATGATTCTCAAAACATAGAGATAAAGGCCCAAAGTCAGAAATGTGAGTGTCGGGTTTAACCATGACTCGCTTTTCACCATCTAGAGAAACTTCAAAGTCATCAGTCCATGTTCCGTTCATTTATGGAATTACCCCACAGAACTTAGTACCAAACACATCTTCGAATAACTTCTCATTGATGATAAAGCATTTAACGAGCACCGACGATTCTAACTCACCACTGTTTGGTAAGATGCAGATATTGCATAGAACAGGAGAACCGTTTCATCAAAAATCTCAAGACCACACAAAGTAAAAAAGAGAGACAGTTTCTGAGATTTGAGATAGGAGATTACCGGGCAATGCTACTCCCTTAATCTTTCCTTCTCTTTTTGTTTAAAAATGTGCACTCTTTGCGTACAAAGCTTTATTAAAGATGAAAGAAGATTACAAATAAGTTCAAGGAAGTTGTTGTTGTGACGAAAAGATGAAACCAAAAATCTAACAATAAATAACACCAAGTTTAACGTGAAAAACCCCTTCAAACCGAAGGTAACCACCACGGGATCGACAAGATCCGAATCGCTTCACTATATCAATAAGAGGGTTACAAATATTCTTCTAATGGATACACAAAAAGTGCCAAAAAAGAACAAACAATAGCTACACCAACAAAAGATAAATAGAAAGAAACACCACTTTAACTCAGCTTCTGTTCGAGACCTAAAACAGGATCTGGCTGGCCTACGAATTCGATCTCCATAATTCAAATCAACCACCAAGTTGTCAGGAACACTCAGTCCAAATTTCAGCACGATCCGACGGTTAGTTATCAGGAAACACAATTTGAGTATTGCTGGTCGGAGAAAAAGACTACAGCAAAAGAACCCCTTTCCTTCTCTCTTTTCTCTTGTTGAAAGCTCTCTCAAAACATCTCTTATGTTCTAATGACTTTCAAAGACAATATCAATGAGCAATTAAATTATTCTCTCATGACTATCCACTATTTATAGAGTTGTGCTTTTCCTTACAAATCCAAAACCAACTACAAATAGGATTACAATTCCAATCCTTTTCCAAATAGAATTGGAAACCAAATAAAGAGAATAATTCCAATCCTTTTTCAAGTAGGATTAGGCCATGGGCCTTTGCTGGAAGATGGGCAATATCCCAACAGTTGTATGCTTCACACAACTGGCAGAGGAGGGTTTATATAGTGTAAGCTCTTATGAGAAACCCAAGGGTGTTTGAATCAAGGATCTTTAATCTTACCCTTAAGTCATTTGCAATTGATCTGCTGAATCATGTCCATATTAGATATGTGCATGATAGATCAATTCTTTTCTTGCGTGAGGATCTTGAGTCTTGGCTTGAGAGTCGTGTGTGATTTGATCCTTTCCTTAAGTTGATTTATCTTGTACTCTTTGTAAATATTGGTATGATGATGTTTCCTTAACATTTTCCCTTGATTTTATCTTCGATATCCTTGATTGATTTTCCTTGAATGCGGATTTGATTTCACATGTTGTGAGATTTGATGTTATTGAACAGATATTTACATTCCATTCTTAACCGGTGCGCCTATCCTTAGTGTGATGACTGCGAGCATCCCGATTGTTGCCTTGTACTTGTGTTGTATCTTGTTTACTTCCTACATCAAGAACGTTGTCAGTATTGTCATTATTAAAATGTTTGAATATGAGGTTAACAAAACATTGTCAAGTTTGTAAATATTTATTTTATTTTATTTTTTTTTGAAAAAAAGCATAACTACTCCCTTGAACTATGGTCGAAATTTTAAGAATACACATTTTCTTTATATGTCCTAATACCTCCTAGAACTATTTTGAAATGTAATAAATACACCTTTTTTGGTGTTAAGGTGGCTTAGAGAGTGTTGAAAGTAAATAACAAGTAAAAAAATATGAAGTAAGAAAAAAATTAATCAGTATTCAATATATGTCCTTTCTTAATTGAATATTTTAGCATTAGTTAGTAAACATAATTGATAAGTAAGCTCAGTGACGGCTCAAGCTAATTAGTGGTCTAAAGTAAAAAATAAGTTGGAAGCCTAAATTTTAATTACTTTTTTTTCAATGTGAGATTCAAGTTATTTCTTTCTTTTTGATAAAAAAGGTTTTATTTTTTATGATCTTAAAATATATATATATATA
>NC_028644.1:5487941-5536961 GCF_001406875.1 Solanum pennellii | reverse complement strand
ATATATATATATATATATATATATATATATATATAAATGTGTGTGTGTGTGTGTGTGTTTGTGTGTGTGTGTGTGTGTGTGTGTATGTATTGATCTTGTGGTCTTAAACATACCATGTGAAAGTTAAATTTAAAAAATGGTCCTTAAATAAAAGAATCTTAAACAAATTAAAATATTCTTTCTTTTTTTTTTGCTACAAAGCTTAAGATTATTTTATTATTACTAAAAAATTAGGCCCTTCAATTTTGGGGTTTAAGGCATATGCCTCATCTTTAAAGGCATTGAGTCACCCTCGGAAGAAACCATAATTAAAACAACAATAAGAACTAATATACTCTGATGATGGGTGTATCTAAATTCATTGTGTAATGGTGGTGGTAGCAACAAAATTAAGTTATTTCAAACTTGTTTCCGTTAAGATTGTAGTTTTTCAAATAAATACACTATTAAGAAAAAGTAAAATATTTCTGAAATTCTAATTATGTTATCTTGAGAAAACATAGATTAAAGGCATATGGACTTATGGTTTAGATTAAAAAATTCATTTTTTTGCTACAAAAAGCTTAAGATAATTTTATTGTTACTAAAACATTCGGCTTTTCAATTTTGGTAGCCTAAGGCATATGCCTCATCTTTAAAGGCATAGAGCCACCCTCTGAAGAAAACTAATTAAAACAACAATAACAAAAGTAATTTTTTTTTTCAAAAAAGAACAATAGTATACTCTGATGATGGGTGTACCTAAATTCATTGTGCAACGGTAGCAACAAAATTAAGTTATTTCTTGTTTCCTCCTAAGATTGTAATTTTTTTTAAAAATTATACTATTAAGAAAAAGTAAAATATTTGTGTAATTCTAATTATGTTTTCTTGAGAAAACATAGGTTAAAGGCATATGGACTTATGGCTTAGTCTTGAATATTGAATATCACCTTGTTCAACTATCAATATTTTTTTTTAATTTATAGGAATCTGATTTCTCTTTCAAGTCTTGATGGATTTAGGTTTGATTATGGGGTTGAATATGAATATTTGAATTAACAAAATAATACCATTTCTCTTGATTTTTGTGATCTTATTAATAGCTTATACATAAATTAAAATTTCAGGATGTACTTTTTTTATTAATTTTCACCAAAATATTGAAATTAAGTGTGTAGTTCACTAAATTAATATTTTATGCTTCTTGTAGAACAAATGTTTGGGGTCATTTATGCCAAAAGAGGTTAAGTGTAATACTAGTATTAGGTGTACCAGAGTTAATTTTACGGTCAAACATTGTACTAAAATTTCATACAAACTATTTTTGTATATACTACCAAATGACACCTTTAGTGCTAAAGGAAGTGTTATTAAGTATTATCGGTTCATTTATAATGTTACAACAAACATATGTCATTCCTATATTATTTTGATGTAAGCACTCAATACTATAAATTTCTAGTACAACAAGTATAACATCACTAATTTAAATGTCTATGTTTTTTTTCAAATTCTATACAAAAATACTTTATATGTGTTTGATTTAACCTACGCCAAACAAATTTACATCAAGAGTTGCAGATTAAAGTTATCAATGCAAATGTCAGCTACAAATAAATTCTTTCACACTTTTTAAACATGGAAAAAGGTTACATTTGCCTCCTATTATGCACCTTTTCTTTTAATCTTAGAGTTGTTACATGTTTGTTTGTTGTTCGTGTAGCGTGTACTTTGACCTTACCTATCGTACTTTTGTTTACTTTCTACAGATTGTCATGCCTCCGGATGAACAAAGACTTAGTTTACCTTATCTTGATCGACTTAGCAACCTTAACATTCACTTAATCGATGACATTCTAAGTAGGTTGTCTTTTTGAGATGTTGTTAGAGTTAGTACACTTTCTAAGGACTGGCAATATATTTGCTGGAGAATTCCACATGTGAAGTTTGATCAAACAGTGTGGAAAACACCCGAGGACTTGACGTCCCCTACCATTGGATTTATTCCAATTCTTGATAGTTTCCTCAGGTTTCATAGAGGAATAATATTGAAGGTCACCCTCAATATTATAAGTCTAATAGTGTGTCCTGATGTTGATCGTTTGATTTTTTTCCCTCGACACTGATCATCTTCAACATTTTGTCCTTAAACTTCCATTTACTTATCCTCCATACAAGTAGCCTAACTTCTTTTTTAATTGTTCACCATTGAGGCATTTGTATCTCAAGAAATGTGAAATACAACTTCCATGTTTCTTTAAGGGATTTAATAAGTTGATTAGGCTAATATTGAAATTTGTCACGTTATCTTCTGATACGTTTGAAAGTTTGATCTCTAATTGCCCGTTGCTTGATGATTTTGTGCTAAAAGACATAGACAATCCGTACTTCATGAGTATTAATGCTCCGAAGCTAAGGTCATTTGTCTTTCTTGCCGATATACAATTGATACATCTTGAAAATGTCCCTGTTCTTTCCAATGTTCTGTATGCGCCTTGAGAATTAGTTCTAGAGGAGGAAGATAATTTTGTCAATATTTTTTCGTCTATTCTTGCTCTCGAGTGTTTCAGCCGGGATCTTTTTGAGGTAATGTTCCTTCATTTTACTTAATGGTAATGCATTTTCATGTGTGCTTTTTTTTGGAATTTCAGTCATCCTGATTTTTTTCATTTTATTCGTAGGTCGATAGTGGATCAACTAAAGTTATACCAACAAGGCTTCCATCAGTTCTTAACTGTCTGAAATTCCTATTCATGTCTTGGATTACTCTTGGAGAGTTTTTTGAGCTTTCGTTTGCTCTTTGCATAATACGGAGCTCTCCAAATTTGGAAGAAATTCAAATTAAGGTTGTCACTAATATTTATTTTTGTCTCTATCTTTTCCATGTTTTTATATTCGTATGTAATGACTTGATGGTTTTTTTCTTGATTTTTCTTAGGAATGTATCCTTAGTGATGGAGATTATTTCGAATGTGTGCCCCAGGAGGTTGTTGATGAGATTCCTGCAAGCTTTTCGGATATCACATTTAATCATCTGAGAACAGTTAAGTTTTATGATGTACTATTAGAAGAGGTTGAAATGCAACTTATCAAGGTTTTATTGGCAAAGTCACCAGCACTGGTGAAAATGGTAATCAAGCCTCGTCAAATGGAAACTAACAAATCTCTCAACGTACTCGCGGAGATAACAAAGTTTCAACGGGCATCATCTAAAGCAGAAGTCGTGTATCTTGTTGATTAGTATCGTTATCACAATCCTTCTTAAGCTTTTGCTAAAATATTTTCGAAGTACAAACAAAAACGAGACGTTTGGTTGATGGAGTAGCAAGGCTGTGTATTGCCTTTGCTTTAAGGTAGTATAAAGATTTTATCTGCTTGGAAACATAGAATTGTGAACCTGGATGAATGTTTTGAATACTCTTTCTGGGAACAGAGATAGTTTTACATTTCATGCTTGTTATTGATTTAAGACTTTGGTTGTTTATTTTGAAATAATGTTGTGTTTTGCAGAACTAACAAAGATTTTGCATGACATTCTTGTTATTGATTCATCTCTGAAATAAGACATGGCTTTGGAAGTTGGAACTGTCACGGGCTAATTCAGGTAGAAAATGAAAAACACATGATGATTTGCATATAAAACTCGCAAAAGGAAAAAGAAAATGAAACTTTAAATTTGTCTTAATTATCTTTTCCTTAATTTTTTCTTCTACTATATATATTCTCTCTATTTTAATATCTGTGATGCATCTTAAATAAGATATATTACATACTTTAACATGTAAGATGACAGTATGATATACAAAATATTTAAACGAGAAAATGTATATTACTTGGGAGTTAATATATATACTCTTAGAATCATTAAGAAAAACGAAAGAAGAAGTTTTAGTTGTTAAATACGAAATCAAATTTGCTCTTTATTTCAGATGGGGGAACAAAGGTCGATTTTATTTAATTTTTAATTAGAAAAAACCTAAACTAACTATTTCATTTTTATTAGTTCTAAAAACTAAATCAAATCATATAAAGTTGGATTTTTCAGGTTCGACTTTAGTTTATTTTTTTGATTTATTTTAATTTTTTATAATTACACGGTGATTGAAAAAGAGATTAAATATATTTTCAAAATTTACAAAAAACGATAAAATTCACATAAATAAAAAATACTTTCAACATTCGTTACAAAATAAATTGTAAGCTTCAAAACTTGAACTATAATAGTATAATTGTAACTTTCATCCTAATACAAAATAAAATAATTTCAAAAGCTTGTTTCTTTAGTTTCTTCCAACACCTCCATTTGATAAGACAAAGATAGCAGAGTGCTTCATATTCATCCTCTCTCAGGTTCTTTTTCTTCTCTGTTATCACAAACTCTTTGCTTTTATGGTTCTTGTTCTATAGAATGTTGATATCAATATTGCATTTTTATTTTTTGGGTATGCTTTAATATGATGAAATTGAAGTGGGGTTTGCTTAAAACTTGATGGGGTCAATGTTTTTCAAGGACATGGTGTGTTGGTAGGTGTAGGTCTATCATGGATGTGTTTCAGTAGTGGCGGAATTAGGATTTTCACTAGGTTTAAATAGGAATAATAAGTTTTTAAGTTTTGGATAACTAAAACAACACTTATTTTACTTGGATTTGATACACTTGAGTTGATGGTCTTTCGTAAACAATCTCTTTTTCAGTACACAAGTAAACTAGGTAGTGTGTACTCTAACCGGACAGTTTCGAGATTCCTTACATATTGTGTTCTTTTTTATTTTCTCCAGATTCTTGTAGTAGTAGTCATTTGATGTTATGCTTCCAAATGGGAAAAAAACAACTTTTACCTCCGCGGATGTACTTAGCAGCCTTCCTGATAATGTAATTGATGACATTCTGACGAGGTTTCCTTTACGAAATGTTGTGAGGACAAGCATCATATCAAAGAAATGGAATATAATTGGCATAGACTTCCACGGCTGAAATTTGATCGAACACTTTGCAAAAAAACAGAGGACTTGATATCACTTGATATATTTCCTCTCTAGGAATGACATTCAACATCTTGTCCTTAAACCTCCGTTTAGGAGTAAGCACTACGAATTGCCTTCTGCATTTTTTACATGTTCACAATTGAGTACGTCCTCATCCGGTCTTTGAGGGATTTGATTGGTTAATTAGCTTAGAACTAATTGAAGTCAATATTTCTTCTGAATTACTTGGAAGTATAATCTCACATTGACCATTGCTTGAGCATTTGGTGTTGCAACATGACGCGATCACAAAATCACATCGAAACTAGTGCTCCCAAGCTGAGTTCAATTATCTTCACTGGCAATATAAAGTTTTTACATTTAAAGAATGTCCCTCTTCTTTCCAAAGTTTCATATGAGCCTACCGAATTTTCGGTAGAAGTAGAACATGATGTTGACAAGATTTTTGAGTCTATTCCTGCTCTGGAGAATCTGTGTTGGAATCACGAGTATGTTCAGGTAATACAGCTTCATGACTTGCATTTTAATAACTTTGAGTCATCCTAATTTCCGCATGTTCTTCCTAGGACGTGTATATTGGACCAGCTGACGTTACACCGACAAGGCTCCCTTATGCTCTTTATTGTCCTAAATGCCTTCACATATCTTGCATTAACCTAGAAGAATTCTTTGATCTTTCATTTGATATTGAGGTTGCTTACTTTTCTCTCTCTTTTATGTGTTTTTCGTGTATGTATTGACTTTCTTATTCTGTATGCTCATCAGATCTTCAATTTTAAACTTTCTTGATCTTTCTTAGATGTACGTTGTTGGTGATGAAGAGGACTATTTTGCACATGTGCCCCGGGAGGATGTTGATGAGATTCATGCAAGCTTCTCAGATATTTAATCACCTGAGGATAGTAATGCTTAGCAATGTAGCAGGTGCAGGGGAGGAAATGCAGCTTATCAAGGTTTTATTGGCCAAGTCTCCAGCACTGGTCAAAATGGTAATCGATCCATATAAAATGAAAGTAGAAAAATCTCTCAAAGTACTCACAGAAATATCAAATTTTCAGCAAGCATCATCTAAAGCCCAAGTTGGATATAATGTAGATTAGTATCTGTATCACAATCCTTCTTGAGCTTAACGTGTCTTTAATCGAATCGTGATCATTCGCTAAAATGTTTGAAATCGTAAAAAGAATGTTGATACAGCAGTAAGGCTGTTATTTTGCATTTGCACTCTATCAGTTCGGGAACATAAGTGAATTTGGATGGATGTTTTTGATTAATCTATTTCAATGTCTGTTCTTTGAATGATGTATGGGATGACACATTGGTTGGTTACTGATATTTTTCATTTTTTTCTTTGATATGATCATGAGAGGAGTTAGCGTAAATGGAATAGTAAGGATTCATATAGTCAATTTTAACTAGTTGTTTTATGAGAGTCGAATTTATTTAGTTGGAGGTTGGTGATACATTGTTCCTAATAGTGAGAAAGAATGAAATTCGATCAAATCTCTTTTAAATGGAAATGATGATCCTTTAGAACAACATTTTTTGATAAGAATTACATATTTATAAGCTGAAATTAAATTTCAACAATATTATTCTTACAATCTCAAAGTTACAATTCCACATCCCAGAAAAATTATCACTCAAAACTGAAAGAGGAAAAAAAAAAGGGGGGGGGGGGTTTCAATTGCTCATAAATAAGTTTTGTGTTGATGTTTATTTTGGAGCATCATAATAGAAATATTAGATATTAAGGTGATTATAAATTATTTTATCAAAATTTAGAGTGAAAATATGTCTTTTTTATTTTATATTAGTTATTTATTTTTCTCATTAAAAAAATCATAAATAAAAATGATAAATTTCATTAATTTGGACTTTAAGAATCTTTTTCTGAAGGTTTACAAACTTGATTACATTTACAAAAATAAAAAAGGAATACTTTTAAGGATAAATGAGATCAAAATGATTGGAAGAATTATCTATAATAAAGTGAACCATTAATATAGGACTATGAAAAGACTTTCTTTTCGAAACAACCTAAAAAAAAGTAAATATCACATAAATTAAGGGGAAATGAAAGTAAAAATAATGTGATTATTTATTTAGAGAAATTGGCAGGTATATTTAGTTACTGAAAATGTACTTTGATTTGTCCAATTTTATCCACTTAATTTTTTTTTGCATGTGACATTTTATACCTAAAAATAGTTAATTTTGATTGTATAGGCCAGTTACAAATTCAATTTTCTGGTTTTATGACTTTTTTTATTATAGGAAATCGTCATTTTTATGTATAAGAGATCCAGAAAATACCAAGAGATACCATTTGTTCAGTATTATAGACACAAAATTTGTACATTTTAGCTATTTTTATGTAAGGGCGAATCTAGAAGGGGCGAAGGTATATTCAATTGAATTTTCGTGACAAAAAATTTATATGATATATATAAGAATTTTTTGGTGTTTATATATAAATTTTAAATTCCTTAGCATAAATGGCTTTAGTAGACCATGAAAAAGTTAGAGGTTTTGTAGTAGTTAGTATAAATTTGTTATTACATATTCATAAAAGTTTTTTTATCAATAACGATATTGTGTACTAAAATATTTTAAAGAACTAATAAAATAATGAAACTTAGCAAAATTTGAGTTGAACTGTGTCGTGACTCATTATCTGCCCAGTTTTGGCTCAATTCATATTGATCCAATCAAATTCAGTTTGGATTAGATCTTGACCCGTTTGTTGTCTTGACCCATTATGATTGACCTAAAATTGATCCAATTTGCTCAATTACCGTCCCTAACAATGCAAAAGATTAAAAGAGAAGATAAATCAATGAAACAAATGCACTTATACAAGAAAAACTAATTAAAAACTACCAAATAGTTATCCTCATTTGTATGAGTCGCGATTTAACAGAGCAAATGAAGATTAGCCAAGAAATGCCAAATGTTACAACCAAATTGTCGATAGCCATGTGTATTTACCATTTTTCTATGAAATAAAAAGATTAGCTATAAATAGTAATTATTTTTAGCATTCACTACAAATATTACTAATATGATAATTACATATCATAAATTAGTTGTACCATATAAGTTTTATTTTATTTTAATAATTAAATAGATTCATAATTTCATTAGATTACATGTTGCGCAACAAAAATAATAACATTTTCCGTGAAATCCTATAAATTGGTCCTTTTATGATCATTAGGGTTACTACCTCCACTCGATTCAATCACGAAAGTTACCGTAACGTAAAATAGGGCAAAGGGACATTGATTTCGTTTTCTGCCTCAAATATGCTCGTTAAAAATCCTGGTATGTATACATATTAATTTCTTTATTAGCATAAATGTTTATGCTTTTACATGCCGTATCAAAGCCTGGAACTTGAACTAATGATTTTCACTCAAGAAGTAACTTTATCTTGTTATGAGAGGCGAACCAACATTCATATGTGTGGGTGCATATACATGTATATCTATCTCTGACAAAAAAAATAAAACTAACAGCACACTCTTAATGAGTGTAGAACTATCCTTGTGCTAGAGAAATTACCCACAAAACTAAGGTTTGAATCTCGCTAAAGCCCTTATTTCTTTTTAAGTTTATCGGTGCACATGAAGTCTTCAATTTTTAAGCCCATTATTGCTAGTTATAGATAAAGATTCTTATATTCTATTATGACATAAGATTTTAGACAACCATTGTTATGATTGAAGAAAGAAAAATGTGTTAGAATGGTCATTTAATAAATTACAACAATATTATTTTGATATATTTAATACATCATGTTAGGAATCTAACTAAAAGAAAGAGAATGATTCTTACTTAGTCCTAGAACCCACGAATTCCCAAAAGAAATAGTTATGGAAAAACATAATCAAGTTTTTAAGTATTAAATCTTTTTCAGGTTGCGTAGAGAGTGTTGAAAGCAAATGGCAAGTAAAAAATATGAAGGAAAGAAAATTAATCAGTATTAAACATATGTCCTTTCTTAATTGATCATTTTAACATTAGTTAGTGTAGAAATCTCACGAAAGTATGAAGAAATCAAGGATGTATTGATGATTATAATGTTGAGTTCCAAGCTTCTTACGTAGGAGAAGAGTCCTATTCTAGTTATACTAGGAGTCCTACTACAATACAAATAATTACATGAGTAGTAATTTATTACAAGTGAAATACCTTATCCTGATCAACTCCTACAATGTTCAGTAGCTTAATTGTACAAAACTTAGAATTTAGTAGTCTAATCCTAGTATGAATCTAACTTTAACTCATCAACCTGCTTCGATGGACTTGTTCTTTCAGCATCTTCCATCAGTCGTCAAGCTTCCTTCAACACTTCCCCTCAGGCTAATGAGTAGAGAAATTGTAACTCCTAGCTTGCTGCAAAAACCAGACCTGTTTTGATAAGGCTTTGGTATGAATATCAGCTAGCTGATCCTTAGACTTTACAAACTGAGTAAGAAGTTGTCCCCTGCCTCTTTCTCACGAACAAAATGATAGTCCAGTTCAACATGTGTGGTTCTAACATGCATAACTTGATTAATTTTCATGTACAATACACCCATATTATATTAATACAATGTAGGAACATATTGAAGGAACACTCCAAGGTCATCAAGATGATATAAAATCCAAGTCATTTCTGGGGCAGTGGAGACTAGTGCTCTATAATCAGCTTCAACGCTCGATCGAGCTACTTTGGTATATTTCTTCGAGGTCTAAGAAATACAATTTGCACCTATATAGATACTATAACATGTTGTTGATCTCCTAGTTTTGCCTCAACCTCCCCAATCAGCATTTGAGTAGTCATACAACCTACATGGTGATTGTGAAATAATTCTGAGTCCAAAGTGTAGAGTACCTTTGATGTACCTGAGTATCATTTTTACTCCTTGAAAATGTTCAACGTTTGGGCTTTGCATAAATTGGCTTGCTAAATTCATAGCATGAGTGATATCAGGTCTTGTGAGGGTCAAATATTGAAGACTCCCTACTATCATTCTTTAAAATGATGCATATACAAAACTTCCCACAGCTTCATGCAAACCATGTTTTCTAGCCAAAAGAGTGGCTACAGCCTTTGCGAAAGTCATCTCTGTCTTTGCCAACATCTCAGCACCATACTTGCTTTGGTTTAAGTGAATTCCACCTTCGAAATAGTTCACCTCAATTCCTAAGAAGAAGTGTAAAGGGCCAAGATCTTTCATAGAAAACTTCTTTCCAAGTTGTAGAACCAACTCTAAGACATGAGATGGATTACTTCCTGTGACAATAACATCATCCACATATGACAAAGAGAAATATTTTTCCTTTATGAGTTTGCAAAGTAAATGGGGAAGGGTCAGTCTTACTAGACATAAAACCAAGGTGTAAGAGATGCATGATAAACCTATCAAACAAGACTCTTGTGGCTTGTTTAAGACCATACAATGCCTTTTTAAGTAGACATACATGCTGAGGATACTAGGGATCAATAAAACCAGGAGGTTGACTCATGTACACCTCCTCTTGTAAGAAGGCTTGGAGAAACGCATTTTGACTTCTAGTTGTCTAAATTTCCACTTTGAACTGAGAACAATGGATAGTTACACCTTAATAGTTGTAGCTTTAACCACATAACTAAATATTTCTTCAAAATCTAGCCCTTCAAGCTGCGAGAATCCCATTGCCATAAGTCTGGACTTATACCTATCTATTGTCCTATCAACTTTTCATTTTGTCTTGAACACCCATTTGATCCAACCAAGTTCATACCATGACTTTTAGGCACAAAAATTTATGTCTTGTTAGTATGTAAAACACCAATTTCTTCTTGCATTGCTGCAAGCCAATAAGGTGATTTTAGTGCTTCCTTAGTAGTATTTGGTTCTCTCACAATTTATGTGTTGCTTCTAGCAACAAGTAACAAGTGTCGTTCCTTCGCCTTGTTCCTGATGATCATATGATACCGTTGTGGTGCAGGAAGCACATCAACTGTACATTAACCAAGATAGTGGATTGAAGTGTAGTATTGTCATGTTGAAGGTCAACTGGTACCTAAACTAAAGTGGTTGTTTGATGATGATCATTGGTTGGAACTTTAAGAGGAACTTGTTCCTCACTGCTGCTGGCATATTCAAAATTTGCAGCTGGAGTTTCAATATTAATGTATGGATCATCAACTTCAACCTTTTAGTCAACAGCTGATACTGTGCTTGAGAGGTCAATAATACTCTTATCATCAATGAGTACATAAGGTGTAGCTGCATTATCACTAGTAATGAATAGGTGGGCTAGCAACCTGTACTTCCCCTCAATCATAATTATTGGGTGTCTGCAGTTTAGAGAAAGATTCAACAAAAGTAGCAAGGTGAGGTGAGACATCAATGTTAGTTTGATATTGCTTTGGAGACACATAAGGTTATGTGTTTTGATCAAACACAACATGTCTGGATATGTAAACCCTCCTTGTAAAAGGATGATAGCATCTATATCCTTTGTGTAAGCTGTTGTACCTTATGAACACACAAGGATAGGTTTTTGGACTGAACTTATTGTTACCCTTATTATATGAAAAACATCTACACCCAAACACTTTTAGGTTGTTGTAATCAGGTTGTTCCCCAAACAACTTAACAAATGGAGTCACCAGCTTTATGACTGATGAAGGCAATCCATTGATGAAAACTACTGCAGTTAGGAAAGCTTCAACACATAGAAACAGAGGTAGGTTAGCATGAAGTAGTAAAGTTAAGCAAGTCTCCATAATATGCCTATGTTTTCTCTGTGCAACTATATTTTGTTCAGGTGTGTTAGGAAATTAAATATATCCCACAATGTCATGATCTTCCAAATGCTTAATGAAGTCTATTTGGATAAAGTCAACACCTTCATCACACTGAATAATCTTGATCTCTTTAGAAACTTATTTTTCCACCATTTTCTAAAATTTTATAAAGACCTCAAAGAATTCAGACATCTTTTTCAATGGATAAATCCATGTATATCTTGTGTGATCATCAAAAAAAATGACATAATATTTCATATTTTGGGAAGATTCGACAAGAGCAGGTCCCAATTAGTCACGATGAATTTTCAATAAGGGTTCTTTCTCAATTTTATTTCTCAAATAAAAAGGAAGTTTACAGCTCTTTCTCAATTGACAACTAGAACAAACAATAGGCATTTTATTCTAACTACTAACATTAATGCAACTATTTACTACTAAAAATTTTAAATACTTCAAATTAGGGTGTCCTAATCGAGTATATGAAAAACATCTACACCCAAACACTTTTAGGTTGTTGTAATCAAGTTGTTCCCCAAACAACTTAACAAATGGAGTCACCATCTTTATGACTGATGAAGGCAATCTATTGATGAAAACTACTGCAGTGAGGAAAGCTTCAACACGTAGAAACAGAGGTAGGTTAGCATGAAGTAGTAAAGTTAAGCAAGTCTCCATAATATGCCTATGTTTTCTCTTCGCAACTATATTTTGTTCAGGTGTGTTAGGAAATTAAATATATCCCACAATGTCATGATATTCCAAATGCTTAATGATGTCTATTTGGATAAAGTCAACACCTTCACCACACTGAAAAATCTTGATCTCTTTAGAAAATTATTTTTCCACCATTTTTTAAAATTTTATAAAGATCTCACAGAATTCAGACATCTTTTTCAATGGATAAATCCATGTATATCTTGTGTGATCATCAACAAAAATGACATAATATTTCATATGTTGGGAAGATTCGACAGGAGCAGGTCCCAATGAGTCACGATGAAATTTCAATAAGGGTTCTTTCTCAATTTTATTTCTCAAATAAAAAGGAAGTTTACAGCTCTATCTAAATTGACAACTAGAACAAACAGTAGGCATTTTATTCTAACTCCTAACATTAATGCAACTATTACTACTAAAAATTTTAAATACTTCAAATTAGGGTGTCCTAATCTAGTATGACACATGTTGTTTGACGAGTTCTAGTCGTGTGCAGCAGTCAAGGAATAGAGATTGTTATCTTCAAAAGCATAAAGTCCATTCTTTTTAGATCCTTTGTCCAGCAGTGTCCTTGTCCTCTTGTCCTTAACAACAAAGTTAGTTTCATCAAATTAAAGAGTACAACAATTATCTTTTGCAAGCTTACTAACTGAGAGTAAATTTTTGTTGATCTTAGGGACTACCAGAACTTTCTTTAACTTTAGACCTGCTCTAAATATTTTTCCAACATGTATAATGTCTAACTTTCATCTATTCCCAACAATTATTTTATTTGGTTCATTTTAGTGTATAAGACTATTAGGATACCTGAGTTATATGTCATTTGGCTACTTGATCCTGAGTCCACATACAAGGTACAATCAGTAATGTTTTGTAGATTAATGGCAGGCAATGCTTGTGGTAGCTCATCTTTGGCTTGGTAAGTGTAGTCTCACCTGTAAAAATACTTAAGAGCAGTATGGTTATTTCTACAACAAATTTGACACGCGTCATAATTGTCCCATTATGAATTTCACTTGAAGGATTGTTCTGAGGACCTGGTCCATTTCTGTTGTTATAAGGACATGTTTCTTGTCCTTCAAGCTTGAAGCCTCTTTCTCTTGAATTGAAGTAATTATTTCCTCTTCTTTGTGAGTAGTTTCCTCTTCCCCTGCCTCTTTAAGCAGAGAATGCCATGTTATTGTTTTGTTAAGGCACTTCTTCTTCATCCTCCCTCATATCAAAACCCCTGAGAGGGTTAACAAACTGATTAAAAGTAGGATATGGTGTCTTACCAAGCATGACAGTCCTGAAGGTCTTGTAATTATGACCTAGACCTCTAGCAAAATTAATCATTTTTGCTATTTTCATCTACAGACTTGTGAATGGTTGCAAGACCATCACATATGCCATTGAATTCCTTAATGTATTCGTCAATTGTTTGTGTTCCTAGACTCACACTTTGTAGTTGTTACTTGATTTAGAATTTCTTATCTTTAATTGCTTGAAAATATGTTTCTTCCGAGAATTCCCACATCTCCTTGGCACTTGAGTAGCCTACAATCAGGTACATGCTTTCTTATGTCAAGATGCCTAAAATCCTACTCCTTCGTAACATATCCTTATCCTCCCAATCATCGACTATGTTGTTGTCTTCTGCACCCTTTCGCCTGTTAAAATTTTCTCCGTAGTCTGTCTAGTGGAACAGGGCGCTTAACGTGGTTCTGTCATGATTTCGGTTAATCTCATCATTTGAATCAACTGAGTCATTTGTGTCCTCCGCATAAGATAGTTCATTGTCTTAAGTTTAATGGAGCAGGACAAAATAAGATGATGAAGTGAAGAGGTCGAAAGAGTGTTGGTAAAATGGGCCATTGCAGTTTGATAATTTGGTTATTTTTTATTTTGATCTAATATGTTAAAGAGCGGAAAACCTTTATTGGTCCGATACCACGTATAAATCTCACAAATGTATGTAGAAATCAAGGATGTATTGATTATTATAATGTTAAGTTTCAATCTCCTTATATAGGAAAATAGTCATATTCTAGTTATACTAGGAGTCCTTGTTGCCTGTCTCTGTTATTAAAAATCAGAAATCACTGGTTGTAATAAATCATTCAGAAACACGAAGTAACTGAGATTTTTAGAACCAGTAAGTAAGATAAATAGATATTTATTTGTAAAAAAATAATTGAATCTGTAAAAACTTACCAGAATTTGGAATACTCTTTTTAATAATTTAGAAAGAAAATCAAGTCCACTGAATTCAAAGTGTCCCCTTAAGGAAAATATTCCCCTCTAGTATTCGAGGTTTGATTTGGAATATAACCTCCAAGGGTAAAATGATCTTAATCAGTAGAGTATAGATACAAAAAACTCTACTGTCAGCGAATCAATCCACAACAGGAAAGTACACGAAGAAATACTGTTTTTTAAGAAGAAGGAAGATCAGAAAATTCGTAAGGAAATATTCTGAAGACTGAATGGTATTTATAGGCAAGAAGAATATATTCTGAAAGGTTGCAACCCTTTCAGAATTGACACGACCATTAATGAAAGGTTGCAAACTTTCAAATGATATTGACTATTCCTGAAAGTTGCAACATTTCAGAACAGTCATGGCGGGAATTTTTTAAATATAACGGAATTTAAAACGGGTCACGCGCGCGGATCCGAGTCAGGTCGGGTTAACTAAAAAGTTGAAAACATTTCGGTTAACTTTTGTTATCAACTAATTAATTGAAAAAATAATTTTTGGCCAATTAATTAATTAATTAAATAATTAAAATAAATTTGTCCAAAAAATTATCTCTCGATCGATCATTTGCCAAAGCCAAAGCCAAAGCCGAAGCCGAAGCCGAAGCCGTAGCCGTAGCCGTAGCCGAAGCGAGCGAGCGACGACGGCGACGGCGCGAGGGGGGTCCCTCTTTCCAACCCTTTAAACAATTAATAGGAGTGTTTATTTGTTTAAACTCTCCTATTTTCATTTCTATTACTGATGAGGGACTATTGCCTTTTTCATTAAAGCATTAGAGGACTTTTCAAGTCCCAACCTTTCAAGTTCTAACTTTTCAAATTCCTCTCCTTCCCTCTATTTCCCATCAATTCTTGCTACATACCCAAAAATTCCCCACATTGATGGGAAATAGTTATAACATAGGAATGCACGGACAATTGTGTACTTTACAAGCAAGGATTAATTGCATCTGGATAAGTAGGTTTCCCCTTGGACTTTCCGTAGTGAACATATGTCGGATATACTCGGTCAATCGATAGATGTGATATCTTTGAACCGTCGAGCTTTGGTGTATACCTAGACAACCATATGTCACACAATTAACCCTTTACTGTTTATGATTCTTACGGTTGTGTTCGTTTCAGCCATGAACACCTCCTGGTTTCATGAGTGTATAGAGAATAGGCTTTTGACATAAAATTCTCTTTGAAGCGGCTTCCACTTCACACTCACATAGGTGATTTCTAACCGTGTCATCTCGTAGATACACTATTTGGTCAAATCTACCAAACTTAGCAAATCATTAAAAACTTTAAGCTTTATTACCTCATTAACAAGCCTTAAAGTCTTAACCTTTTCCTGAACATTGTCTTCATCATGAGAATGGATTGAGTTAATTGACAATGTCGAACCGTCAGCCACAACTTTGTTTTTCTCCTTGAATCTAGCTCTTGGGATCTCCAGTCTGCTAGATAGAGTTACCGTCATGCTGACTTGTCCTAAGCCGTAAACCCATTCCCTTAGATGATCTTTCATCTGCCTCTCTCGCTAGGCCTTTCCTTAGTGGATCTGACACATTATCGCTTGACTTTACATAGTCAATTGTGATGATTCCACTAGAGAGCAGTTGTCTTACGGTGTTATGTCTACGTCGTATATGACGAGACTTCCCGTTGTACATAACGCTCCCTGCCCTACCTATTGCTGCTTGACTATCGCAATGTATGCAAATTGGTCCAACAGTTTTGGGCCAGAATGGAATATCCTCTAGGAAATTCCGGAGCCATTCCGCTTCTTCACCAGCCTTATCCAAAGCAATGAATTAAGATTCCATTGTGGAGCGAGCAATACATGTCTGTTTGGAAGATTTCCAAGAGCAGCTCCTCCACCAAGTATGAATACATAACCACTCGTGGATTTTACATCATTTGACCCGGTGATCCAATTTGCATCACTATATCCTTCAATCACAGCAGGATATTTATTATAATGCAAAGCATAATGTTGTGTCCATTTTAGATAACCTAACAGACGTTTCATAGCCATCCAGTGAGTTTGATTCGGATTACTAGTGTACCGACTCAGTTTACTAATAGCACATGCTATATCTGGTCGCGTGAAATTCATAATATACATCAAACTTCCCAACACTCTGGCATATTCCAGTTGAGAGTCACTTTGACCTTCATTCTTTTTAAATGTACAACTTAAATCAATTGGAGTTTTGACAACATTGAAATTCAAGTAATTGAATTTATCCAATACTTTTTCAATATAATGAGATTGAGATAATGCTAGTCCCTGGGGAGTTTTGATAATCCTGACCCCTAAGATCAAATCAGCAACTCCTAAGTCTTTCATACCGAACTTGCTGGACAACATACGCTTAGTAGCATTTATATCATCAATTTCTTTAATCATTATTAACATGTGATCAACATACAAACAAACAATGACTTCATGATTCATAACGTTTTTAATGTAAACACATTTATCACATTCGTGAATCTTGAATCCATTTGCCAACATTATTTGATCAAATTTAGCATGCCATTGTTTGGGTGCTTGCTTGAGTCCATAAAGTGACTTCACAAGTCTGCACACTTTCTTTTCTTTACCAGGAACTATAAACCCTTCAGGTTGTTCCATGTAAATTTCTTCCTCTAACTCTCCATTTAAGAAGGTTGTCTTTACATCCATTTGGTGGATTTTAAGATCATGCACTGCTGCTAGTGCTATTAACATCCTAATTGATGTTATCCTTGTTACTGGAGAGTATGTGTCAAAGTATTCCAGACCTTCCTTTTGTCTGTACCCTTTGACTACCAGTCTAGCCTTATATTTGTCAATAGTCCCATCAGGTTTCATTTTCCTTTAAAGATCCACTTTGATCCTAAAGGTTTATTTCTTGGAGGAAGATCAGTCAATTCCCAAGTGTGATTTCTTAATATTGATTCAATCTCACTATTGACTGCTTCTTTCCAATAAGTTGACTCTGACGAAGACATAGCTGCTTTAAATGTTTGAGGCTCATTTTCAAGCAATAGTGCTACAAAATCTGGTCCGAAAGAAACAGATTTTCGTTGTCGAGTACTTCGCCTAGGTTCCTCACTAGTTAGAATATTTTCCATTGATTCTTCTCGTGGTCGTTTAGGTCTTTCACTTGTTGACTCACTTTCAGTTTTATACGGATAAATGTTTTCAAAAAACTCTACATTATCTGATTCAATTATCGTATTAACATGAATCTCAGGATTATCAGATTTGTGAACCAAAAATCGACAGGCTTTACTATTCACAGCATACCCAATAAAGACACAATCTATTGTTTTGGGTCCAATTTTAATCCTCTTCGGTAAAGGAACCTCTACCTTGGCTCAACACCCCCGCACTTTGAAATATTTCAAGTTGGGCTTTCTTCCTTTCCACAACTCATATGGAATTGATTGTGTTTTTCGATGGGGTACTCTATTGAGTATTTTATTAGCTGTAAGGATGGCTTCCCCCCAAAGATTTCGCGGTGAACCAGAATTGATCATTAAGGCATTCATCATTTCCTTTAATGTTCTGTTCTTCCGTTCTGCCAAACCATTTGACTGTGGTGTATAAGGTGCAGTAGTTTGATGAATAATACCATATTCCAAACATATCTCTGCAAAAGGAGATTCATATTCTCCACCCCTATCACTCCGAATCATTTTTATCTTTAGATTCAATTGGTTTTCCACTTCATTTTTGTATTGCTTAAATGCATCAATTACTTCATCCTTACTATTAAGCAAATATACAGAACAAAATCGAGTGCAGTCATCAATAAAAGTTATAAAATACTTTTTTGCCACCACGAGATGGTGTTGACTTCATATTACATATATCTGTGTGAATTAAGTCTAAAGTTTTAGAATTTCTTTCAACAGACTTGTAAGGATGTTTAACAAACTTACTTTCCACACAAATTTCACATTTCGACTTATCGCATTTAAAATCAGGCAATACTTCTAGATTAACCAATTTTTGCAAGGCTTTGTAATTTACATGTCCCAAACGGGCATGCCATAAATCACTTAACTCCAATAAGTAAACAGAAGCAGAATTTTTATTAATACTGTCAACAACCATTACATTTAGTTTGAAAAGACCCTCATTGAGGTAGCCCTTTCCTATGAACATTTCATTCTTACTTATTACAGCTTTATCACTAACTAGGACACACTTAAACCCGTTCATAACGAGTAGTGCAGCAGAAACTAAATTCTTCCTAATAGTAGGGATATGCAGAACATTGTTCAAAGTCAACACCTTGCCGGATGTCATTTTCAACATTACTTTCCCAGTTCCTGCAATCCTTGTTGTTTGTGTGTTTCCCATGAATAAATCTTCATTGTACTCAGCAGGAGTGTACGTTGCAAAGGCTTCTTTCGCAGAGCAAATATGTCTAGTGGCACCTGAGTCGAGAAACCACTCCTTGGGATTTCCAACTAAGTTACACTCCGATATCATTGCACACAAGTCATCTGCATCTTCCATCTTTTCCACGATGTTTGCTTGACTTTTGCCTTTGCCTTTGTTTTTGTCATTTCTTGGAGCATGACAATCAGAAGATCTATGACCAGCCTTGCCACAATTATAACAGTTGCCTTTGAATTTCTTCTTGGTCTGTTTTGACTTCTGCCCGTTGGACTTCTTTCTATTTTTGTCTTTGGTAGGAGCTTCCTCAACAATATTAACTCCAATGATTGTTGAACTCTTACGCGACTTTTTTTCGGCATTTCTGTTATCTTCCTCAATCTTGAGCCGAATCACAAGATCTTCAAGCTTCATTTCTTTACGCTTGTGCTTTACATAATTCTTGAAATCGTTCCACGAAGGAGGCAACTTCTTTATCATTGCAGCCACTTGAAAAGCTTCATTTACTACCATATCTTCAGCAATCAGATCATGGAGAATGAGTTGAAGTTCCTGCACTTGTGATCCAACAATTTTACTATCTACCATTTAATAGTCTAAAAACTTTGCGACCACAAACTTTTTCAAGCATGCATCTTCTGTCTTATATTTCTTCTCAAGTTCATTCCACAACTCTTTTGAAGTTGTTATTGCACTATAGACATTATATAATTCATCCTCTAAAGCACTCAAAATGTAACCTTTACATAGGATGTCTGACTGTTTCCATGCTTCAACAATCATAAATTTTTCCCTGTCTGGCATACCATCAGCAGGAACTGGAGTATCTTCACTTGTAAATTTCTGTAAACCTCCTTTGAAATTCACACCTGTGAATTTACCCGGTTTCTCTGCTTGTGATACAAGAGTTCGGGTTGGTGCAGCAACAACCACTGTAACACCAGTGTTTTCCATTTCTGATAAACAAAATTGATACAATATAAGTAAGCAATAAACTATAATTGCAGACTTAAAGGAGTATAAAATTACATAGATTTTTGTCTCCACCAGAAACACAAATTTATAATTTCCTTAAGATTGTTGCTAGTCTGTGTTATTAAAAATAAGAAATCACTAGTTGTAATAAATCATTCAGAAACACGAAGTAACTGAGATTTTTAGAACCAGTAAGTAAGATGAACAGAAATTTATTTGTAAAAAAAATAATTGAATCTGTAAAAACTTACCAGAATTTGGAATACTCTTTTTAATAATTTAGGAAGAAAATCAAGTCCACTGAATTCACAGTGTCCCCTTAAGGAAATTATTCCCCTCTAGTATCCGAGGTTTGATTTGGAATATAACCTCCCAGGGTAAAATGATCTTAATCAGTAGAGTATAGATACCAAAAACTCTACTGTCAGCGAATCAATCCACAGCAGGAAAGTACACGAAGAAATAGTGTTTTTTAAGAAGAAGGAAGATCAGAAAATTCGTAGGGAAATATTCTGAAGAATGAATGGTATTTATAGGCAAGAAGAATATATTCTGAAAGGTTGCAACCCTTTCAGAATTGTCACGACCATTAATGAAAGGTTGCAAACTTTCAAATGGTATTGACTGTTCCTGAAAGTTGCAACCTTTCAGAACAGTCATGGCGGGAATTTTTTAAATATAACAGAATTTAAAACGGGTCACGCGCGCGGATCCGAGTCGGGTCGGGTTAACTAAAAAGTTGAAAACATTTCGGTTAACTTCTGTTATCAACTAATTAATTGAAAAAATAATTTTTGGCCATTTAATTATTAAATAAATAATTAAAATAAATTTGTCCAAAAAATTATCACTCGAACGATCATTTGCCAAAACCAAAGCCGAAGCCGAAGCCGTAGCCGAAGCCGAAGCGAGCGAGCGACGACGACGACGATGCGAGGGGGGTCCCTCTTTCCAACCCTTTTAACAATTAATAGGAGTGTTTATTTATTTAAACTCTCCTATTTTCATTTCCATTACCGATGAGGGACTATTGCCTTTTTCATTAATGCATTAGAGGACTTTTCAAGTTCCCAACCTTTCAAGTTCTAATCTTTTTAAATTCCTCTCATTCCCTCTATTTCCCATCAATTCTTGCTACATACCCAACAGTCCTACTACAATACAAATAATTACATGAGTAGTATTGTATTACAAGTCAAATACATTATCCTAGTTGACTCCTATAATATTCAATAGCTTAGTTATACGTAACTTACGATTTAGTAGTCTAATCCTAGTACGATTCTAACTCTAACTCGTTAGTCTGCTTCTATGGACCTATTGCTTCGACGTGTCCCATCAGTCGTCAATCTTCCTTCAACAGTAAGTACACATAATTGATAAAAAAAAATCAGTGACGGCTCATTCTAGATAGTGTCCTAAAGGTAAAAATAAGTTGGAGGCCGAAATTTTAATTATTTTTTAGTTTTAGGTAAGATTCAAGTTATTTCTTTCTTTTTCATAAAAATAGTTTTATTTTTATGATATTGAACTAAAGATATAATTATACCAAAATATTTTTTTAATCTTATAGTCTTAAACATATCATGTGAAAGTTAAATTTAAAATTGATCCATATAAAAGAGTTCCATACAAATTAAATAGTTCATTTTTTTGCTACAAAAAGCTTAAGATAATTTTATTGTTACTAAAACATTAGGATTTTCAATTTTGGTAGCCCAAGGCATATGCCTCATCTTTAAAGGCATAGAGCCACCCTCTAAAGAAACCTAATTAAAACAACAATAACAGAAGTAATTTTTTTTTCAAAAAAGAACAATAGTATACTCTGATGATGGGTGTACCTAAATTCATTGTGCAATGGTAGCAACAAAATTAAGTTATTTCTTGTTTCCTCTTAAGATTGTAGCTTTTTTAAAAATTACACTATTAAGAAAAAGTAAAATATTTGTGTAATTCTAATTATGTTTTCTCAAGAAAACATAGGTTAAAGGCATATGGACTTATGGCTTAGTCTTAAATAATGAACATCACCTTGTTCAATTATAAACAATTTTTTTTTAATTTATAGGAATCTGATTTCCCATTCAAGTCTGATGGTTTTAGGTTTAATTATGGGTTTGGATATGAATATTTGAATTAACAAAATAATACCATTTCTTATGATTTTGGTGTTCTTATTAATAGATTATACATAAATTAAAATTTCATGATGTATTTTTTTATTCTGTTTCACCAAAATATTGAAATTAAGTGTGTACTTCACTAAATTATATTTTATGCTTCTTGTAGAACAAATGTTTGGGGGTCATATATCCCAAAAGAGGTTAATTGTAATACTTGTATTAGTTGTACCAGAGTTATTTGTACTAAAATTTCATACAAATACTATTTTTATATATACTACCAAATGACACCTTTAGTGTTGAAGGAAGTGTCAAGTATTATCTATTCATTTATAATGTTACGACAACCACATGTCATTCCTATAGTGTATTGATATAAGCACTCAATACTATAAATTCTAGTACAATAAGTATAACATCACTAATTTAAACTTCTAAGTTTTCTTCAAATTCTATACAAAAATACTTTATATGTGTTTGATTTAACCTAAACCAAACAAATTTACGTCAAGAATTGCAGAAAGAAATCAAAGCAAATATCAACTACAAATAATTTCTTTTGCATTTTTTAAACATGGAAAAAGGTTACATTTGCCTCCTATTATGAACCTTTTCTTTTATTCTTAGAGTTGTGATATGTTTGTTTGTTATTCGTGTAGCGTGTACTTTGACCTTACCTATCGTACCTTTGTTTACTTTCTACAGATTGTCCCCTCCGGATGAACAAAGACTTTGTTTACCTTCTCCTGATCGACTTAGCAACATTAACATTCATTTAACCGATGACATTCTAAATAGGTTGTCTTTTCGAGATGTTGTAAGAACTAGTACACTTTTGAAGGACTGGCAGTATATTTGCTGGAGAATTCCACATGTGAAGTTTGATCAAACAGTGGGAAAACACCAGAGGACTTGACATCTCCTACCATTGGATTTATTCCCATTCTTGATAGATTCCTCACGTTTCATAGAGGAATAATATTGAAGGTCACCCTCGATATTATTAGTCTAAAAGTGTGTCCTAATGTTGATCGTTTGATTTTTTCCCTCGACACTGATCACATTCAACATTTAGTCCTTAAACTTCCATTTACTTATCCTCCATATAGGTTTCCTAACTTCTTTTTTTATTGTTCAGCATTGAGGCATTTGTATCTCATGGAATGTGAAATACAACTTCCACGTTTCTTTCAGGGATTTAATAAGTTCATTAGGCTAAAATTATAATATGTCACATTATCTTCTAATAAGTTTGAATGTTTGATCTCTAATAACCCGTTGCTTGAGGATTTGGTGCTAAAAGACATAGACAATCTGTACCTCATGAGTATTAATGCTCCTAAGCTAAGGTCATTTGTCTTTCGTGGCGATATACAATTGATACATCTTGAAAATGTTCCTGTTCTTTCCAATGTTCAGTATGAGCCTAGAGAATTAGTTCTAGAGGATGAAGATGATTTTTTCAGTATTTTTTCGTCTATTCCTTCTCTCGAGTGTTCAGCTGGGATCTTTTTGAAGTTATGTTGCTTCATTTTACTTAATGGTAATGCATTTTCATGTGTACTTTTTTTTTACTTTGAATCATCCTGATTTTGTCATTTTATTTGTAGTTCGATAATGGATCAACTGAAGTTATACCAAGAAGGCTTCCATCAGGTCTAACTCTCTGAATTACCTTTTCATATCTTGGACTACTCTTGGAGAGTTTTTTGAGCTTTCGTTTGTTCTTTGCATTATACGAAGTTCCCCAAATTTGGAAGAAATTGAAATTAAGGTCGTCACTAATGTTTATTTTTCTCTCTATCTTTTCCATGTTTTTATATTCGTATGTAATGACTTAATGATTTTTTTCTTAATTTTTCTTAGGGGTGTATCCTTAGTGATGGAGATTATTTTCGAATCTGTTCCCCAGGAGGTTGTTGATGAGATTCCTACAAGCTTTTAAGATATCACATTTAATCATTTGAGGACAGTTAAGTTTTATGATGTACTATCAGAAGAGGGTAAAATGCAGCTTATTAAGGTTTTATTGGTAAAGTCTTCAGCACTGGTGAAAATGGTAATCAAGCCTCGTCAAATGGAAACTAATGAATCTCTCAATGTACTCGTGGAGATAACAAAGTCTCAACGGGCATCATCTAAAGCAGATGTTGTGTATCTTGTTGATTAGTATCGTTGTCACAATCCTTCTTAATCTTTGGCTAAAATGTTTTGAAAGTGAAAACAGAAACAAGACATTTTGTTGATGAGTAGTAAGGCATTTTGCCTTTTCTATAGGTACTAAAAAGATTTTCTCTACTTGGAAGCATAGAATTGTAAATGTTTTGAATACTCTATTTGGGAACAGAGATGGTTTTTATATTTCATGGATGCTCTTAAATGATATATGATTTGAGTCTTTCGTTGTTTATTGCAAAGTTATGTTATTTGTTGAATTCTCTCAGGGAAACTTACTTTTTGGTTAGTATGAACTTCTTTCCTGCTAAGGGATTAGTCCAAGTTAGATCGGGAATTATTTATTTAGGACATACTTTTAGACTAGTAAAGTCGAGGATAACTTTCAATGTTATTCCTATATGAAACCAGAGGAAACAATCAAGAATAGGAATAAATCTAATGGGAGGGGATGTCAAGTCCTTTGGTGTTTCCCAGACCTTTTGATCAAATTTAATCTTTGGAATTTTTGGGCAAGTATATTGCCAATCCTTAGAAAGTGTACTAGTTCTTATAAATTTTGGAAAGACAACCTATTTAAAATGTCATCAATTAAATTAATGGCAAGATTGCTAAGTCGATCAAGAGAAGGTAAACATAGTCTTTTTTCATCTAGAGGCATGATAATTTGTAAAAATTAAAAAAGAATACGATTTGTAAGGACAGAGTATATGCTACACGAACAGAAAACAAACATGTCACAACTTTAACAATAAAAGAAAAGGTGTACAATTCGTAGATGACACTTGCATTGATTTCTTTAATTTGCAACTCTTGATGTAAAATTGTTTGGATTAGGTTAAAGTGAACACATATAAAGTATTTTTGAATAGAATTTGAAGAGAACCTAGAAGTTCAAATTAGTGATGTTATTGTACTACAAATTTATAGTAGTGAGTATTTACATCAAAACACTATATGAATGACATGTGTTTATGCAACATTATAAATCAATAGATAACACTTGACACTTCTTTCAACACTAAAGGAGTCATTTGGTAGTATATATAAAAATAGTTCTTGTATTAAATTTTAGTACAAATGTATAACTATAAATTTAACAGTGGTACAACTAATACTACTATTTCAGTTAACCTTTTTGGGATATATGACCCCAAACATTTATGCTACAAGAAGAATGATTATGTATCCTTAGTGATGGGGATTATTTCGAACAGGTGCCTTATGAGTTTATTGATGAGATTCATGCAAGCTTCTCGAATATCACATTTAATCACCTGAGGACAGTTAAGTTTTATAATGTACATTTGCAACTTACTTTTTAGGAATTTCTTCCTTATTAAAGAACTAGTATTAGGACATGCACGTTGCGCGTGTACCCCTTTCTAGTGAGCATAAGTATTTTTAAAAATTGCATCAATATATAATAAATATATTCAAAAATCAATGACATCCAATATCTAAAGTGTAATCTTGAAGATTCTTAATTAGTACTAAATTGATTACAATTTTAGTTTATGAGTTAAAATTTGATATGAATTTGTCAAATTTTAATAGTTTTTGAATAGATATTATGTTTTGATTAAAAAACAATTACGTTAATTAAATTCATAGATTACAAACTTAATACACTCATTTCATCAATTAACTGTTGTCCTACCATCACAATCAATATTACATTCCTAAACAAACTTCATTAGATATGACTCATCGCAATTATAATATATTTTTGTTAGAAAAGAATTCAACATTTTTTTTATACTTTGTGGAATTGTATTGTTAAAATTGCATTTGAAAAATAAAAAAAATGATAAAAATAATATTTTGACATTTGAGTGATGAGTAATATAAATTTTGAATGAGAAAGGGAGGGATAAACAATGGATCAAATAACTAAAATAATCAACTAAAACTAAAGCAAAGAAAGTTAATATTATTTCATGAGTAAAATAACCAAAATATGATATTGTATTCATTCCTTTTTTTTTTAACATGGGTTGTTATCCTTTCTTCTTTCTTTTCGATGAAAACTCCATTAAAAAAATTAAATTCAAACAAAGAAAGTGAAACTAAATAGGCAATGAATATCACATCACTCAACATGCCAAAGCTCAAAAATACATTTTTTTTTATTTTTATTGGGTTATGCTGGTTGTTATAAAAAAAAATTCAATACTTAATTAACTTTATACACAAATAACTCACATGAATCTGTATATGAAAATTCAATAAATTTGACCTTTTATTGACAAAATATAATAATAATAGTAAAAAAAATACTCAGACAAAGAATTGTGCTAACAAAAAAATTATGTCAGAACGAAATGTGACTTACCTCATTTGTATTGGCACAACTCAAAGTACAGTTCTATGCGATCGACACTGAAGCATCTCATCAATTGATTTTCCCTATTAGAAAAAAAAAATCATCTCATAAGCTATTGACACAAAAATACAAATTTTATTTTTCATCAGAGATAAAAATCTTAAACATTAGTCAAACATCATAAACTATATAATAAGTAAGGAGTAAAAAACAAAATAAAAAATAACTTAAAATTACATGCACAATGTAACATCCAAAAGAAAAATATTCCAATACTCTTTATCAAACTCATAATAAAATAGAATGTAAAAATCAAGAAGAAATACATATATGAAATGAAAAGACAAGGATCATAGTGGGCAATGTAAAGAGACAACAATTTCTTTAGAAGATTATTAATGAATAATTATCTTTTTAATGTATTTATTTCATAAGATTTCTATTACATGTCATATTTCAATTTTCTCTTTATTTTTAATTTTTATATGTTGAATTAAATTGTATCCCGTAAATTGATACGGACAAGAAAATACAACTAAGGAACCAACATAATTAATTGCCCCCACCCACTCACCCCACTCACCCCACTCCATATTACATTTCTGTAAAATTTAATTTAATAAGAAAACCTCTCCTCCCCCCCCNTTTCACTCCGTGATGATGAAATTGAAGACTTCAAAATCATACAAATTTGTGTTCAGCAGTTGAAGGATAACGTGTGCGCAAAAGGGTATTTGATACTTTTCTAAATTTTTTTGGATGTTTACAGTAGTAATTTTAGTTGTTGATAATCTTAAAATTTGCTTTCTTGTTTTGTTTAAAAATCAAATCTTTCTCATTTGGGTGTTGTTAATTTTTTGAAATAGAAGCCCTATCTTCCATTTTGTACTTTTTTTTTTTTGTGATAGATGTTAGTTTTCTTGGGATTTTGGAATGTAGAAAGAATCCTATATTCCTTTAATTTTTTTTGTTTTTTAGATGTTGGTTTTACTGCATAACGTTTCTTTTAAGCCGAGGGGATATCGAAAATCAACTCTGAAACACCACAAACAAAGTTAGGAGTAAAATGTTGTGTACATGCTATCCTTTCTAGAACTCTGAAACTTAACTTTCTGTATGGCTTAGGAACTAGTCCAAGTTATGTCTATATATTGGACATGATCCTTCCTCTCCTATGAATTAGAAACTCGAGAAGAATCAGCCAATTTGGGATTCGTGAGTTGATGTTTATCTCGAAGTTATGTTGTGAGTTAAATTCTCTGGGCGAGCTTGAAGTATTGAATGGAAACTTAATTTTTGTCCAGTTAGTAGGAATTTTTGTTTGCTTAAGGGATTATTCTTAGTTAAACGGACAAGTATATATGTTGGACATGATCCTTCCTCATCCGTGAATAAGAAACTCGAAGATCATGTCCAACATATATATACTTGTCTGTCTAACTTACACAAATCCCTTAGCAAACAAGAAATTCCTACTAACCATACAAAAAGTAAGTTTTCATTCAATACTTCAAGCTCGCCTAAGAGAATTTAACACACAACATAACTTCAAAATTTACATCAACTCAAGAATCCCAAATTAGATGATGCATCTTCTTAAGAAAGGAACATGTCCAACATACTTCTCGTTCTTACTTGGACTACTCTCTTAACAATCAAGAAATATCTACTAACCAGACAGAAAGTAAGTTTCCACTCAATGTTTCAACCTCTCCTAAGGAAATTCAACACATAACATAACTTCGAAATAAACATCAACTCACGAATCCCAAATCGGGTGATGCTTCTCGAGTTTCTTCTTCATAGGTGAGGAAGGATCATGTCCAATATATATATACATAACTTGGACTAGTTCCTAAGCCATACAGAAAGTTATGTTTCAGAGTTCTAGAAAGGATAGCATGTACACAACATTTTACTCCTAACTTTCTTTGTGGTGTTTCAGAGTTGATTTTCGATATCCCATCCGCATAGAAGAAACGTTATGCAGTAAAACGAACATCTAAAAAACAAAAAAAAATAAATGAAAATAGGGTTCTTTCTACATTCCAAAATCCCAAGAAAACTAACATCTATCACAAAAAAAAGTACAAAATGGAAGATAGGGCTTCTATTTCACAAAATTAACAACACCCAAACGAGAAAGATTTGATTTTTAAACAAAACAAGAAAGCAAATTTTAAGCTTATCAACAACTAAACATCCAAAAAATTTTAGAAAAGTATCAAATACCCTTTTGCGCACACATTATCCTTCAACTGCTGAACACAAATTTTTATGATTTTGAAGTCTTCAATTTCATCATCGCGGAGTGAAAGAGGGAACTAAAGAAGGAGGGGGGNAGAGAGGTTTTCTTATTAAATTATATTTTACAGAAATGTAATATGGAGTGGGGTGAGTGGGGTGAGTGGGTGGGGGCAATTAATTATGTTGGTTCCTTAGTTGTATTTTCTTCTCTGTATCAATTTACAGGATACAATTTTTAATTCAACATAAAAAAAATTAAAAATAAAAAGAAAATTGAAATATGACATGTAATAGAAATCTTATAGATTAATATGAATATAAATTTACGAAAAACATCGAGATAAAAAATGTATTTTTTATTTTAATTTAGTTATTTATTTTCTCATTATAAAAAATGATAAATAAAAATGATAAATTTCATTAATTTGCACATAAAGAATTTTTTTCCCTGAAGGTTTACAAACTTGATTAATTTACAAAATTAAAAAAGTAATATTTTTAAGAATAAATGAGATCCAAATGATTGAAATAATTATCTATAATAAAGTGGACATTTAATATAGTACTATGAAAAGAGATTAAAATTAATGTGATTTGTCCCATTCAGTCCACTTAATATTTTTTGCATGTGATGTTTAATACCTCAAAATAGTTAAACTTCATTTTATAGGACAGATACAAATTCAATTTTTGGATTTTGTAATCTTTTTTAATAAAAAAAATTGTCATTTTTATATATAAGAGATCTAGAAAATACCAAGCTATATCATTTATTCAGTATTATTGACAAAAAAATTCATTTTAGCCACTTTTAAGCAAGGGCGAATCTAGAAGGGGCGAAGGTATATTCATTTGAATTTTCTTGACAAAATTTTTATATGATATATATGAGAGTGTTTTTTGTTTGTTTATATATAAATTTTAAATTTCTCAACATAAATGGTTTTGTACATTGTAAGGCGTTTATATTCATTAATTTGATTACCATTTTTTTAGACGACCATGAAAAATAATAATGGCAATAAGGCGAACCGGATGCGGGGCAGGATAGGTTTGAGGGTATGTGAAGCGGGGCGGGCTTAAGGTTATGTGGGGCGGGTCGGACGCGGGGAGGGTTGAAGTGGATTTCTTTTTAATTAATGTGGGTCAGGGTGGGCTGCGGGTATATGTGATTTTATGTGGGTTCAAACTTAATTTTAACTTCTTACATGTCATAGAATGATAGAACATTATTTATTAAGATAAATTCATTAAAGCTACTAAATATTCATGATTATAAATGAAAATGGTTCATAAAAAATAATATCATTACTTTCATGATTCTCAATTGACCTCTAAAAAATAAAATTTAAAGTCACTATCCTATTAAACTAATACAAATTAAGGAAAAAATGAATTTATTTTATGAATTTTATTTTTAATATCAAACATAACTAAGAAAAAAGAAAATATTATGAAAATTTTACAGGGCGAGTTCATGTGGGAATGGTCTATGTGGGGTAGGGTGGGGCAAGGCGGGTTGAAAATGAAAAGTTTTGTTATGCGGGGCGGGGCGATTAAAAAGTCTGTGGGTTAAGCTCAACCCGCACCGCCCCCGCCCTACACCGCCCCATTGTCATCCCTAATGAAAAAGTAGGAGGTTGTGTAGTATAATTTCTTTACATATATCCATAAAATAATTTTATCAATAATGTTATTGTGTACTAAAATATTTTAGAAGAACAAATAAATTAATTAAACTTGGTGAAAATTGAGTTGAGTTGGGTCTTGACTCATTATCTGCTCCTTTTTGGCTCAATTCATATTGATCCAATTAATTCATTATGAATTGGATCTTGAAACGTTTGTTATCTTGACACAATATGATTGACTAAAATTGATCTATTTCGCTCAATTACCATCCGTAACAATGCTTGAGATTAAAATAGAAGAATAATCAATGAAACAAATACACTTATACATGAAAAACTAATCAAAAACTACCAAATAGTTATCCTCTTTTGGATAAGTCGCGATTTATCTGAGCAAATGAAGATTAGCCTAGAAATGTCTAATATCAAAGCCAAATAGTAGATAGTTGTGTGGATTTACTATTTTCTATGAACTAAAAATATTAGCTATAAATAGTAATTATTTAAAACATTAAATACTAATATTACTAATATAATAATTACATATCATAAATTAGTTGTACCATATAATTTTTATTTTATTTTAATAATTAAATAGATTACATCATTTCATTAGACTATATGTTGCGCGACAAACACAATAACATTTTAAGTAGAATCCTTTAAATTAGTTATTTTCTATTCATTAGGGTTAAAACCTTCACTTAATTCAATCACAAAAGTTACAGTAGCATAAGATAAGGCGAAGGGAGATTGATTTCGTTTACTGCCTCAGATACGCTCGTTCAAAATCCTGGTATGTAAATATATTAATTTCTTTATTAGAAAAAATGTTTGTGTTTTTACATGCCGTATCAGAGCCTGAAACTTGCACTAAGGATTTTCACTCGTAAAGTAACTTTATCTTGTTGTGAAAGCGGACCCACATTCATATGTGTGGGTGCATATACATGTATATATATCTCTGGCAAGAAAAAGATATAATTTACAGCGCACTTTTAATGAGTATAGATCTATCTTGTGCTAGAGGAATCACCCACAAAACTAGGATTTGAATCTAGCTAAAGCCCTTATTTCTTTTTAAGTTTTATTGTGATATTGGAGGCGGGAGGGTTATATTTAAAATTCACTTAGTAAACTACAAGTAATCGATAGTCGATTTACCTGCAAGTTGGTAGGAAGATAAACAATAACATAAACTTGCAGTAAATAATTGACACAAAAGGTTTTATCCTTGTTCGGATCACCAATGTTGTGTCTAGTCCAGTCCCCTTGGGATTTAAGGGTTTTCCATATGAGATTTAAAGAGATCTTCGTGTTATAGATATTTGAAACTTTATCATGTCTCATATGCAAATCAAATTTTTACCTTGACACTGCCTCAACTTGTATACCTACACTTAGATTCTTTCTTTTCTCTTTTTTTTTTTCAATTGTATCACTCACGTGTTTACGAAGCTTTATGAAAGACAAAATAAAACTATTGGCTAAGCTCAAGTCAAGTTGCATATTTTACATTACAAATCTAGGTTGGTTTATGTAGATGATGATATGTGCTCTTGAAAGGAAAACCCAAGGGATTTATCTCAATCAAGGATCAATTTAGGGAGTCCTTGATTGAGGCGATTTAGTTGATCTGTATCAATGAAGTAAATTGCTTCTTCTGCTTTCATTTTGCTGGTTTGATCTTTGTCTTGTATGATCAACATACTTTTTATCTTGTCGTTTGATTCATGTCGCTTTCTTTTGTTGATGATTCGGTTGTAATCTCTGCAAAGTGTGCAAGTATTCTACTTCATTTAGACTTTAGTTTATATGTTGATCAACCATATATTCCTTTCCTTCTTTTGTCCCTTAGATTTGAGGCTTGCCTTTTCAATGCTACTTTGCAACTTCAAGCAAATATTTTCCTTCTTGAAGTCGTTTGCGCTGATGATTTCCTTTTTGAATTTGTGACCTACGAAAATTGAGATCAACGCATTAAGTGTCTATTTGCAAAATCAACTAACTCTAAGAAGTTAACAATCTTCCCCTTTTTATAATGATAAGATTGATCACAATTTTAATAGTAATCTTGACAATCAATTTTACTGAGAAATTTAATTGTACTTCCATGAGGTTTCATGTCTTAGTTCATCGATGTATGCAGCTCTCCATGTCTTATCTCCCCCATCTCGCGGAGCGGTAAGAAAGATAGATTTGTTTTCTCCCCCTTTTAATAATATAAAAGAACTGCGAAAAGCATACTAGATTAAAACAAAGACAGCAGATACCAGAGTAGTCTAAGAGTCAAAAAGACAAAAAACCAGTAGTCCAAGAGATATAGAGGTACATGCCCCTATTGAAAGTTAGTGCAAAAAGTAAAGGTTCAGCCAGTAGTGTTAATGACCAACCCAAAAGTACTTGAGGGAGTTTTTCACTTACTCACAGAAGGTGTTGTACGAACATTCCACATTCCACGAAATATTGGAGTATGAGGTCTGAACTTTAATAGCAAGCTCATTGTTGGAGGAGTTGACTCCACTCTTCAAAGAGTCAACTTGTTGGATCAAGCGATTTACCATTCAGATACCTTTCTGCTTAATCATTTTCATGGCAATGCGCAACTTATCGATATCAATGTTAGAGTCTTTCTGTAAACAAAATACCTTTCCACAGCATCATGAAGGGTCTCCAAGTTTCGTTCTACAGCTAAATGTCTATTTTTGACCTCCTCATTGTCCAGCAATAAAAGAGCGGCGAAATCCACCGAGATTTTTAAGGGTTCAGGAGAATCCGCCAGAGCTTTGACTGAGTCCTTTTTTACCCACTTTTCACCAACCTGCACATACCCCATACTAGAAAAAGTGTGAGAATCATAAGTTGCATTTATAAGAGAAGGGGTAAACGTAAAGTATCCACAAAACTGTTCACAATAATCCTCGAGATAAGCAAGCCATAGGGCAGACTTGCCGAGACATTCAAGTCTTCTACACTTTACCACATATAGGCCTTGAACCATTCTGCCCAGTCAATGCGGTATTTTTTAAGCAGGAAGTAGAGAACAAATACATAACGAGTAGAGATATTACTCAAGGAGCCCTTTCTGAGAATAAGAGTGGCCATGATATGTGTGAGAATATGATTATCAAAACATAAAGATAAGGTCCCAAAGTCAGAAATGTGAGTGTAGGGTTTCACCACGACTCGCTTTTCACCATCTAGAGAAACTTCAAAGTCATCAGTCCATGTTCCGTTCATTTATGGAATTACCTAGAGAACTTAGTACCAAAAACATCTTCGATAAAGCATTTACCGAGCACCAACAATTCTAACTCACCACTGTTAGGTGAGATGCAGATATTTGCATAGAACAGGCAAACCGCTTCATCAAAAATCTCATAACCACACAAAGTAAAAAAGAGAGACAGTTTCTGAGATTTGAGATAGGAGCTTGCCAGGCAATACTACTCCCTTAATCTTTCCTTCTCATTTTGTTTATAAATGTTCACTCTTTGCGTACAAAGCTTTATCAAAGATGAAAGAAAATTACAAATAAGTTCAAGTGAAGTTGTTTTTGTGATGAAAATATGAAACCAAAAATCTAACAATAAAGAACACCAAGTTTAACGTGAAAAACCCCTTCAAACCGAAGGTAACCACCACGGAATCGACAAGATCCAAATTGCTTCACTATATCAATAAGAGGGTTACAAATATTCTTCTAATGGATACACAATAAGTGCCAAAAAAGAACAAACAATAGCTACACCAACAAAAGATAAATAGAAAGAAACACCACCAAAACCCAACCTCTGTTCGGGACCTAAAATAGAATCTTACTGACCTCCGGATCCGATCTCCACCGTTCAAATCAACCACTAAGATGTCATAAACACTCAATCAAAATTTCAGCCCGATACAACGGTTAGTTAATCCAGAAACACGATTTAAATTTTGTTGGTCGGAGAAAAAGACCACAACAAAAGAACCCTTTTCCTTCTCTCTTTTCTCTTGTTGAAAGCTCTCAAAAAACCTCTCTTATGTTCTAATGTCTTTCAAAGACAATATCAATGAGGAATTGAATTATTCTCTCAAGACCATCCTCTATTTATAGAGTTGTGCTTTTCCTTACAAAGCCAAAACCAACTACAAATAGGATTACAATTCCAATTCTTTTCCTAATAGAATTGGAAACCAAATAAAGAGAATAATTCCAATCCTTTTTCAAGTATGATTAGGCCATGGGACTTTGGCTGGAACATGTGCAATAGCTCAACAAACTCCCCCTCCAGCCAAGGGGCCAAATGGACTTTAAGTGAAGTAACTTTTGACAGGCTTCCTGCCTGCCACAGTTTTACAAAAATCATAATTTTCTACGATGAGTTCTTTCCACTTTCTCTATGAGTATCTAACGTGACTTCATCATAACCTTCAGGTTCTCCCATGTTACTCAAAAGAATATACTCATCATGAGAATATCGTGTTGAGCTTCGCTTCTCTCTAGTACATCTTCTACAAGAGGTTTCTGGAGCATCTAAAGTGATCATCTCACCATGAGTTGGTTGATTATCAACAACAACATCATCAGTAGGAACAATTATATGTTCTACACTCTGATCATTATCTGGATTATTACCTTGGGTTCCCTCATGTGCAGAAAATATATCAGTAATAGGAATTGGATCAACATCAACTAAGCTCTCATCAACATGAGAATCTAGTTGCTCAGTCTTGTCCATATCTTCAATAGTTTGATCTTCAAAGAACGCAACATCACGACTTCTAATGAGCTTCTTATCAATTGGATTATAAAAGCGATATCCAAAGTCATCTTGACCATAACCAATGAATATGCACTGCTTAGTTTTAACATCCAATTTCGACCTCTCATCTTTTGGAACATGCACACAAGCTTTACAACCGAACACTTCCAAGTGATCATAAGAGACATCCTTATTAAACCAAACATTGTTTGGAGCATCACCACCAAAAGCAACAACAGGAGACAAATTGATAACGTAAGCAACATTGTTAAGTGCTTCAACCCAAAATGAATTTGGAAGTTTAGCCTCTGAAAACACGCATTTAACTCTCTCAACTAAAGTTTTGTTCATCCTCTCTGCCAAACCATTTACTTGAGGATTCTTCTGATGACGAATTCCTTGCGTTTTGCAGTAGTTCTAAAAGGTACAAATATATTCATCACCATTATCAGTGCGAATACATATTAATTTCTTTCCCATTTGTCTCTCAGATAAGGCTTGAACCTGTTTAAACACATCAAGCACTTGATCTTTGGATTTTAAAGGATATACCTAAATTTTGCGAGAAAGATCATCAATGAAAGTAGAAAAGTAAAGTGCACCACCTTTTGACTTCACTTTAAAAGGACCACACAAATCTGAGTGTACTAGCTCCAATAGCATAGACTTTCTTGAAGGAGGATGAATGTGAAAAGAAACTCTTTTTTATTTCCCTGGAAAGCAATGAACACATCTTTTCACCTTTGCTTGTTACATACCAGCAAGAAAATTCTTCTTAGCCAAATAGGTGATCCCCCTCTCGATCATATGACTAAGCCTCCTATGCCACAATTCTAATGAAGCCTCGCTCTCCACCAAATTTTTAGAGTCACCAAGAATCGATCCTTGTGTCACGTATAAATTTGAATGTTTTCTTCCTCGATCTAAAATCAATGAGCCTTTGGTGAGCTTCCATTGACCATTGAATAAGTCATTTGATATCCATCATCATCTAGTTGTCCTACAAAGATTAAATTTAAGGGAATGTCTGGAGCATGCTTGAAAGTTTAAAGGATGAACATTGAACCAACAATTGTTTTCAAACAAACAGTGCCAATACCGAACCCCTTAACCTCACCAGCATTACCCATCTTTAACACCTCATAGTTAACAGAAGTATAAGATGAAAAGAAATCTTTTCTTGGTGTGACATGTGATGTGGATCCAAAATCTACTATCCAACTTTTATCTTGGGATACAAAATTGATAACGTCTTTATCACAAGCTAAGAGAAGGTCATCTTGGACAACAGGAACAACATTATTTTCACTGTTTTCTTCCGTTTTACCTTATTTAAGATCTTGCTTCAATTGTTTGCAAAATCTTTTAAAATGTCCTTTCTTTCCACAATGATAACATATAATATTTGGATTCTTGAATTTTGATTTGCTTCTGCTTTCACCTCTACTCCTCGGGTCTCTTGTCTTATGTATCCCTCGATCTTCTGTATATTGAATATCTGAATGTGACGATATGTCTTGAGATTTTCTTCTAACCTCTTCATTCAACACACCACTCTTTGCATATTCCATAGTCACCTTTCCACCAGTGGTAGAATTTGGTAAAGAAATACGAAGAGTTTCCCAAGAATCCAGTAGAGTATTAAGAAGCCAAAGTCCTTGTATTTCATCATCACAATTAACACCCATCCTGATAGCTTATCAAGTATACCCTGAAAATCATTTATATGATAAAGAATAGAACTGCCCTTCTTGTATTTAAAGGTCATCAATTTCTTTAACAAGAACAACTTGTTATTACAAGATTTTGAAGTGTAAAGCGTCATTAACTTTTCCCACAATGTTCTAGCATTTGTATCATTCACAATATGGTTATGAACATTATCTTCATCTCATTGTCTTATATATCCACATACTTGTTAGTGCTCAAATTCCCAATTTTCATCGGTCACATTCTCGGGTTTAAGAGTAGAAAAAATCGGAAGATGCATCTTATTCACGAATAATAGATCTTTCATCTTATTTTTCCATATGTTGTAGTTTCTTTCGTTTAGGTATACCATCTTGCTCATATTCCCCTCCATATAGATAACCTTAGCTCTGATACCAGTTATGGTGACGAAAAGATGAAATCGAAAATCTAACAATAAAGAACACTAAATTTAACGTGGAGAAACCCTTCAAACCGAAGGCAACCACCACTGGATCGAAAAGATCTGAATTGCTTGACTATACCAATAAGAGGGTTAAAAATATTCTTCTAATGGCTACACAACAAGTGCCAAAAAAGAACACACAATAGCTACACCAACAAAAGATAAATAGAAAGAAACACCACTTTAACTCAGCTTCTGTTCGAGACTTAAAACATGATCTGGCTGACCTCCGAATTCGATCTCCACCATTCAAATCAACCACCAAGATTTCAGGAACACTCACTCCAAATTTCAGCACGATCCAACAGTTAGTTATCGGGAAACACGATTTGAATATTGCTGGTCGAAGAAAAAGACTACAGCAAAAGAACCCTTTTCCTTCTCTCTTTTCTCTTTTTGAAATCTCTCTCAAAAACCTCTCTTATGTTCTAATGACTTTCAAAGACAATATCAATGAGCAATTAAATTATTCTCTCAAGACTATCCTCTATTTATAGAGTTGTGTTTTTCCTTACAAAGCCAAAACAACCTACAATAAGGGTTACAATTCCAATCCTTTTCCTAATAGAATTGGAAACCAAATAAAGAGAATAATTTCAATCCTTTTTCAAGTGGGATTATGCCATGGGCCTTTGCTGGAACATGGGCAATGGCCCCACAGTTGTGTGCTTCACACAACTGGCAGATGAGGTTTTATATAATGTTAGCTCTTATGGAAACCCAAGGGTGTTTGAATCAAGGATCTTTAATTTTATCCTTAAGTCATTTGTAATTGATCTGCTGAATCATGTCCATATTAGATATGTGCATGATAGATCAATTCTTTCCTTGTGTGAGGATTTTGAGTCTTGGCTTGATAGTCGTGTGTGATTTGATCCTTTCCTTAAGTTCATTTATCTTTTACTCTTTGTAAATATTGGTATGATGATGTTTCCTTAACATTTTCCCCTTGATTTTATCTTCGATATCCATGATTGATTTTCCTTGAATGCGGCTTTGATTTCATATATTGCGAGATTTGATCTGATTGAACATATATTTACATTCCATTCTTAACGGGTGCGCCAATCCTTAGTGTGATCACTGCGAGCATCCCGATTGTAGCCTTGTACTTGTGTTGTATCTTGTTTACTTCCTTCATCAAGAACCTGGTCAGTATTGTCATTATTAAAATGTTTGAATATGAGGTTAACAAAACATTGTCAAGTTTGTAAATATTTATTTTATTTTATTTTTTTGAAAAAAAGCATAAGTACTCCCTTGAACTATGGTCGAAATTTTATGAATACACATTTTCTTTATATGTCCTAATACCTCCTAGAACTATTTTGAAATGTAATAAATACATCTTTTTTGGTGTTAAAGTGGCTTAGAGAGTGTATAAAGTAAATAACAAGTAAAAAATATGAAGAAAGAAAAAAATTAATCAGTATTTAATATATGTCCTTTATTAATTGAACATTTTAGCATTAGTTAGTAAACATAATTGATAAGTAAGCCCAGTAACGGCTCAAGCTAATTAGTGGTCTAAAGTAAAAAATAAGTTGGAAGCCTAAAATTTAATTCCTTTTTTTTCAATGTGAGATTCAAGTTATTTCGTTTTCTGCCTCAAATATGCTCGTTCAAAATCTTGGTCTGTATATACATTGATTTCTTTATTAGCATAAATGTTTATGCTTTTACATGTTGTATCAAAGCCTGGAACTTGAACTAATGATTTTCACTCAAGAAGTAACTTTATCTTGTTATGAGAGGCGAACCCACATTCATATGTGTGGGGCGCATATACATGTATATCTATCTCTGACAAAAAAAAAGATATAACTAACAGCGCACTCTTAATGAGTGTAGAGCTATCCATGTGCTAGAGAAATTACCCACAAAACTAGAGTTTGAATCTCGCTAAAGCCCTTATTTCTTTTTAAGTTTATTGGTGCACATAAAGTCTTCAATTTTTAAGCCCGTTTTTGCTAGTTATTTTCACAGATTTTTATATTCTATTATGACATAAGATTTTAGACAACCATTGTTAAGATTGAAGAAAGAAAAATGTGTTAGAATGGGCATTTAATAAACTACAACACTATTTTTTTGATTGATTTAATACATCATGTAAGGAATCTAACTAAAAGAAAGAGAATGATTCTTATATAGTCCTAGAACCCACGAATGATTCTTAAAATTATTACTTTTTTAATTTTGTAAATTAATCAAGTTTGTAAACCTTCATAAAAAAAAATTCTTTAAGTGAAAATTAATGAAATTTATCATTTTTATTTATCATTTTTTATAATGAGAAAATAAATAACTAAATTAAAATAAAAAATCCATATTTTATCTCTAAATTTTTAGTAAATTTATAATCACATTAATCTATAAGATTTCTATTTCATGTCATATTTCAATTTTCTTTTTATTTTGAATTTTTTTATGTTGAATTAAATTGTATCGTGTAAATTTATACGGAGAAGAAAATACAACTAAGGAACCAACATAATTAATTGCCCCCACCCACTCACCCCACTCACCCCACTCCATATTACATTTTTGTAAAATTTAATTTAATAAGAAACCTATCCCCCCCCCCCTCCTTCTTTAGTTCCCTCTTTCACTCCACGATGATGAAATTGAAGACTTCAAAATCATACAAATTTGTGTTCAGCAGTTGAAGGATAACGTGTGCGCAAAAGGGTATTTGATACTTTCTAAATTTTTTTGGATGTTTACAGTAGTAATTTTAGTTGTTGATAATCTTAAATTTTGCTTTCTTGTTTTGTTTAAAAATCAAATCTTTCTCATTTGGGTGTTGTTAATTTTGTGTAATAGAAGCCCTATCTTACATTTTGTACTCTTTTTTTCGTGATAGATGTTAGTTTTCTTGGGATTTTGGAATGTAGAAAGAACCCCATTTTCCTTTATTTTTTTTTAGATGTTGGTTTTACTGCATAACGTTTCTTTTTAGACGAGGGATATCGAAAATCAACTCTGAAACACCACAAATAAAGTTAGGAGTAAAATGTTGTGTACATGCTGTCCTTTCTAGAACTCTGAAACATAACTTTCTGTATCGCTTAGGAACTAGTCCAAGTTATGTATATATATTGGACATGATCCTTCCTCACCTATGAATAAGAAACTCGAGAAGCATCACCCAATTTGGGATTCGTGAGTTGATGTTTATTTCGAAGTTATGTAAGTTTCCACTCAAAAAAACATCAACTCACGAATCCCAAATTGGGTGATGCTTCTCAAGTTTCTTCTTCATAGGTGAGGAAGGATCATGTCCAATATATATACATAACTTGGACTAGTTCCTAAGCCATACAGAAATTTAAGTTTCAGAGTTCTAGAAAGGATAGCATGTACACAACATTTTACTCCTAAATTTGTTTGTGGTGTTTCAGAGTTGATTTTCGATATCCCCCCGGCTTAAAAGAAACGTTATGCAGTAAAACGAACATCTAAAAAACAAAAAAAAAATAAAGGAAAATAGGGTTCTTTCTACATCCCAAAATCCCAAGAAAACTAACATCTATCACAAAAAAAAGTACAAAATAGAAGATAGGGCTTCTATTTCACAAAATTAACAACAACCAAATGAGAAAGATTTGATTTTTAAACAAAAGAAGAAAGCAAATTTTAAGCTTATCAACAACTAAAATTACTACTGTAAACATCCAACAAAATTTTAAAAAGTATCAAATACCCTTTTGCGCACACGTTATCCTTCAACTGCTGAACACAAATTTGTATGATTTTGAAGTCTTCAATTTCATCTTCGCGGAGTGAAAGAGGGAACTAAAAAAGGAGGGGGGGGGGGAGAGGTTTTCTTATTAAATTAAATTTTACAAAAATGTAATATGGAGTGGGGTGAGTGGGGTGAGTGGGTGGGGGCAATTAATTATGTTGGTTCCTTAGTTGTATTTTCTTCTCCGTATCAATTTACAGGATACAATTTAATTCAACATAAAAAAATTAAAAATAAAAATAAAATTGAAATATGACATGTAATAGAAATCTTATAGATTAATGTGATTATAAATTTACTAAAAATTTAGATATAAAATATGTATTTTTTATTTTAATTTAGTTATTTATTTTCTCATTATAAAAAATGATAAATAAAAATGATAAATTTCATTAATTTGCACTTAAAGAATTTTTTTCCTGAAGGTCTATAAACTTGATTAATTTACAAAATTAAAAAAGTAATAATTTTAAGAATAAATGAGATCTAAATGATTGAAATAATTATCTATTATAAAGTGGACATTTAATATAGTACTATGAAAAGAGAGTAAAATTAATGTGATTTGTCCCATTCAGTCCACTTATTTTTTGCATGTGATGTTTAATACCTCAAAATAGTTAAACTTCATTTTATAGGACAGATACAAATTCAATTTTTGGATTTTGTAATCTTCTTTAATAAAAAATTGTCATTTTTATATATAAGAGATCTAGAAAATACCAAGTGATATCATTTGTTCAGTATTATTGACAAAAAAATTCCTGCATTTTAGCAGTTTTTATGCAAGGGCGAATCTAGAAGGGGCGAAGGTATATTCATTTGAATTTTCTTGACAAATATTTTATACTATATATATGAGAGTGTTTTTTGATTGTTTATATATAAATTTTAAATTTCTCAACATAAATGGTTTTGTACATTGTAAGGCGTTTATATTCACTAATTTGATTGCCATTTTTTTAGACGACCATGAAAAATAATAATGGCAATAAGGAGAACCGGATGCGGGGCAGGATAGGTTTAAGGGTATGTGAGGCGGGGCAGGCTTAAGGTTATGTGGGTCGGCCCGGAAGCGGGGAGGGTTGAAGTGGATTTCTTTTGTGGGTGATATAAAGTGGTTTCACGGTATTATTAATACTTTTTCCTTAAGTTCAGTGTGTCCAAAAGCCTTTTTGTGCTAATTTTTATATAAGTTTCTCCTTATTTGCAGGAAATCTGTCCAAAGATGAATGCGGAGGATTTTGAGCGAATAAATGCAGAAGAGACCACCTACGGAGCTTGTGACGGTCCGTCATGCTCGTGACGGTCCGTAGGTGGTAGCGTAGTGCAGCTGCTGAAGGAAGATGGGGAAGTCTAACCAAGTGTGGGGTTACGGAAAGTGTGACGGAGCGTCATGTCCATGACGGTCCGTCCTGCAGGTTCGTCATGAAGTTCAGAGAAGTAGTCCCAGTACCCATATTCCAAGAGTTTAACTGTTTTGGAACGGAGACCCTCGACGGACCGTTGAGCTTGTGACGATCCGTCGTACCTGCCGTCGAGGGTAATGAAGAGAGCAGCAGAAGAAATTTCATCAAGTATGGGACGACGGAGTCCATGACGGTCCGTCGTGACCCCGATGATCCGTCGCGATGTTCGTTGATCCAGCCGCGTTTTGACAGATTTCCAGCAAATAGAGTCCTTGTTTAATTAGGTTTTTATTTTCTATAAATAGTTCGAAAAACCTCTTTTTTGAGGTTAAACTCTGGATTATTTGGTTAGGCCCTTGATTATTGTTAGATTCTTGATTATTTTGAGATTCTTTTAATTGATTGTTGGTGATTTTTGTTGATTATCAAGCGAACTTTCGAATTTTACTCTTTCTCATTGAAGTAAGTACGTGAATTCTTATATCATATATTTGAATATTGTGATTATGACTTTGGGTAACTAGACTCCATAACTAGGGTTGTGGGAACCATAGGCAAATAATGAGGTAAAACCTAACTAAAATAACAATTCTAGAATAGTGTCTTGCATGTATTAATAATTCTTTCGCTTAGAAGTCTTTTTAACGGATGATCAACGTTAGAACTCGCCTTAATGCTACTTGCCGGACCAAGGAGGTAGATAATAGGAAAAGAATTATTAACATAGATTTAGTGTATACTATCTAATAGGCTAGTATTGATTGGTACGAGGTAATAACTTAGTCAAATATCGAATACGATGCTTAATATGAGGTAAAGATAAGGGTTAGGATAGCAACACACGTAGCCGGACCAAGGTGCGGAGTGACATTTTCTAGATGCCGGACCAAGGATTTAGAAATACATAACTTATCACTTTGCATGCAAGATACTAGGAAAGAATTGTTATAGTTAGACTTATCAAGTTATGAACCTGTGGGAACACGTAAACCCTAGTTACTTTGATTAATTGATTAAACTCCAACATTCGAAGCTGTTAGTTGTCTCCTTTTATTTCGCTAGTTATTTTCATTTATTTAGGAATAAAAACCCCCCTTTTTGTCATTTTGCTTTCCAAGGAAGTAATTGACTGAACAATAGTAATAATAGATTGAAGTTAAGTCTAAACTATTTTCCTCGTGGGACGATCCCAACCTCACTAGTTGGATTATTTACTTGACACGACCGCTTTACTTCTTATTTGAGAAGTAAGTTTGAGGGTATCAAATTTTGGCACCGCTGCCGGGGAAAGTAGCTTTTAGATTAACTTAAACTTATTACTGTAGTTTAGTTGATATTTTCTTGATTTTACTTTGTTTTATTATTTTTGATTCGTGCAGAACCACCCTTCTTGTATGCCAAATACACGGAGAGGAAGAGAACACTTGTTTCCGTACGTTCACGAATTAGACCATACACTACGCAACATGAATCAAAACCTGGGAATAAATGATGATGATCCAAACCAGAACATCCCAGCTCCGGTTGATGTTCATGGTCAGTTTTTACCTGATGCCCCGGGTGAACACCAACAGAGGGGACAAAATCCCGCTCCAAGGCCCCAAGCATACTACTGAGGCTATGATAACATAGCAGACTCCGATGGGCCACTTGTCTTGCCTCCTCTACCACCAGGCAACAACTTTGTGGTAACTAGTATCCTGATGCAAATGCTCACTGCTAGAGGTTTGTTTTCAGGGCTACCTTCTGAGGATCCACATGCCCATATAGCTAAGGTAAGGGCTGTGTGTAAAAGTTGTGTAGGGAGGCCTGACTTGGACTTGGATGTAATAGGGCTTAGAGTGTTTCCTCTCTCACTGACGGGAGAGGCTGCTATATGGTTCACTGACCTCCCTTACAACTCAATTTTCACTTGGAACCAACTAAGGGATGTTTTCTTAGCACGCTACTATCCGGTCTCCAAGAAACTAAACCACAAAGACAGAGTGAACAACTTTGTGGCACTACCAGGAGAGTTAGTTAGTCGTTCTTGGGATAGATTCACCTCGTTCTTGAGAAGTGTCCGAAATGACCGTATAGATGATGAGTCACTGAAGGAATACTTCTATCGGGGACAGGATGATAATAATAAAGCGGTGTTGGACACTATAGCAGGTGGATCTTATGGGGAGTGTCCTTATGCTGAGATTGCTGAAAAATTAGAGAAAATCTCCCGGAATAATAAAGCTTGGAGCACTAGGAAGTCAGATACCGGGAGACATACCTTCGCAGTGCAGTCCACTCACAACCCAGCCACAGATGAGATTCGTGAAGAAATGGCTCAGATGAGAACTGAGCTTGGGTTGGTACTAAAACATATCACTGGGGTTGCAGAAAAGATAAATGTTGTTAACTACTTGCCTAAACCACCACCTCCTAATGATGAATGCTATTATGCAGAGGACTCCTATGTAGTAAATGAGTAGACGGGGGGTTTCCGACCGAGCGCCCAAGGCTCAAATCAGGATAATTGGCGCCAAGGTCAAGGGAACCAAGGTCGGACCTATGGTAACTATAACCGTGAGGGTCATTATGTCTGAGTTGGAAACTACAACCGCGACAACAACTTCAACAGGGGTAACTACGGTAACAGAAATGGTAGGAATGGGCCCTATGTCCCTCCTCAAACTCGTGAAGTTACTCCTAGGGATGGTGGAGATAGTATGGCGCGAGTTAAGGATATGTTGCACAAAATGATGAGGAGGTTCGATGCTATTGATGAGCACATTAAAGAGTTAAGGTGTGATTTAGCAGGTATTGGGCAAAAAGTCGATACACATGCAATATAGATTAAGCAGATCGAGCTGCAAATGGCCCAATTATCTATGACAGTGAACACACGGCAACTGGGCACTCTTCCTAGCAACACTGTCCAAAATCCAAAAAAATGATGTGCATTGTATGGCAATCACCACTCGGGGTGGTAAGCAAACCATTGACCCACCTATGCCGTCTAATGAGAAAAAGGTGAGAAAGGATGATGGTAAGGTGGTAAAGGGTCGTGGTGAAGCAGAAGAGAGCACTGGAGGCCATTCCTTGCTACAGGTAGAGCCGTAGTTGATATGGAAAAGGGGCAGATGAAATTTTGGTTAAACAATGAAGAAGTAACCTTCAAAGTTTGTAGGACCATGAGGCAGAGTGGTGAGCTCCAATCGGTATCCGCCATATCCCACAAAGAAAAGATGAAGAAGGAGAATGAACAAAAAAGTGCAAAACAAGAGTTTATGGTTGGGAATTTGGTGCTTTTAGACAGTTCTGGGTTACCTTGTCTTCCGGGCAAGCTCAAGTCCAAACGGACTAGCTGTTTACTTCATTACCCAAGAATTCCCTCATGGAGCAGTTGAGTTAAAAACAAAGGAGGGAGTGCGGTTTAAGGTGAATAGAGAACGAAGAAAACTCTATTTTGGGCATACTGCATCGGTGAATGAAGTGATAGAGGCATACCATCTTGATGAAGACTGAGTAATCAAGTGTCCTCAATCGTGCCGCGACGTTAAATCAGGCGCTTGTTGGGAGGCAACCCAATACTTATTGTTTTTCTTTTTTTTCTTCTTTCTAGTAATGGTAGCATTTTATTGTAATGGGTTATAAAGTTTCAGGCACATCACCAGGAAATTCTGCAGAAAATTACTCTGCAGCAGTCACTGACGGATACAGCGACGGACCGTTTCAACAATGACGGACCGTCGCATGAATCCGTCGTGCCATGTTTGTCTTTCTGTTATTTTAAAACTAGGGCACACGCGACGGAACCAACGATGGATCGTCACAACTGAGACGGACCGTCGTCGGGGAATCGTCGCGTCATTAATGAGGCGTACCGGACCAGACCCGGCTGGGGTTTTTTTTAAAAAATTCAGCATTTAAAACCCCCAACCCTTCATCTCACCCCATTCCTTCACTCTTCCTCCTATTTCCCTCCCTTTTAAACTTCCAAAATCATCTCCCTCTTCAACCATCATTTTCCCCAAATTCTCCAAAATCCTTAAAGTCCTCATCTACTAGTCAGAGCTGCTGTTGTGGGTGTCTTCTTGATTACCAAGTACATTTTTCTCTTGTTTTTCTCAAATTCTCAGGTATGTGTCTCTAATTTCTACTCATTTATATTGCATTTTTGTTTATCAATTAGTATTAGCCTAGTTCTTCTTGATATTTTCATTTTTTTAATAAACTTCTGTCTGACCTAGGTAAAAAAATCCTCGAAATTGCCGTGTTAAAACTCTAGAAATAGGTGCTTTAGCATTACTAGTTTACTAGGTACTTGGGTTAGACAAATGTAAGTTATAACACTACCAATTCGATTTGGGTCATAGGGGATGAATGGGGCACCCCCAGTTCTGTCACTAAGTTACAGAATGAGACCCCGATGACAGACCGTCGTTGGGTCCGTTCCAACAGCCCTAACACCCCACTGTCCAATTTTCTCCAAGTGTCCTCCAACGGCCACAGGTGACGGATCGTCGTTCCCACGACGGTCCGTCCTGCACAACCGTTCTGGTTGTCAGAGACCCTATTCCGAAGGGTCTCTCACTTTTTCCAAGTTTCCTTCAACGGACACATGCGACGGACCGTCAGTCCCACGACGGTCCGTCCTGCACAACCGTTCTTGTTGTCAGAGACCCTATTCCTAAGGGTCTTTCACCTTTTCCAAGTGTCCTCCAACGGACACATGCGACGGACAGTCATTCCCACGAAGGTCCAAACTGCATAACCGTTCTGGTTGTCAGAGACCCTATTCCTAAGGGTCTCTAACTTTTTCCAAGTGTCCTCCAACGGACATACACGACGGACCGTCATCCCCACGACGGTCCGTCCTCCACAATCATTCTAGTTGTCAGAGACCTTGTTCCTGAGGGTTTCTCTCTATTTTTCTAAGTGTCCTCAAACGGACAAGTACGACGGACCATCATACCCACGACGGTCCGTCCTGCATGACCGTTATGATGGTCAGAGACCCCTCTCCTAAGGGTCTCCATATTTTTTTCTAAAATTTGATATGCTCAAACTTAATTCTCAAATAAGAAGTAAAGCGGTCGTGTCAAGTCAATAACCCAACTAGTGAGGTTGGGATCGTTCCCACGAGGAAAATAGTTTAGACTTAACTTCAATCTATTATTACTATTGTTCAGTCAATTACTTCCTTGGAAAGCAAAAATGATAAAAATGGGGGTTTTCTATTCCTAAATAAATGAAAATAACTAGCGAAATAAAAGGAGACAACTAACAGCTTCGAATGTTGGAGTTAAATCAATTACTAAAAGTAACTAGGATTTACGTGTTCCCCACAGGTTCATAACTTGATAAGTCTAACTATAACAATTCTTTCCTAGTATCTTGCATGCAACGTGATGAGTTATGTATTTCTAAATCCTTGGTCCGACATCTAGAAAATTTCACTCCGCACCTTGGTCCTGCTACGTGTGTTGCTATCCTAACCCTTATGTTTAACTCATATTAAGCATCGTATTCGATATTTGACTATGTTATTACCTCGTACCAATCAATACTAGCCTATTAGATAGTATTCACTAAGTCTATGTTGATAATTCTTTTCCTATTATCTACCTCCTTGGCCCAGCAAGTAGCATTAAGGAGAGTTTTAACGTTGGCCATCCGTTAAAAAGACTTTTATGCGAAAGAATTATCAATACATGCAAGACACTATTCTAGAATTGTTATTTTAGTTAGGTTTTACCTGATTATTAGCCTATGGTTCCCACAACCCTAGTTATGGAGTCTAGTTACCCATAGTCATAATCACAATATTCAAATATATGGTATAAGAATTAATGTACTTACTTCAATGAGAAAGAGTAAAATCCAAAAGTTCGCTTGATAATAAACAAAAATCACCAACAATCAATTGAAAGAATCTCAAAATAATCAAGAATCTAACAATAATCAAGGGCCTAACCAAATAATCCAAAGTCTAACCTCAAAAACAAGGTTTTTCGAACTATTTTGCTGCTATCTTCATTACCCTCGACCGCAGGTATGACGAATCGTCACAAGCTCAACGGTTCGTCGAGGGTCTCCGTTCCAAAACACTTGAACTCTTGGAATATGGGTACTGCGACTACTTCCTTGAACTTCATGATGAACCTGCAGGACGGACCGTCATGGATACGACGGTCCATCACGCTTTCCGTAACCCCACACTTGGTCAGACTTCCCCATCTTCCTTCAGCACCTGCACTATGCTGCCCCCAACGGACCATTACGAGCATGACGGACCGTCACAAGCTCCGTGGGTGGTCTCTTCTGCATTTCTTCGCTCAAAAACCTCCGCATTCATCTTTGGACAGATTTCCTGCAAATAAGGAGAAACTTATATAAAAATT
>NC_028644.1:5484852-5486589 GCF_001406875.1 Solanum pennellii | reverse complement strand
AGGATAGTGAATTGGGCTACTCAGACTTCACCCTAGCACTCACTTTCCATTTACCCCACCCCCAACAAAAAGACATGCAATTGTCCCCAATGCATAAAAAAATTTAAATACTAGAGTGGTAGGTGAAGAAAACCTGGGGCGCAAAGCGACGACGATCAGCAAGCTGGTGGGTCCGATTCCCCGGAACCCACTACTTCTGTAATCTGGACACCCTCGGTGGTGTCCTCAGCATCAACAACCCTATCAGCAGTGCCTCCTGTTATCTCCAAAGTTCTGGAGCTAGACGCCCCAGCAGCTAACTCTTCTACTCTCATCTGGCGCGCCTCCTCCTCAGCAAGCGAGGCTCTCCTCGCAGCCTCCATCTCACGGCGCTCCTTCTTCCGTGTTCGCGCCTCATCCTCCTCTCGACCCCTACGCCTCTTGGCATGCTCTCGAGCAGGAGGTGGTGAAATCTCTGAAGTGGCGAATAGGTCCGCCATCACTGTGTCTTCAGCAGGCTCTACAGAAGGGGCCTCAGACTCAGGAACCCTAGCCTCTAAGATCATATCAATATCTGCGCGAAGACTGTCGACCGCAGCCTGAAGGGTCGACATATCCACCGGAGGGGATGGCCAGTCTAGCACTCGCAACTCAAAAGTGTCTAAGCGCTGATGAACCTCAGTGATCTTCCGCTCTGTGTGCTGGACCATTCTCCGCTCCAAACGCTCTTCTGCCTTGGTAATTGACCTCTTCATCAAAGGCTGGATATGATGCAGAAGTTTAGCCATTTGCACCTCTAATTTTTGAACCCTAGCAAGCGGGACCAGAGCGGGTAAAGGGGCTGAGCGAGAGGAGCTCGGGCAGTGCTACTACCCGGGATAGACTCGTCCGGGGTAATGTCAGTGGAGGCAGCCTGCGTAGCCGTGCGGGCCTGTGCTACCATATCAGCAAGATTGTCACCAAGTGGAGGCAGTTATAGACGGGGCCCTCTGCGTGGAGCCAAGTCATTGGCCTCATCTCTGATGAGGCCGATATCAACAGTGCCGATAGGTGTCTTGAGCTGATCAACGTGCCATATAGGCACACCTGCATACCTGCATAGAGAAAATATCATGCACGGGAAAGGGTAAGTAGTTGTGAGCTTAAAGGCCCTCTCGTGTATGACCGCCTTTAGAAGCCACGCAAAATCCACCTCGAACCCGGCTATCATCACCGCCATCAGTACTGCTCGATCCCATGTGACGATATTATCAGCGGCTGTGGGGGAAAGGCAGTGGCGGACAATCAACCACAAAAACTTCGCCGTGAAAGACAGGTTGGCCTTCTTGATGGCCCCCTTCGGCTCAGTCACCCAGTCGGCACCCTATACATCAACGGCCAAGTGCAGGGCCATCCACCTCTTGGAGGTCTCTCTCAGCGATGGCTCACGCAGAAATTGGCCATCTTTGACAATCTGCCATCGGTAGTCAAACTCGGCAGTGAGAGGGGTCCGATTAGCATCAACATTCTCGTCGTATAGAAACCGGCGGATAGCAGGCAGGAAGATATCAACCGGAACGCCAAGTACTCGGACCTGCTCCAGTGGGACTGTTTGGCGGGGGCAGCCCGCCTATTAATCTACTATCGGAGAGTCGCTACGTAGGATGCGTAGAACTCTCGGACCAGCTCTTCACTATAACGTCCCAACGGACGTGCTGTCCACTCCAGTCGATGTCTGGTGAAGAGATTGTGGATCTCAGGCATCGTCGGGAGACTTCC